>NC_088284.1:23714706-24022777 GCF_036013445.1 Caloenas nicobarica | reverse complement strand
TTCCCCCAACTCTCTTCTCTCGGTCGTTCTTTCCCTCCCAATCACCCGTCCTTTTGGGAAGGGGGGAGAGGGAGGGGCTGACGGGGGAGACGGGGGAAGAGGGGGTTAACAATACATCTACCACGGTTTTATTGTCACCCCTCAATGAAACCTCGACATGTGTGAATACAACTCAGGGGCATAATAGAAATGTAAGTTCATGGTGGGTGTTTAAATAGAAAAATGCTATGAATACTCATTAGTGTGTGGAAGATACTGTAGAACCATTTTTGTAGCAGCAGAGGACCTGATCTAACGTTTATATTAGATCAATATAAATCTCTTTTATGAAAGGATGGAAAGAGTTCGCAAACAGTAGCTAATCTTGAAAAAGCAAGGCATGAACACCCAACGTTTTATCAGCGTAACCTTTGAGAACACAAGGATGGATGCCCACATACGGTGACCAGCAGCAGCTAAAAGAAAAAACCAGCAACCCTAAGATTCCTTACCACTGCATATGCCTGAGTAGAGCAAGGTAGACCTATTGTATTGCAGGCACTGACGCCAGCCAAGAGGCTATTTAAACTCCCATTTTGAGGACAATTGGTTTTGAATGGAACACAGTGTTATTCAGGTCTTGGAGTAAATTTAGAATAATTTGATTTGTCTAAAATAATCCCCATCATATCTTCTCTTTGCCCAAATGCTTCTCCAGAGCAGGAAGTGATATAACAGAAAATAGTATGATTTCCTCTAACTTCCTCTCATCTGACATTTAAGTTACCTGCCTGGAGCAATAAGGCACTCTTCACAGCTCTCACATATTCAGTGTGAACTTCAAGAAATGAAATTTCTTATTTCCCTAGGCTCTGGTGTATTACAGTTCTACAGAAGATATAATTCATCGTAATTGTTTGTGAGGGGCATGTGGCATATATGAATGACAAGTCATACCCAGGCAACTGCATGACATGCCCTTTATCCAAAGAAAATAATCAGCCCTGAGAGAATGCAGCTGGTGTAGCTTCGTTTAGAATATTTCACAGTGGCTGAGATAATCTAATAACTTTTTCGTATTAAAATTGTTATAGAACATAGGAGTAAAGCATGGACTCATAATAATTTCAAATACTTCTTCCCATAGTGCTTCAAATCACAGGCTTTAAATTGCATCAAATGAGGCACTTACACATCTTCTTTTCAAAACCACCCACCTGCCCTCATCCTGCTCCTATCGGAGAGAATTAAAATCTGAAAGATTACATATGATTCATAGCCCAGTAATCGGAAGCCAAACATCATTTTCAACACTGACATGATGAGGATGCTGCCATTCTTTCCTTTTAAATGACTGCACCTTAGTATAAAAGTTTCACAGATTCTCGAATGTGAATACAAATAAATTTGTCAAAACTAACTGCATGATAAGGACAATTAAAAAAAAAAGGCAAACTGTAATAGCTAATGGAGAAAATACCTCTGAGATATGTTAAACTTTTGGCAGTGACTGCAGATGGCTAGGGAACATATTTGTATTTGCACTGAAGTATATAAAACTTGCTATGTAATCCAGAGCAAAAAATCTTAGGCTGGGAGAGAGGTGGATTTACAGACATTTACAGGAATTCATTCAGTTGCCACCACTCAGGGACCAAGATCTCTTAGTGAGAGCCAGTTTCCTTTTACAGTTGTGGAGACCATTATGTAATGCACCAAAGGATACATTAAACATACATGTGGCACTTATAAAACAGAATTACATAACTCTACACTGGCCAAACTCTCAGGTTTTGATCATTTCAATCCATTGTATGAGAAATGCTACTGAAGTCAATGGACAGTTTTTCCTGAATAAAAATATTAGGGTTTGACTCTCATTTTCAAACATATTTGAAATGGGAATGCTAAGACAGAGGGAACAGCCATATTCTGGTTGTTCGAGTCTACCAGTCATAAATGGAAAAAAAACCCATGTCCAATTTCAGTTTTAAATTTCACAAAAGGAGAAGTATAAAGCGAAGTGAAAGTACTACACAGCTGTAAACTTATTGTATTCCCTTGGAGTCAGCTCTGCTTGGCAACCTGTATTGCTTTTGAGGACCTTGGTGGAAACCTGCAAGGGTGTGGAGAGGTTCTGCAGGGACACTTGCCAAATTAGACTTGTCTCACTGAAGCTGGGCTCATTTTGGACACCCTTTAAAAAAAAAAAAAAAAAAAAACAACACCTTCCTGAGACATTTGTTTATGTCGACAGCCCTGCTCAAATATAGATGATGTGTTTGGAGAAAATTGTTATGATTTCTTTCAGTGGAAGAGAGGCACTTTCACCGCAGTCACCTTACAGCTCCTTCCCAGGGCACTGTGCTTGCTAGTTCAGAGCAGTCCTGGGGGAAAAAAAAAAAAAAAAAAAGGCTCCACCACAAATACAGGTTTTGCAACAACATAATCATAGTTATAATCACAGGCTGGTAGCATCACCAGTGAAATGTTCTGCTTCACACATTGGTTCTTTGCAGAGCACCAACTGCTTGCAGTTTCATACAAGCTCATCTGCAATATTTTGGGAGTGGAACCAACACTCCTCCTTTTCTTGTACTCAGAAGGACACGGGAAGTGATCCTGCCTACCTTTGTGGAACAAGAAGCAGCATTCTTGGGGAAGGCACTTCCTTTATCACACCTTGTTTCAAAATACAAGGCAGTTGCAGATGGGAAGTTCATGCTGTTTTATTTTCTTAGATGGGCAGGAAACAGTTTTTCATTAAGAAATAATTTCTAAAGCCAGAACAGCCATGTATTTTCTACTGTGAATGTGGGCACTTTAAAAATGAAGACTTCAGCAACAGTCTGACTTGATCCCTTGAGCATGAATCAACCTTAGTGGCTGTCTAAGTTGCATCTCTACTGTGAAGTTCATGGAAGCACAGGCATAAAATGAGCCTATGCTTACAAAACAATAATACAATAATGTGTATGTACATTAGTGTACCACCTGCTTTTAGATGCTGATAATGTAATTAATAAGGCTACATTCCATATCACGTAAATGACGCGACGTATAACATCACGTATTAGTCTTACCTATAATTTCAGTTTTAACTAAAAATCCAAGGAGGGAAGGTTTTGCAGGGAAATGATTGCAAACCAAGCTAAATGGGTATTTGCTTCCAGATTAATGCAAAAAGTAAACAGAGAGGAGAAAAAGAATGAGAATAGGGGTTGATTAACATCCTGGAGACAAGCGGGTTCAAGGAAAAGTGAAGATGGCTGGCAGTCAAGCTGAGTGAAACCTAGCAGAGAAAATCAAAATAAACATGAGGTACGTCAACTACCAACACCAGAGAAAACAGACCTTTCCCTGATGTCAACCCGTGCAAAATAAAGTTATAGTTATCATCCAAACAGGCAATCAGTATTTTACCTTAAACTGAATTAGGCTTCTAGGAGACAGGCAATCACGAGGTCAATAATTCAAATGCTGAGAGAATGTTTCATCAGTTTCTGAAAGGAATCCTGGCTGCCTGTAACAGCAGGGAACAAACTCAATGGCCCAGAAAATCCCCTTCAGTCCCATGTTTCTTGATAAAGATATTTTATGAGAACTATGATGGCCACAGCATGGTAAAGAATGGATGATGTTAAATTAATCCTATTAACAAAGTGTTAAAGTGTTAAAAAAGAAGCAATCAAGACTCAGGCTTCTGTGTACAGGTAGCTGAGCTTGTTTGGTTGCCATGGCAGACACCATAGGAAACACACATCCAAGTTTAGAAATGTATGGACGAAGAGAAAGTAAAGGCAATCAAAAGAAGACCTATGTTTCTGAATTTGAAATCAAGTGATTAGCTGAACAAATGCAATGAAAATCCTTATTTGTCCTTTTCCACAGACAGCTGTAATTTCCCATTCTGTTAGGCAGCCCATTCCCATGGGGAAGAAGAGTCAGTTTTGTTGTTCAGAGGAACTGCTCTTGCCTCTGCACAAGAAGAGCATGAGAAATGGCACAGGATCTGCCTGATGATTTCCACATGAGCCCAGTCTAACAGGACATTGCTTGCCAGGACTTGAGACTTGGCTAATATCTATGTCCTTCACCCCTATACAGAGATCCAAGACTCTGAACTTGTACTGATGCACTGTCTTAATACTCCCAGAAGGATGGACCTTTGAGTTTTAAGTGTGTTTAAGACCTTTAAAGATGCTACATATAATTTTTAAACATATTTTGGAGGTCATCAGCATGACTTCTTTTTTGTACCGCCGTAGTCCTCATCACACAATTCCTGAACTATTGCAACAGAGGTCTGTAAGTCACACTGGGAGATCTACAGTTCCTGCTGCACCAGGGGAAGAATAAGTGGTCTTGACCTGAGTAGAGCATTTCCATTGCAATTCCAGGCTCCTTTCCCCCGCTTCATAGATGAGTCCCTCCCAAATATATTTAATTTAATAGACCATCCTATTTCCATTTTCTGAGTCTCTCTCTTTCTAGCTCCTTGATTACCAAGTGTCCTTACTTTTTTACAATTGTAACCTAGTTGCAGTGACTGCTGGAGCAAGGTTGCTAAAGTAAATGCAGGAACAGTCTCAGACAGCAGAGAATTGGCTCAGTCAGTCAGGTACCATTCTCTAAGGTTGTCACGATCCATTCGGTGATGGAGTCATGATGGTTCATTCACCTTGATCTCGAGGCGCAAAATTAAGGCAACCAAAATGCCAAGGGGTTATAATTCAATCAAGCAGTGTTGCTTTATTAATTTGCCGGTAAAGCGGCACGCAATAGAGAGAGTACAGAAAAAGGAAAGGTAGAAAGAAAAGGGCAGAATGAGGGTTGGTTACCACCGAACGAGTCCCAAAGGTGTCCCTCTGGTCTCAGGTCCTGTGAGAAGAGTCCTGCCCGTCCTCTGTCGTGATCCGGGATCCTTCAGTGGGGAGATCTCCATGATGTCCTGTCAGGAATTGTCTTTTATACTTCTTCACCCCCCACTTCACTCCCATAGATCAAGACCAATCTCCGCCATTGTTGCGCAATGCAGGCTTAACTGCGCAGGCCCAAAAAGTCCTTGCTTCTTTTGCCAGAACCCGTCTGCACCTGCATTGCCTCGGTTCAGGGGTCTCTTGCTGGTCCACTGGGTGACCTCAAGACCCTTGGCGAGCCTCTGTGCATGCTCTCCTTCGTTGGCCTTTGTTACAGGAAGGAGGTGGGGGGCAAATCTGGCTCAAGCAACAGGTGAAAATCCATCTTCTGGACAGCAATTATTGTCCCCAGGTCGGAGAGGCCTTCTTAACACAATTCCTCTCAGGAGGTGGGGGCAAGTTTGGCTCAGGCAGCAGGTGGAGTCCATACAGCAGCCATTGTTACCTGTATCCCCCAGGTCGGAGAGACCTGTACAACACAATTCCTTGCTTCAGGCCTCTCTCCAAGTCATTGTCCAATTTTTTCTATCAGTCCGTCTGTTCTCCAAGTCCCTGATGGCGATGTTCAGGCAGAAACTGTTCTTCGGACTGACTCTTACAAAGGGTGTTTGCTGGTCCTATGATCCTTCTCCACTCTACTGCATTTCAATGTAAAATATATCAAGTTGACTGTGCAAACAGAATTGAAGATTAAGAACATGGGCTGTTACATAGTTCGAGTAAACAGGCATGAATAACCTACATCTGCAAAAACTCTTCACGCCAGCAACTTTCAATGGATTGTCACACAGGACCTCAGAATGATTAATACCACTCCCACCCCTCCCAAAATTTTCCTGAAAAATAATACAATTTCACAGCTCAGTCAAATTATGAAAAAGTATATTCAAATGAAAAAGGTTTATTTCCAAAAATGTGTCTTATAAAACAACACAAGGGAATTCAGAGCCCACTGCTACTGCTGTCTCGTTATATCTACTGCTCCTGCAAAACAAAAATTTTCTTTAGTCACCTTCCAGCATCAAAGAGGTTATAGTGTAGCCAACTGTGTTTGCTTTAAATTGCCTAGTTCAAATACCGATGGAGCTTTCAATGGCAGACTGCAGCCCAAGCACAGACTAATGGTATGTGTGCTTGTCTTACTTCCCAGCTGAACTCTGCAGCCCTGCTGGGCTCCATGTGCCCTGTTCACGTTGCTGATGTACCACAGCTGGGCAGTCTGAAGTCAGCTCAGGTATGTCTGTGCTTTTACGTCTCTTCAATTGCAAATGATGACTGCTGTGTTATCTATTGTAGACAAAGGTTGCATAGAGATATGTCTGAGTGGAAAGCAACAGCAGTGAAAGTAAATACTGATGCACATACATGGCTTTGTTTAACTGAAGTGACAGAGTTTAAAGGAGACTCTCTCTCAGAGGTTGTTCAAAACCTGCAAAAAAATAGTTTTGAAGTTACAGAACTGCAACAGAAGAAAAAATTCAAATATATGAGTACACTCCATGTAGCCCATCTGTATTAGTCCTACAAATTTGAATCAGTCCTAGAATATTTTTTTTGAAGTTTAGCAAACTCCAACGGTGCTATGTACTCTGCTTGCTAAAACTGTTTTCGGATCAGTCATTTATTTTATTTATTCATGTCTTTACATTCAAGCTTTAAACAGATTCCTGATAATTTCCACATATTTTACAAAATTTAAAATCTTTCTTAGCACAGCACATATGCATGAAAACTACCGAGAATATCAGCCCAGAATTCTTTGCTCTTTCTTTCCTTTTTCACAGAAAACTAAATAAAACTACATTGCTGTACTTGTCTGCACATCAAAGGTATTTCTAGGATAGGAAGGATGGATGGTCCAGTGGTTTCAATACTTCATAGCATCAGCTTAAAGCAACCCCACAAAGGCCTGAAATTAATTATTGGTAGTTTGCAACTAAAATAAAGAAGGGAGTAGAGAAATAGAGAAATAGTTGTGTACTAAGCTAACAGGTTATGGCACCCATAAAAGGGGTGAAAGGCTGAAAGTCTTTAGTGCATACCGTACATATAGCTAAAGTAAATAAAAAGCATCCAAGTGCACCATAGACATTTATTAGACCACCAATAAGCAATAAGAAAATGCCTGATAACACGTCCAAGATACTGTTTAAAGGTGGGCCAGTAGAGCTGGGGATACCCTTCTTTGGATTTTGGTTTTGCTGCATGCTGTTTATTCAACAATGCACGGCATTATGCTTGTGTGACTTGCCCTGTTCCCTAAATAAAACAATATCCATAGCAACGCTGGTCTTGAATTCAGTTTGTTCTTAAAAACTACTGCCTGATTTAGGGTCTGGGCTGATAGGAAGGGCAGTATGCCAAGACCAGTCAGCCTGGCTGGGGGGAAAATTGTGGGCTCAGTAAATTCACAAGCAAGGTCACACTAGCAGGTGGGGGCGCTCAAAATGCCACCTGTGTGAGCCAAGAAGCAGGGCATGGACAGCCTGTCACTGTGTAAGTCTGGGGGCTATGTCCTGTCAGACCTTTTTATGACCTTGGCTCAAGTCCTCAGTCACAGATATCAGGAACAAAAGGGGTGCTTATCTTTACAATGAACACTTAAATTTCATGGTCAATAAGACCAAGAATGCCACATGTCTGTGCCTCCACACCCACCTGCAAAACTACTAAATTTCTCACCTCACAGACTTTGCGATATTTTCAGACATTATGAAAATGGAGACCAATTAAACAATCTTAGGCAAAAAAACCCCCACCAAAATTGTTTCACTAAATTAATCTGAAAGCAGGCTTACATATATTTTTTTTTCTATGAATCTGGAAAACTAATTGCTTTAGGGTTTGTTGAATATTAAGTGGCCATTTGCTGGACTCACTTCAGTCTATCTTTGTTTTTTTTTTTTTAAATTGCAAAAATATAGTAATCTAGCCTTCTGTAGGGTGAAAGTGAAAATGCCTAAAACGTATGAAAGAAGATTCTGTTTTGGTGCAGGAAGATATGCAATCTGTCCTTCCCATGACTGCAAAGTTTCTATAAGAACCAGTATAGAAAATAAAACATGCTTTGCCACAAAGGTGGTTAATTTTATTTTAATCTCATTACCATTTAATCAGTTTATTTCTTCAAAATCATTTGTGCTTTAGATTAATCACAATATAGTCATTCAAGAAAAAAAAATACCAACTTCTCAAAGCATTCTAAAAATAATGAAGAATTATAGATACTAAACTCTGAAACATCCATAAGGAGTAGAAGACACCTATTGGAACAACTTGCAGTTTCATGTCTGTGAGACAGAAAGTTGAAATTGCTGAAGGAATTCATCTGACAGAATAACCTACTACCAGGACTAAAATTTGTTCTGCTCACCATGGTTAGTACACTTCTCTTTACAAAAAAAAAAAAAAACAAAACACACAAACAAAACAAAACCAACAACAACACAAACAAACAAACAAAAAACCAAAAAAGATAATTTCAAAGATCCGGTGCTCCCTCTGAAAGCCTGCCAAAATATTCAGATTAAGTATTCTTTCCCAGAGAAAAATCACTTTTGCATCCTGCGGGGGAACACTGTCCCTGAGCCTGTTTCAATGAGCATGTGGTTTCTGTGTGGCCCAACTGGGAACATGGGATTCAGAAGAGAATTCTGGTTCCCAGATGTAATGGAGTCAGCCACAGAATCTCAGTGGGTTTATAACAGATTCAGTCTCTGCAAACACTAATTTTCATTTTGCAAAAATAAGAGTTAATCTGATAATATTACACAAATGAATACATATATATGTACATTGGCCGTATAGCCACACTGCTTAAACCTAAACATAGAGTTAACTACTTTCTGACTTGGGCCATAAATTTGTGAGGTGTCTTTGCTGCATAACTAAAAGACTAAGCAAGGCAACATTTCCAAGAAGATCCTGGGAAGTTCCAGGAATTCCCCTACTAAAAGATCAGGAGGTGCTCAAACAGATATGATAGTATAAAATAATGATTTATCCAAAATAATTCCATTAGAAGCATCAAAGTTACAACATCTGCCATGCACTTGTTAGTAGCCCAAAAGAGTGCAAAGAGCAGCATCTGCTACTATAATTCCTTCCAGCTACTCATTTGCAAGTGTGACTTGCTAAAGGACAGAATCATCCAGTCGAACACTGCTATAAAAGTTAGATTTAGCCATGCCTCTTTTCATCTCTTTTTGTGTAAGCATGTGTGTAAAAATGTCAGTCATTTTTGCTGTTGTTGTTTATAAGTTACAGAAAGCCATGAATATTTCATTCTGCAGCTAAATTAACATCATGCCACAATTACACATTTCTCCCCAAAGGCAGACTATTCTGGACTTGGTATTCAATTTCCTTTCAGACAGTAGAAAACAAGTACTTTTCTACAAGGAGTTACTGTTTCAGAACTCAGTGTTCTTCATGTAGGAAGTTTGAAAGAGTTTTGCATCTAAATGCAGTGCACAAAAAAGAGTTTCTGTCTTTGTACTTCAAACATTAGTTGTCAGATGTACACCTACTTGAAAACATAGACATGGCAATCAAACAAAATCACCAGAAAAGAACGGAATTAACTCAATCCAAGTGAGAAAAATTTAGTACAAAATAAAGTGCGAAAAAGTTTTCAGGTCTGAAAAGACATAGGGAAATGGGTTGTTTGGAGGATTAGCATGACCTTTTTTTTTTGGTTAAAAGTATATTATTAATTCAAGTCTATTTTTCTGTTCACCTGCAAAGGTATCAAAGATTTCAGCAGCTAGTATTTATTAAAGTTATTGGACCTGCAACACACAAAAGAGTCTAGATCAGTTACATATCTGCAACAGGACTATTTATGTATCTGAGGACATTCACTGACATGATGAAATCACAGGAATTAATGAATGCAAATAAATGGCAGTGAAATCAACACCCTCAGTATGATGAAAAGCAAATATACACTTTCTCACATTTGTAATTATTTTGCTTTTTCTGTTTGCGTTGTTGGGTGGATTTTTTTGTAATTTTTCTTTTCTAGTCCATGCCAGATCCTGATTTAGTCAATCTTTGCAATATTTCTGCATAGACTTTTTATTCAGAAGTCTTAGAATACTTATTAAATGATGCACAAAGTGATGGTGTTAATGATGCTAAAATGCCCATAATTTCTAGGTATATTTATCTTTCAATAGCTTGGTTTCTTATGGAAATGAGACTTACGTTACACAGCTATCCTGCATGTTGTTCCAGTTTCCTTCCTCTCCACATAAAATTTGAAACCTTTGGCCAGTTTCACCTGAACTTGCAATCAGGTCTCAAGGTTAGTTAAGACTGCAAAAGCTTTGTAAAACTAGACTGGTGGATATACGTTCAAAAATAATAACTTGATTTTATAGGTCTATTGCTACAGTCAAAACAAGCAACACTTAGCTAAGTGGAGAATTCTCTCAAAGGAAAGTAATGGGTAAATATAGGTAGAACATAGAATCATACTATAATTCAGTTAAGTAATCAACCAATGAAGAGAGACCACATGAAACCAGGTGTCTTTAGTTCTGGTGTTCACAGGTTTACTTGTTTGTTACTTGGATCAGTAATAAATTCCCACAATCCTAGAGTGTGTTTTACATTGGAACCATTCAGAACCGCATACAGGAATGGGTTTAACAGAAATGCTTGTGTGTTTGTATCATCATCAATACAAAATTAGCCCCATTCCCGAGTCACTGTAATCAGCTGCCTGAGCATAAATGTACCACCACCCTCTGCTGGAAAGAGTTTAATCTACAGTCACTGAAAATTCTAGATCCAGAACAAAACTTGGGCACACAAAGTTAAAGGTTACAACACATCAGGTTTATAGATAATTATCACCTACAATAATGCAGATCATTGCACTGGGCTCCAAGACTCCCCACATTACACCAGGACAAAGCCAGGCTTATCAGAACAGAACCACAAACAACACCGAGCTGGTGGCAGAAAGTTCCTGAGCAGCACCTAATAAGAAATGCTAATGGCACCAACTTGTCCTCAGTCTGGTTTCTCATTGGGTTATATTGCGGGTTTTTTGTTGCTTCTGGAGTTTACTGATTTTGAAGAGAAGGACTAAAGCCAGAAAGATTTTGATTTTGTTAATGAAGAACCAAATTCTAATTCTGCTGATAGTGAGATATTTAAGAGCTCCACTCTGTGCAGCACAATGTGAGTCTTGGAGCCAATGGTGTGTCCTACCATCTCTTTAGTTTCCTTTGTAACATAAGGCCAGTACAAGACACGCAAAAATAAAATACATTTGGACAAAGAAAATCTGCAGTATTAGACTATATCTCCTTGATATTGTTTGATTATTTGTTAATGTGAAAACTCTATTGATGAATTCTTACTTATTAGTAATTTTTACAAATATCTTATCTCGGTCAATAATTAAGCAAATATTTTCAGTCCTTAAAGCAGACATGCAGGACCTTTGCTTCCTTGGAATTAAAATCTTTGAATTCCTTTTCCTTTTCTTGAATATATTGCTGGTTAGGTTTAATATAAGTAGAGCTGTTTGCTCTGTTTAAAATATGTAGATATGTAGGAAGCACAATAAGCAAAAAACTCTTCATAGTCCTAACACAGTCTCAAAAACAAAACAAAACAAAACAAAACATTGACGACATGAGACAAAAAAAGAGAAGCCAGCTGCTGAAAACCAAGGTCAAGAGAACTAAATGAGTAAATGAGTAACAGATGGTACAGACTACCTTTGGCCATCGAAATCAAGCCCAAGCAGTACACTACCCAGTTGTGCAGAAGAGTGGAAAAGCAGATAGGTTCAAGTGAAGGGAAACATATAATGGCTTGAGGGTTCTATTAATGAACTTATTTTAGTGAAGTAATGTTAACGGACCACCACCCCTACCTCTGTGAATCTCCTTTCTTTCAGACCTGCAAGAAATAAAAGCTGTTCACTCCCTGGAAAAATGTAAGATGAAAACCACTTGCATTTCTAGTATTAAAAGTAATGCTATATATAAAGCAATTAGGTGTTTCCACGTGGAAAAATGCATGCAGTTCTCGTCTCCTTATGTTAGAAAAAATTAGCTCTTACAGATATACATGCAGATGTACGATGAAAAGATAATGTGAGCACAAACATCAGGGCATATTAGAACAAAAATAAACAGCTTATTTTTTAACGACATGTTTTATCTTAATTTTCATCAAGTTCTTTCAGTGTATTAGGCACTGCTTGCTCCCAAGTTTAACAGCACAGCCTGACAAAGAAAAGATTTAGGTGTCTCACTCACTCACTTGGATGGGCATTTATGGAGAATGCCATGGTAATGGGGTGAACTCTCTCTCGGGCTCCAGAAGGCACCAGCTAGAAACAGCAGACGACAAGTTTAAAACAAGTATGAGAAGGTGGTTTCCACACAGCGTGCAACTAGTGCTGAAACTCTTTGCCACAGGATGCTGCAGATGCTGAATTTTATTGGCTCTAAAAAGCAATTGGATAAATTCATTGAGGAAAAACACACCAAAGATCATGAAATATAAAGACAACCATCTCTGGCATGATGAAAACTCGTGTCACTGCATACTCTTATTCTCTTCCCCAGGCATCCACTACTGTGTAACATCAGAGGCAGAATATAGTTTAGACAGGCCTTTGCCTTAATCTGGTATAGTATCATGTTTTCCAAACCCAGAGCAGTGGAGTTTGCTCCTTGCACAGACTCTGTCCAATCCTTCTGGTGCTTGAAACTAAACATGGTCTTTGTGGAGTCCACTGCATATCTAAATGTCATCTTCTGAATGTGCACAGACATATAATCATTCTGGACAATAGTGTGCAACTCATCTCTCCCTCTCCCCTTCATCATACCGTGCTCTCTCAGAGCACTCCCTAGAGACAACAGCTACCTGCAGCTGATGTTGCCCCATCCCATCTTCCTCATCCTACATGCTCTCTTAGCCATTAAGTAGTCCAATAGCAAGAGCAGTCACAAAGATAGAGAAGACAGGGTGCATTCCTTCTTGACCTTCTAAACTGAAGGTTAAAATATAACCACTGGACAGAGCATGAAGTGCACTTCTTGCCCAAGAGTCCAATCAGTTGGTCATTATACCAAGCAAAGAAAACGTATTTTTCTTTCCATGGGATAGCTTGAGAATGAAATACGTACTGTGTGCTGATCAAGGCAAGGTGAGAAATGGGGTCTGAATCTGTTTAGTCAGAAGAGAATTGAGTATAGGCCCCTCACATGTTGGGTAAGCTCTTTAGCTACCAGGGAGTGAAGCACACAAAAGCAGTGCCACGACTTCTTTCACCAGTTTGAAACAGATGATCAACTACTTTTTACCTTTATGCATAGATAAATCTTACATATCTCGCTCCAAAATAATATCCTGCATTGCAAACTCAACATAAAGAGAAGTATGATCCCGGATAGTAAAACAAAGAGCCTTGTGGTACCTTGAGGATTCACTCTTTCTGGAAGATTACCTGCTGCCTTGCTTATGGTCAAGGCTAGCATTGGTCAAAGTGCTGGAGGCTTTGAATCGTCTCCTTCAGTTCCTTAGTCTGGGCTGTGGATGCCACTTTTCTCTCTCTTTTTCTCCTTTTTTTTTAATATTTCGTCTACATAACAGGGCATTAATAAACTGAAGGGAAGCTATCACACATGACCATAACAGTGAAGAAGTACAAGAAAACCCTTGTTCCAATATGGTGCTTCTACAATCTGCAGATCCCATTGCTACAGTTTTGGATACAGATTGATACTAGCTACAGCTACTGCTCACAGACAACTCCTTCTTGCTCAGATTTGGCCTCTGAAAGAGGTTATGGACCAGCCTGGCATCCACATGAAATGCTCGTGTGATTTTTCCTCAATACAGTTCCAAAAAAATAAACTTGAAATTGACTGTTTAAAATAACCTGGTTCATTCTGACCAAGAATAAATAATGTATTCTAAAAGTCCTCAGCTACTGGAGGTAAGGAAGACAGAAACTTCAAGCAAGGAGGTGGTCTGGGGACAGATAGCAGTGATTTCTTCAAGTCAGCACAAATGCAGCTGGAAAAGCACACATGCCACAGTCTACATCACCAAAGAGATAATGAAACTACTAGCTAGGATAAAGAACTGAGCAACACTGATAATCTAAAAAAAACCACAAAGATAGTTCACTTTCAGAATATTGGGTTTGAACTGAGAACAGAACATCCAGAAAGACAGGCTGAAATGTGAAACTAAATTGAAAGAGACAGAATGGGGTGAAGAGGTAAGCTCTGGAGTTGCCTGCAAAGAGAAGCTCAGCAAAAGCTCTCACAATGCTTTATATCATTCACACACTAAGAATAGGGAGGGAAAAAAGAGGGAAAGCAGGACCCATGGATGCATGTGAAAGAGTTCAAATAAGGAAGAAGAAATTATGTTAAAAGCCTCATAAAAGGCTATAAGGTTGGTTAAGCACGACCAGGGTCAAATGCACAGAAGCAATTTATATTGACATCTAATAAATTGAGGGAGGAGAGAGGTTATAGCCCAGCCACACAATACAGCAAAGGTAACTTGTTAAAATTCAGATTGTTTTAAGATACTTCTTTTGCTTGTACATTTAGCATCATATCCAGTCAACTTATGTACCAGCTGAATTCCCATGCTTAATTGACGGAGGCAGCTAAAAGCAACAGAATTTTTTAATCACTTAATTCTCAAGTCCTGTCTTGAAGCCACCTATGTTTATTGCTTTCACTCCTTATATTGGAAAACCACTTGAAATCCTGCCGTACTGGTAAGAAAAGCAAGGCCAGTGAGACACAGAGAAAACAACAGTATCATCTGTAAGAAATTTGGAAACTTTTTTTAAATTTTTGACTACTTCAGGGCAAGTATGTTATTACTATTTCCTATTCCAGAATGCTTTTCCAAGTGAAAAACCTTTAAAATGGCCCTTTCTGTCATTTCTGCAATGTGTCGTAGCTCTTTGCCTTTGTTTTGACAGTTTCAAACAAAATCCTTCAGTGTCTTCTCTGTTCCCCTGATTACCTTAGGAGACATTTTCTGCACTTTCTCCAGGTTGAGACCATGCTTTCCAAACACAGATGACTGAACAGCACAGGCTTCCTAAAGACTGTTAGTGGCTTGGGCATTGCTGTTAATAATCTCAATCACTTTCACCTTATGTATATATAAAGACACCTTGCTGTAGATTTTAGGCTCACATTTGCCTTTTTTTTTTCTTTCCCGAAAAGCAATAGCCAACTGCTGTCTTACAGTCTCTATGTGATTGACCTATATATGACGTTTTTCTCTCTAGTTAGGAAACCCCAGTTTATCTCATCACCTACATGTGCAACCTTGTAAATGATATTAATAAAATCTATCTCATTTCTGGAACTACAGTACTCAAATATGTTAAGTATTTCTTGTGTTATGTACTGGTTTTTATATTGATTATTCTTCCCAATTTTGCCTTAAAAAATTATCAGAATTCTCCTGCCCTTCAATGCTAATCATTAATGAAAACATAAGATTCACCCCTTGAGAAAGTCCTTCAGACCAAATATTCATTTCAGAGATTCTATTGGCATATTAGGCTCATTTTTACCAATGCTGACCAAAGTCTAAGTCTTACGATTCCTACACTGACCTTCTTCTCCTCTAGCTTAATAATATCATAGCTGTTACTATACCAAACACCTCAGTGAAATGCAGGCAGGCTTCTTGTTTTCAGTGAATCATTTCAACATAGAAAGCACTAAGCTAGTACAATGTGATCTGCATTTTGGTAAGCAGAAAATGAGTTGAATCGTGACCTACTTGTCTTCACTCATTATCCTCTTCAAAATCTTTCTTAAAAATTAATATCGAAACAATGTAAAAAGTTTGTAATCACCTGAACCACTTCTACACCCTTCACTTTTATCTGGATAGTCCATTTTTACATCTGGAGTGCTAGTTCACAATAATGCTGCTGGACATAATCCAATATGCCTCACTTCTATGGAACAGAGCTAATCAGGTTCCCTCCTTCTTCTCAGACAGTTGAATCCCTCCTTCCTTCACATACTGACAAAATTAGTGCCCTCCTCCATGTACTTTACTAGTCCATCTTCATCTTAATATCTGGTCAGATTATTTTTTGTAAAGAAAGCTATTCAAGTACTTTTTCCTGTCCAGGGTGTCTTTAGCCTTGGCCCACCCTGGCTTCTCAACATCCTCACTTGCTCTTCCCTTTTTCTCTTTCTATGCATATATGATAACATTTAAAATTAAAAAAAAAATGCTTTAGTTTCCTTTGTAAAGCTAAACTTAAGTTAACTTCTCACAAGTCGCATTTTACTCCTACACTTTCTGACTTCCAAGATATGTCTTCCTTTGACAATAAGATTATTTTTCCATTTCTGCATTTGGTTCTTTAGACAAAATTCAGCTAAGGAAGTTAGACCTGCCTGGCTTCTGACAGGCAGGATACCCTGCAATGGAATGAATCTGCATAAATTAACTGTGCATAACTGAAGTCTTAAAATGAAAACAAGGTTCTTGATCTATCAAAAAATATGTTCTGAAATCATTTCCTAACAGAAGGAGGGCAAAACCCCTGAATTCATTTTAGGATTAAGATTTCCTCATTCTATGGAAGAAATTTATGTTATGGATAACCTTTCTTCTATTCAGAGTGTTCTTCCTTATTGAAAACAAAAGTGTCAGTTCTTAAACAAATGGACATAGGAAGCTGTAGGCAGCCACTTCTCAGCATCTCTTACAACTGGAGAATAAGCATTTAACTTGAACATCAGTCCTCAGAGAAAGGACCACAGTCCCAAGGATGTCAAGCTTTATGGGACTGCCATGGCTACATTTTGGTGTTCAGGGCATGGCACAGGACTTACGTAACGTCACATCATATGATACTACTGTAGTTTCTTGAATTTGTACCTCTGTCCATAAAGGAAAAGAAATCAATTATTACCTGTTATTCAGGCAAAACTGAAAATTGCTTGAGAATCAGAACTATCAAATCTTAACTAAATACAGATTAGGCTCTGCATTTGATTTATGAATGATCTGGGTGTCCAAGACATTCCCATTAAAGATCTGCGGTGTTTCCAAGGCTGCTTCTTCCTAACAACAAACTAATTCAGAAAATTTTTGTTCAGTTCTTGTACTTCTAGTGTCTCTGTTTTCTACTGAAGTTCCTGTTTTCAAAGAAGTTGAACTAAATTCTTCCTTATCTCAACCCTTTCATACCTGTGCTATCTGGACACACATACCAACTACAATCACATAAGCCTGGTTTCTAGAGGCTAAAATAGGAGAAAAAGTATGTATTCCAGAATGTCTTCCTTCCTTCCATACACCCAGCAGCTAACTCTTTCAGAGCCAAGAACAAAAAGAAAGGAAGATGGGACATGCTTCAGGATAAGCTTTTTGAAATATCCACCGAGTTTGTGTGTCTTTTTCCTAACTACATGATTACAAATCTGTATTAAGAGTTTCTGTCAAGTCAGATACATCTAAGACCTGACATTCTGCAGTCTTTCCTTTTAAGATATTATTTTTCTATACAGATGTGAATGTTTTTTACAATTTCCTGACCCCAGTTTTAGTATATTGTTTACTTACTGGTTTTACTGGTGTATATGACAGAAATCATCACCAAAATAAAAGCACTAGGACCCAGATTGTTTTCAGCAGTATTAGTACAGGCAAGTTAAACTAATATTTTTTTCAGCATGGCAGTGAGATGCAATTAAAAGCTATTTTAAATTTTGAGGATTTCAGAGAACTGCTAGCAGTCACTGCTGCCTGTAAATAACAGCCACAGGGAAAATGTTGGTGCTTGATTGTTACTGACAAGTCTTACATGGACAGACTCTGTAGATTTGCTCAGAAGACACATTTGCATGATATGGCTCTGATATTACTTGATCTGAGATTTCATTTACCATATCAGTGATAGACTTAAGCTTAGAGTAAGCTAAGAAATTGTCTTGCCAAGGTAACTCAAAGTGTGCCCCACAAGAAGAAAGGACTTGATCAGTGCAAGTGAAATTTTAAACAATACAGAAGTCTCAGATTTGCTCCTGAATAATAACAAATGCTCTTCTCAAAATGAAAATAGAGCATACCAAATATACCAGCTGCTTATTAACTGTTCCATCACTCCCCACTAGAAAAGTAATAATTACTTTCTTGAGGTTTTTTTTAGACAAAGATCAATTTGGACCACATTTATGAAGTCACTCCGTATATGGCACTAAACAGAAAGTGTTCTGGTTTTCTAATGCTTTACTCCCTCCAGGAATTCAATCATGCATGAGATGAAATACAATGACTTAGTATTTTCATGAACTGCCTAGTCTGTGAGGAACTTGCCCTAAACTTGCATTGAAAACTGTTCCCAAAAAATTCAGTCACAGCATGACAGCTTGCATGGCTTTTCTCTTTATCAGGGACTACATCCAACTCCAGAATGTGTCAGTTCTGGAGGCTGATGTTTCCGCTAAATCTTTCCTTATACTAGCAGTGACCCATGTAAGTGGCATATAAAAGTTCCCAAATTCCAAAAACCAGCCAGTAAAATTGTCACCCTGTGATGGCATCAATGCCTCATATAAAGTAAATAATACATATTTGGGAAGTGCTGGCTTGGAACAGTATTTCTCTAACAAAATTAAAACAGAAGGCCACATGCAACATTTCTCTGGCTTTAATAGGACTCAAGCAGGCATTGGGAGGTGGAAGAGGTAAGGAGGAGATTGTTGTCATCTGTAACAGAAGTGGAGCGTGACATTGCAGCTCTCCTCCTCTTCAGGATATCCACATCACTGAGCACAGCAGTACCTAGGCTCCATCCCCTTTCCTCCCCTCTCACTCTAATAAACTCTCATCAACACCGTATCATATTCACAGCCAAAATAATGAATATTTTCAGCTACAAAAATAGTGAACAGAGAACAGAAGCATCACACTCCCTTGTTCAGTACCTGTTGCTTTTTCATTTATTAACAATGAAAAAAAATCCAACTGAGTCTCCCTTTATGAGAACATAATTTATATTTTATGAATGCATCATAACCAGTAAGTCTTTATATGTTCTAACACTTTCTATCAATTGATGTATTGAGTTTATTCAGATGAGCATAAAAGACCTACAATCTCACTGGGAATTTATTTCATAACAGAAATACAATTGTCTCTCCCTTACATTATCACACTATAAAAGGTCACCACATGCTAATATACAGTCAATAAAAAAGGCAAAAATCTATTTTTTTAAAAAAAAAAATTACTTTGCCAGAAATCTTTTCCCTTCCTTAAGCATGAGAGAAAGGTATGAAGGAAGCCCAATAAATATGTTTGCCCTGTGGTATTCAGGAAGGCAGATCTAAAATACCAACCTACGGACCTTAACCCAGAGAGGGAGCTCCAGCTCAAGCCTAGGAGAAGCTTGACCAGCAAGAAGGGTCAGCCAGGTCAGCCAGGCTCTGCACTGGGAGGGCTGTGCGCAGTGGCACATGCAGGAGGGTGCCAGGCTTGGGAGATCCACCTCTGCAAGGGAGGGTGCCTGCAGGGCCAGGTAACCCTCAGCACCTCTGTCCTCTCCACTCACTCCTGCCCGCAGCATCCCTCAGCTGATCCCTGAGGGAACACTAAATTTTGCTTGCTGAAACCTTCCCTCTGTTCTCATACATTCAAGAAATAATCAGAAACTCTTGTTAACTCATCACTATCAAACACCTCTACCTCATCAAGCAGGGGAATACAAAATGACCCAGACAGACAGACATGCAAAGCAAGCAGAGCTGTTCCTATTTTCCAGCAGTAATTCTGTCAGGAACAAATTCTGTGTCTCGGACAAATAATGACTGGAAGCACTCCAGTAAATTACTCCCAACTACTTCTGTCAGTGGTGACTGTGAGATGTATCTCCCATTTTCAGTCACAGGAAAAACGTCTATAATATGTTCTTTGAAGACCTCTGGTGGCAAAGACAGAGCACTGACTTTCCCTTTCTAATTTGAACACAAACATGAAATCCACACTGGAGAGAATCATGCAGTGGTTTTGAATGGTAATTCTGTGCACCTTTGAATAGCTTGCACAGAGGTTCACTGTAATTCTGCTGTAGGACAGATTTCCTGGAACTAATATATCACTGTCCTTATAATACCCCAAATAATGCACAATTGCATAACTACAGCTGAGCAAATAATTACTTTAGCTTATTTTTGTCCTGCATGGAGTTATCTATAAATTGCAACTACTGTAGACATAATGTTAGATAAAAGAAAAGAAAAAAAGTTTATTCAAATTACTAATAATTATTTCAGTGTCTTTCTTTTGCCTTCCTCCTTTCTGAACTACAAGGCTAAAGCATTCAATTTTACTTTTGTTTACTTTTTCTTTTGTTGATATCAGTTCAAATAGCCAAAATTACCCAGGCCACTCTATTTGGCTCAAAATCTAGCTACAGATAGTTTTGGATACTATATGCTAACTAATTATAAAACCCTGCTTTCCAAGATATGCAACCATCTTGCTTAATGGCCCAGTTTGATCTAAGAGGTTTCGTTGTATGAATTAGCTTGTTGTCAACCTACCCAAACAGCTTAACTTCGTGCTCCTTTCCTAAATCAAGATGGTAACATCTGCAAAAACACAACAATATAAACATCATGAAAGGCTGAACTGACAGCCTAGTGTTTTTAGCCACATCAGAAGAAGTTTAGTACATTCATATCTCCCAGACAGCGACAACCACATACCATCAAAAAAATGGGTCGGGAGTAAAAGAATATATTCTCTCACTTTGAGGACAGATTTCACAAGAAAGGCTGAAATTACCATCCTCTCTATTTTTCAAAAAAGCAGAAATACACCTTTTCATCAACAGATTTCCTATACATATCAAATGGCCAAATAGATGCTTTCTTGTCTTCAGTAACATCAGTAAAAAGCAGCACTGCATACGAAGGCAAGACCACCAGCTGGACTGTTTTAGTGTTTGAAGAGCCTAAATCTTTGGGGACTCAGACTCCCTGCAAGCCACAGCTCACACATGCCCCTAAATGCTGAGCACTCCAGCCTCACAAGCTACTTTTTACTTTAACATGCTGCCTGAGCTTCAACAATCTCTAAGACTAAGCCATAGTGGACTGATGGAGTCTAGCTCCACCAATGTCTTAACACACATCTGGACTTGAATATCAGGTCCAAACTGCCCATTACCATGAAAATAATCTGATTCCTCTTATTATAAACGAGAAAAGATTGTGACATAGTTAATTTTCAGTGATATTTTACATCTTTTTAAATAAAACATATTTAGAGACAATTTCCCCATTTGTTTTTTACTACTGATTACGTAAGTTAAAGCTACACCATTCCAACTGTTCCTTGATTAAAGTACTGGGGGGACAGGAATAGAGATTAAAAATGTCAGTTCCACTGCAGATTTTGCAACTGATCTTTCAACGACTGTGAAAAATCAGGACAAGAAATACAGCAAAAAGGCCAAATGTAATGGCTTCAGTGGCTTAAAAATCTACCTATTTCTTTTTTAAAACATCCTATAAGCTGTTCTTAGTTGAAGTCACTGTTTGAACCTCAAAGCATGATATACTTCACGATGACTAAAATATTTTGTAAATCCTGTGTTAATATGTTGAGGGGGAACCTACTGGAAAATAAACAGGTCACGAGGATAATGAACTGTATGCAAGGTATGCAGCTGAGAGCAGCAGCAAGACCTGAACTTATTTCAGAGGATCAGAACACCATCCATATAGTTGTGAGTGAAATGATCATCAAAGCCATTCAAGTGGTCATTCATCCTTGATATAGCATTATAGATACCTTTGGGTTCTCCTAGTTGGTCCATATTTCACTAGCCTTCATCAAAGGTGGGCAAAAGACATTAAGCTGGCGAAGACTGTTGCTTTGACTGGCAAAAAGCTGGCTATAGAGATCTGAGATGTGCATTGTTAAGAAAAGGTTTCTTTCACACTTCGCAGGTTAGCAGCAAGGAAGAAAGTAATACCAACAGCTCATCTTTATCTCAGGAATTGTGTAAAAGTTTGCAACAAAACCAGAGAAGGCTGGGAACAAACCTGGTTCAGAGGAAGGGTTACAAGGAAATAAAAAAACATTCAAGTGTCTGAACAAGAGACCCAGTGTAACATTTTCAACAAGATTCCACTGTTGCCCAATTTACGAAGTCAAAGTTAATCGCACCGAGAAATCAGAAAGATAGAGAGGGACAAAATGAAACCCCTACAGGTGAATCTTCATAAGGTTCAATTATCTTCTCCAGTACAGTTTGTTCAGAATATTGTAATGACTTATGCTAGAAGCCTGTTCCTACCATTATAAGTGCAGCTGTCTCGTAGAAAAGAAGTTGACAAAGGTAACCTTGTCTTTGCCTTGAGCAGACAGGACCACAATTATTTTTGCTATGGCCTTTAACAGCACATTACGTCTCTTCAGTATTCACAAGCTAAAAGAAGTTGTGCTAAATGCTATTGTTAGTTACTTGAACATGAAAACAGAGAACTTCACTGTATCAAGATTTATTCATAGCTTTTAATGCTTAATACTGTGACATCAGTACGCAGAGATGGGAAAACTTCACTTTGTGTATATCTGCAAAATATATGTAATATAACATACAGACCCCAACAAAATACTGAACTAGATAAGTTCAGTACTAGTTGTAGTAACTCTCTGACTTCATGCAAATCAGTGTAAGTGCATTCATGCTGATTCTTCTAGGACTGAAATGCAGAGAATATCTTAGTTACCAATGTGATTTCCATTACTTGAAAAAGTACATTTTACATACAGAGATGTGGCTTAACAATAATAATGTTTCTGCATCCAGGATGGTTTAAGAATGCAAGCCAGACGAGTTTGTAGAGATGTAGTGTCTTTGTTTGGAGAAATTGATACAGCCAGAATAAAATCAGACAAGCTTCTGGAGATTTCTTCAGGCCTGCAATCTTGTCTGAACTATACTTCCCTCAAGCAATGTGGAGATAAAATTTTCCTTTCAAGCTTAAAGTTCATGGGAAATTTGCTATAGTAATTATTCGATCAAATCATAGTTCTAAAGCCAGTTCCCACTAGTACAAACTTATTTATTTCTTCCTTATGCTGGATTGTCAAGTTTCAGCTGTGATGAGTGAAAGTGAAATATTTACCTAGTCCATAGGCAGACCACTTTTCAAAAGTCAATAGGTAAATAATTCACCACAGTGTCAATCAACAGAAATTACATCTTGAGCTATAACTCCCTCCAGCACTAAGCTATAGACCAATTTCCTTGCATTCTTCTAATCTTGTCAAAGTGGATTTTAAAACTATATTTCCAGCAATCTGAGATCTGTCATAAGGAATAGCTTAATATTCATTATTTGACATTTACAACACAGATGGTCTCAGGAAACACCATATAGTTGTCTCAGGTTCTAAAGAAAATATTCTTGGTGCTTTTGTGAAAGTTGGAACAGTGGAGATTTCACTACCTGATTGCTAAACTTCCAATTCAAAAGGTTTGTTCAGATGTACAGCTTCAGTCTAAGTTCCACAAACACAGGAATCTGACCCTGGATGACTTGAAGCCATCTATGCTAGCCAGGAGTGAAAAAGTGAGGAAAGCCGTGGGATGTCTTTATTTACAAAGGTGATCTGGCCATAAGGAGATCCCACTGTCACTCAGACATCATCTGTTAACCAGTCTCTTCAATCCTGAAATTAGGTACTCACCTTCCAAAAATAAGAAGGGAAATCATAATAAATATCTATCAGCTCAGAAAGTGCTCTTATTCGACCATGGAAAGACAGTCTTCATTTCCATATCACAGAATCATAGAATGGTTCGCGTTGGAAGGGAACTTAAAAATCATTTAGTTCCAACGCCCCTGCCACGGGCAGGGACACCTTCCACTAGACTCAAAGCCCCATCCAGCCTGGCCTTGAACACTTCCAGGGACGGGGCATCCACAACTTCTGTGGGCAGCCTGTTCCAATGCTGCACCACTGTCATGGTGAAGAATTTCTTCCTTATATCCAACCTAAAGCTACCATTTTTCAGTTTAGTTTCATCCATTCTGTCCTTGGAAAAGTACGGAGATATAAAATAGAAAATAAAAAGCACCATGTCAAAAATTTCTACAGAGACATCTTAGCCCTGCACAACTTGAAACTGCAGTAAAATATGAAGTTCCATTGATGCTAGAGGAAATCCAGCTATTTTGAGGCATTGCCACCTCGGGCTTTTTGTCAGGACAGGAAACAAGCCCATTTGCAAAACTGACATTTGTCCATAACTTGAGTTTACTGCAGATGGATGATGAGTGGCATAATCCATATAACTGAAGAGGAGCAAAATAATTCTGCTTTGTACTAATCTTTTGTGGTCCTTCAGCAGTTCTGTAAAATTACATCATGACAGTAAAACTTGAGGCTTTTTTGACTTTCTGTATTAATAAATACGGATGATGCTCATCAATATCCTTTTGGATTCTTCAAATGCTTTCAGTATTCTGTAATACATATTCTACATTATTTGTGGTGTAGATCAAATATTTCTTTTTTAATAATTTATGCAACAACTTACACTTGTATTACAGACCAAGTTTCTTTTCTATCACAATAACATACTTAAAACATGATGAAGAGTTCAGGTTATAATCCCAAGCATTGTATTAAGCCTCTTTTCCATTATTTTTGTTACAAGATGAATAAATAACAACTGCATCTCCCCTTTACATATGTGTGAATGCTGTATTCTTCTCTGTTTTGTTGTTTTACACTATGTTTTGATTCTGTGTTTAACTTCTGTGTTTTGTTATTTGATTAAAATATTAAAAATTTTTATTAAAACAGGCCTCAAACTATTTCAAGAGTTCATTTCTTTTGACCATCTCACCCCCATTGGTCTTGAAAGAACTGGAGCCCTAAATGCATTATCTAAGGAAATATGAGTTAGACAAGCAACTAGTTCCAATCACAGGTCATAATCTCCCCACCCCATCAACCTCATCTTGCTAAACCCTCCTAAATCCCCTAGCTTCTGCTCCTCTAATCATGAGGGCTAGAAGCTGCAAGGCCTGCTTTTCACTTCATTAAAATTTCCTTTTAATCTTCTATAATCTGTTAGCACAGTACATAAACACCCATCAGAAGCTTATTCCCTCTAATTTCACAAAAGGGGATAATTTTACTATACATTCCATATTTGCAAAGTTAAGCTTCATTTCACACTACCATAAACCTTGGTCAAAAGGACAGATAGTTAAGCGGTTGAGCAAATGACATTTACAGCTACAGCTGGGTGCATTATTCATTGTGAAGCATTTATCTGGTGAAGTTAAACCTTGGTTTTGCTTATGAAACATCTGAAAGCTGATCCCAAATGATTTCGGTACGTGGGGCTCTTTTCAGAAAGTACATTTTGGACTGTGTTTTTGCCTGTGTTCCCCTTGCGTGACTGGCTGTCTAAACCAGATGAGATTAGTTTTCCTTCCTGAGGGGGTGACTAAAATCTCTTTTAAAGAGTAACAACTGCTTACCCCAAGCATATCTTGAATAGGTCATCTTCTGTTACAAATTTTCAACATTTCAGTGAATAAATTAGCAATTCTCCAAATATTCAGTCATAATTATTAATAAAGCATATTCCTCCTAAAAATACTGTTATGACCATATAATGCTACGTAACTTAGATAACTTTACAGCCCTATGGCACAAAAGCCTTCAGATAAATTCTCCAAGAAACCATAATATACCTACAATCCAAGCTTACAACATAGACTAAGAAGAAAAAATCTCAAACAATGACATTCTTTCAAACTACATTCTCTGAGAAGATGAGAGAGGTCTCGCTCATGAGAGCAGTAATTTAGCATCACTTTTCCTCTCCTTCCCTTTGCAGAGGTATGGGAGGATTTAGATTAGAAGAGACTGCTGGAGGTGATCCAGTCCAACCTCCTACTCAAAGCAGGACTAAATTCAAAGTTTTATTCCATTCCATTCTCCTTCTTACCTTTCCTTATAAGCAGTCCATGACAGAATATGTTAACTTTCAAGACAAAGGGAACTGGCAAATTTCAACGTGATGTTGGCTGTATCTGATTTATTATTATTTTCCTTAGGTTTCTCTTCTTGGGTTGGGTTTTCATTTTGTGTTTTGAGGTTTGATTCTTTCTGTAAACACAAAGCAGAGAGGTCCTCTGTTTTTTAGAAGCCAGAAACAAACATGAATAACATTAATATTAAATTAATACTTTAATCCCTGTACCACTGTAACCAGCAGACATCTCTAGCCATAAATATAGGCCATTTCCTAGTCTCCAGATCAATCCCATTTGGAAATACACTGAACTGCATGAGGGTTCTGAAGTACTTCCTTGAAAACAGACTCCACAGAGCTGCCACTTACAAATTTTATGAGGCACTGTTTAGAAAGTATTTTCTCATACATAGCTTTGATAATATGAGGGGTGGGGAGGAGAGAGGAGAAATTGATACATGTGTTGCTAGTTCTAAGTATGGTTGAGTACGAAATTACATAGTTCTGCACTCTCCCCAATACTTAATCATATGCTATTTACTTAGCCACTTCTTCCTAGTTCATTTAATGGTTCTCAGTTTTGGGTTTTTTTTCCTCCACTCTTCCAGTACATACAAAAATAGTCTTGTCTTCATTGGCATTTCTGGACACAAAAGGCGGTATGTTTTCTCACTCCCAAATTTTTTTCAGCTCATGGAAGTCAATAACTATTAGGCTTCATATATTCATATATAGTAACACAGCAGCTAAGTATTACATTTGCTACTCTAGCAAAAGCTTCAATAGAGTAACTTCAAATTTATACCAGTGCAACTGAGACTACAATTTGCATTCTTTTAACTGTACCTGAAGCTCTTCGGAACAGCTTCCCAGCAAAAAACGAGTGACAGTTAAGTAAGGAACACAAGGTTGAACTCCATCTGCAAAAAAGCTCCTTGGTTCTCTTTACAGTACTCAAAAAAAGCACTTTCCTATTCCACTTTATGTTTGATTTTCTTTTCCCTCAGAAGACAGTGAAATGAGTGGGTGTTTATTTGAAGGAAAAATCAGTCTTCTCACTCAGAGAAGGGCTTTGCTTCCATTAGCTACTCATCTGAAAGTCATGCCGCAAACACTTCTCCCATTCTAATCTTTATATGGCATAAAGGACAGTGTCTGAATTTAGAAGGCCTCACCTTTCCTCCACGCAGCACATAATGAGAACTCCACATCAGATTTAAACAACAAGAAGCAAGCTTTGAAGTTAACTCTAAGCATCACCAGGAAACTAATTCTGAAGTGGCAGCAAATCATTAAAATTTAGCAGTAAAAACTCCATGGAAATATTGTCAGGCTCTGTTAAATCTTCCATCACTGATTTCGACACTGCATCCCCCTAGACTTCAGCTCCAGCACTGCACTTCATTTGTTCACTCTCTCTCCTCCTGTGGTGACTCCTCCCTTTCTGCCAATGACATTATATACCATAACAACAATTTTATCCTCCATAGGAAACAATAACTGCAGCATTTTTGAAACTGCTTATCTCAAAACTGGTATGAAATTAAATATGTTTCTGTAGAGAGGAGCTAAGCACATTCATTTTAAAGCACTGAATGTAGTTAAAAATTCCCTTGACTTTCCCTAAATAAATTCTGTAACTACCTTCACAAACATGATAGAAAGCTTTCAGTATGCTACGATGTCACATGCTCATTCCTCCAAGTATTGCTGAAGACTGCCAAGAAAAAAAACAACAAACAAAAACAAGACCCTGAAACAAATACAAAAAAACCTAACCCACGACAACAATAAAATAAATAAATAAAAACAACAGACAAAACAAAGAAACAAACAGGAATGTCAAAGAAAGAACACAGTCAGGGATACAAAGCTGAAACAGACAAAAAAAACCTCTTAGAAGTCCATCCAGCTGTTCTTCCTCATTGCTGAGACCACGACAAGAAAAGTTAATCAGATACTTTTATCAGTTTTTAAAAATAATTGTCATATATTCTGCGTACACCAGTGCTTGATGTTCTGAAGGATGGAGAGATTTCTGCCTGTATGCATGGGTCCTCGAAACTAGGTCCATCTTTTTGAAACACCCTGTATTTATGACAACTATGTTTTAGTTAAAGTGCTTCCATTAGGCAGGATCAGTCTCTGTCCTCCGTTAACTATTTCTTAAATCTGCTTTAGCAACCACATCTAGACACCTAAATTTTAACATACCTTAAAAGCCCAAGAGGAAGAAGAAAACCCCTGAGGGATTTGTGAGGCTAAGCTGTCAGCACTGACCCGGCTTCTGGTGGGGTTCACAGAGGAGGATGCTGCCCAGGTTGTCACATCTGAGCTGAAACCTGGGATGCACAGTTCAGAGCCACCTGCGAGGGTCTGCCTAGCAGGAGCATGGGAGGAGAAGGGTGTGTGATCTCAGCAGGGAGACTCCAGAAATCTGGAAATCTCCAGAAGGGTGAGGGGCAGGGGGAATCTTTCTTCCTCACAATGCTTTACCTGATTACTACAGGCTGCCCACCCATACCCGCCTCTCTGCTCACAGCACCCAAGTGCTCTGGCACTTGTCCCTGTCTCTGCACATACATACACCTGCTAGCAGACCACTCTTTCGGTCAGCCTCCTGCCTAGTGTGTGCCAGTAGGATTTTGGACGTGAGCCTCTTAGTAAGGACATGCCTAGCCCAGAGGTGCCTCTTCGTGGTTATTTATTGTCAATGTCAATTAAATACATCGCTACCTAACCAATAGAGCCAAGGAGTTTGCATTATTTTAATCCCTTCAGCTACTATTTTTCAAAGTCATCATTTGTATATTGCATAAATAATCTACCCTCTCCTGTAAAGACATTTCTATTTACAACTTCAAGATGCACAACTCACTTTTACTCTACTTAGCTCAAAGTTTGCTTTTAGGAGACAGACCTGACTTCCACTTTCCAGCTGTTTCCTTACATTATTTGGATCAAGTGGTACTCAATGAGGTGTTTAAGACCACCCTGCTCTTTCCCGGACATCTTTTAACACAGAGGTAAAATGGCAACATCACACTTGACATTTAAACTTCAGTCCCAGTTGCTTCCAGGCATCCACAGATTTAGGGTAATGGCTTAGTCTGATCCAATGGCTTGCAACAAAAAAATAGTTGATGTATTCAAGCTATAATTCTTTGTGCACGTATGACATTTTCAGAAAAGCCCAGTAGGTATGTCTCCAGAGAGAACAAACATCCAAACACACTGCCATTATGTTGATTTTGTTTAGCGTCTCTTCAATGCCAGGCTGGCCATGTGCTAATTCAGCTCGCGGTCAGCATAATGCTATGCTTACAAGAGTGAAAATCAGCATGCTTCAGAAGTTATGCACTGCCTAGACTGAGCAAAAAATGCTTTATTTAGTAGATTTGTATTGTAATGAAATCTTGTTGAACATTTTCAAAAGGTAGGTCAATGCCTTTAGAAGTACATTAAAAAATTATCTAATCTGTTTAGATACTTCAGAAAATCCTTATGGGAACCTATCTAGTTGCAACATTAAGTACATATGTATTTTTTTTTAAATATCCAGTCCAAAATGGTGTTCATCAAGAACAACATGCTATTAAGAAACAACATGAAATTACAGATTACTACTCTCAAAACTATAAAATAAAGTCATCTAATAGTGCAAATCCCTTGTGTAAACACAGTTACAACTCTAAATCTTGTTATGCTACCAAAGAGTCTCCCCCTCGATTTTATCTTTATGCTCTTGAATAATTTTTCTAAGAAGTGGGCATTACTGTTCCCCTCCGTTTTCCCCATTCGTCTTTGCTTTCCTTAACAACTTCACAAGCTTTTCATGGCAAGGCCTGTATTCACACAGGATTTCCCAAAGAGTTTATTTGGGCATATCTGCCTTGTTAAAACAAAAATATAATATTTGACATGAGCTTCTTAACAGTGACTGGATTAGAGCTGGGCATTATTCACACAGGTAAAACACCACGTATCCTCAGAAAGAGTGGTGTCCTACTCCAGCAGTTATGGTTGGGAGGTTCAGGAAATGTTTGAATTTTATATCTATGCTTATATAAAGAATGAAATACCTACGTTCATATACAGTCAACACAGGCTGACCCACCGCTGCCTGCTGCTGGCTTCTGGAAGGGAAGAGGCACTTGGGCATCTCAGAGGTCATATGTAAGGAATTACTATATTGATAGGAAGCTCAGAGGCACATCTGCTTTGAGATAAACTTGGAGATAGAACAATACAGTTTATAGTCTAAACTGCAATCTCAGTGTCAGTACACCGCCAAGCGAGGAAGATGTAATATAAGGGCCTTCTCTTGAGGCCATTTGCAGCTGCATATCAAGTAAAATTTGTCTGTGCTAAATCAATGCACAAACAGGGATGGCCACATGAAGAGCAAAAGAGAGAAGGTCCAGGCCAAATGTCCACTATTTACCCAAACCTCTGCATATGGTTTCTTCCTGCATAGTGTCTCATCTACACACTGACCACTAATTTATTTTCACAGACCTGTAGAGTGGTTAAGGTTGGAAGGCACCTCTTGCCTAGTCCACCTGCCCTACTCAGGGCAGGGTCACCTACAGCAGGTTGCCCAGGTCTGACCAGTCTGATTTTGATTATCTCCAAGAATGGAAAGTCCACATCCTTCTCTGAGCAACCCGTTCTAGTGATCAATTGCCGTAATAGAAAAAAAAAAAAAGTTTAAGAAGAATTTCCTGCTTTTCAGTTTCTGACCATTTTCTCTTGCCCTTTCACTGGATATCACTGAAATAAGCCTTGCCAAATCATCTTTACTCTTTCCTGTCAGGTATTTATACACATTGATGACTCCTGAGCCTTGTCTTCTCCACGATAAATGATCCCAGAACTTGAGTTTTAAAATTCCAACTCCTGATCACCTTCCATTTCCTAGAGAAATGTGCTGGTGCAGAAATTGCTTGCCTTTTATTTTTTTTTTTTTTTTTTTTAATCTGGGCTGAAACTCAAGGTTGAAATTTAAACCTGCTCTGGGATATCTGATTGCCAAAAGCATGCACATTTGCAGTGGAGACACTCTTATGTTGGACACTACACCTTACAACACTGAAAACTATCCTATATCATGTCCCTTGAGAGCAGTGATAAAGTATACTGAGCTGATTACAAGTTAAAGGAATATTTAAAGCAAAAAAACAAGAGAAAAGAAATGAAACGATTTCCTTTAAAGGAGACACATAAAGATCAACTCTTCTTGCTTTACAAGGAAAGATTTAACCCACAAATGAAATCAAGCATGACTTAGTAGGAATGAGAAAGGTAATACAGAGAAGATTCTGTAGCAGGAAAGGTAGTTCAATAAACTGAACTTCGAAAGGTTATTAAAAGACCAAGAAGAAATAACGAATGTTCACTCAAAGAATATTTCAGCTATAGACAGAACCTTCAAATTATGCAGAAACCAGGCACAATTTAAAAAAAAAAAAAAAAAAAGAGGATAGATTAAAAAATTATTGCAGATACTTGCAGGTCAATACAGCTGAGCAGACACCATAAAGCTGCCTGTCACGTCTGGAAGAGTTATTTATCTTCCCAATAGCACAAGCTAGATAGCACTTAGTCCTGCAGAGACATAAAAAGGCATGCCTAGTGTCCTTCTAACTCTTTGCCTTCTTCAAAGATTTTTTGAAAAAGTTGTAAACAAATTCCTCATAGGGCATCTGTTACTGGCAGTAAGTGGTCCACTCAGATTACCTTCGAAGCTGAGGAAACAATTGTTTACTTCATATCTTCAAACTTCAGCTTCAAGACCCAAGGATTAGTCACCAGGCTGAAGAGCATGGCAGACTTTACACTGCCTTCTTTTGTTCTGAATTAGATACAGATAATCCCTTTAATTCTAAACTGCTGTTCCTGTAGGAGGATGTAGTGAGATTCACAACTTGCTCCTTTTGCATCACAACACAAATTAATAAATGTATTACTAGTGTCCATACACTAACTCCTTGTAGCTCGTAAAGCTTCTTAGCCTATTTCCAGATGAAGGACAGCCAAGTCTTCTAAGAAACTCAGTTCTGAAAATGTATTTTACCAGGTAAACTTCACATATTTTATCAGTGTTCTAGAGAAATAGTGCAGCACAATCCTTGTAACCATTGCTGGCTTCCACTTACTAATACCCTCCAACAGTTCATGGCCTAGGGTTTCCAGAACCAGAACAGGATGGGCTTCTTTAACACCATCTGAAACCTCTCCTGTGGCTAGCCAGCCACAAGACAATCAGCTCTGCCAGGAACTGCGCCCAGGACAAATGTCTCAAACCAAATCCACCTAGAGCTGGCTGACCAACTACTCATTTCGGACACGTTCTTAATATAACGTCAGCTTGTATTAGATTGTCAAATGCAATGTTACCTGCACGTGCCCTACTTTCACAACAGTGAAAGAGGGGGACCAGTTAGCTGGTTTTTCCTACTAGTGTCAGACTTAGTGTAGAATTCCACTTTACTACTATGCAATATTATCCATGAATAAGAAAGCAAGTTTTGATATTGGCATCGCAGGAACACTCCTCCATTAGCAATTACCTGCCCTTTCTTTGTCAGGGATATGTTATGTTTTGCTTTACAATAAATGGCTTTCTTGCTTTTGGCAGGAATGACATTCTGTTGGAATACAGAGAATGTGAAAAAACAAAACAAAACACAAACCACCACCACACACATAAAATCAACCAAAAAAAAAAAAAAAACCAACACACCACCATACCACAAAACACCACACCCTGTTTCAACCTTGGCTCTCACATCTCTGTTCCCTGTACTTTTTATTAGCTGCTATTTACATTTCTAGTTTGTGGAGGGTTTTTTTAGGATCTTCAGCTTGTATTTCTTGAGGGTCTTGTCTTACTGGGTTTCTGGGACAGTATTAGAATATAATGCATGTGGAGTCACATACTATTTGCAACCAGTCTGGTTTTGATGCTCCCTCAAGTTGGTCCTTGCTAACTTACTTCATGGTCTCCTTTGTCAGCTTGTTGGTGATCCATTTACTTTGACATTTCTATGAATTTGATAAGTCAATTTACTTCGGCACTTTTACCCCGTTGATAAGTTCCTTCCTCCATGAAAAAGCAGTTCTTGTGCAATCTTTTCTGCAAGCATTCTTGCTGCTATGTTTATTAGAATCAGTTTTGATCCATAGGACATTATACTTTTGTACCAGACCTGACTTTGTGCTAACTCAAGGCAACCTTCACAAGTGTCATGCTCTGATACACTTTGGTTATACTACCAGTTGAGGATGGTTCATTTTAGCAAATGTTGCGCTGCAAAGCCACTTTATTGCTTCCCTCAGAGATACACTGCCAGTACGCATGGTCTCTACAGAACCAGTAGGCCAAGATGTCAAAAGACCATCTCACCAACGGCTAACTTCAAGAGTTGCTCTTACCTCAGGAAAAACCCACTCAGTGGAGCTCCAGAATAAGGAAACCTCCATCTCCTTCTAAGATAAAAGGAGCAGATATCTTCTCCAGTGAAAAAACACCCTGAGTACAGAAGGTATGACCAAACAGATGCTATAGATGTTGAAGCTGCTTCTTCTGTCTGAAAGGAAACAGAACTGTCTACCCCAACAAATTGGTGCAACATGACCCTATACAGACATAAGAAAATGTCGAGAGTCTTCCCATCTGCCTTCTTCCACTTTAATTTTGGAAAGACTGCTCAGGCAGTTCCATTACAAGTCACCACTTACAGGCTCATAATCTGAAACAACAGTACACGTAGATTTGATAGATCAGTCACTCACTTGAAGGTGATACAAGTTTAAAGCAAATTAGTTCAGTACTAGAAAAAAGTACTTGCCTGATTATGTAATCTTGTTTTTTAGGTTCAGTCTTATGTTCCCTTGTGATAAGGTCCAATAGGCCTAAGCAGAACTTAATACAGGAAAAAGGATCCAAACTTGGAGATTTCCATCCTGTGTTCTTTGAATCACCTTTCTTTGTTTCTTTTAAACAGCAAACTCAACAATATAGAATGCTAAAGAATGATACGCACACAAGACTCAAAGGAGTAGAATCATGGGAGGTTTCTGCTGAGCAAAGCTCAAGAACAGGAATGCCACAGCTTCTAAGTTTTCTACTTTTAAGCATTTGGTAGTTATACAACCTTCACAGGAAAAAAAAAAAAAAAAGCTTTCTTTTTACTTTATCATTGTAAGGCAGCAGTAAATACCCTGAACAGATGAGTACAAGATGAAAGATTGCTGCAGAAAACTGCACCCATTATAACGGCTCAACTTTGCCAGTCAGCGACAAAAAAGAAAAATGAAGCAGATAAGGCTTTTTCTTCAGTAGAAGGTAAAACAGTGCCACCCACTGCTTTTCCAGGGTATGTCCTTGCCTTTTGAGACAGGTGCAGAAAGCTGAAGCTGGTACTTCGCAATTACAAAACAGCCAGCTGTTGTTAAGCCTTCCCTTCCTTCCTCACTCCAACACTGCATTCTTCTACCTGGTTATACATCTACAGTGGTATTTCAGTCACAAGTAAAGTTGCAAAACAGCAAAAGTTCTTTTTTGAACTTGCTCTAATACAGCTGAAACCTCAGTAAAGACAAAGCCTGAATCGCAATAAAATGAGTGGCTTTTTACGCAGGGAGCAGGAGTTTCTTTGACTTTATATGTCAGCTTTCCACAGCTACTACCTGTATGTAACTCACACAATTCCAAGCTGAAAGTAATACCACATTGCACGAACTGTAAAGATTGTCTGCCGAGTCAGAGTACCCAACCTTTATTTTTTTTTTCTAAATATCCTTCCATTCCTTTCACACGATTGCTGTATCACACCAGAAAACAAACGTCACTCACTTTTAAGCTATGTCACAGGTCATTCTCTATCATTAACATACCTACCCAGCAGTTTATCTTCTGTTCCTACATGAACATTCGTTTAATCTAAGGATCAGCAGTGATCAGAACTAGTAATGCCCAAGCATTGTTAAGGCAAAAAGAATGCTTAAGGACTTCTTATTTCTGTTAAAAAGAAATGACTACTCATGCATATCTTACTTAACCCAGATTATCCTCTGCTGGTGGATAAAGTGACAACTATAGTTTGTTCCAACATTAGCAAAGTACCAATCAAATAACACTCCACAACTGCCTCATCTTTCATTAGCAAAACATTCTGTAAGCCCCATCAAAACAGGAAGCAGGGTCCCCAGTTGCCCAGGCTGAAGAATGTGCAGGCAAGTATTTCAACAAGGGTCACGTATGATTCAGTACTGTCTTTAAAAACAAACTACTTCACTCCTAACAAGAACAACAGAAAATTCCAAAAAAGTCAGTTGCAGTGTACAGAACTACACAAAATCCTAGGCATATTTAATTACCTCAAAACCAGATATACTGTTGATTAGTAAATACTCCTAAACAGTCCTTAAATCTTTTATCTTATTAACTGGAGATCCTAGTCATGGTTTGGGCTCAGCTGTGGTCTACTAAAAAGCAGCCCTAAGACATCCAAGTATCAGCAATGAAAACATCAAGACACCTACAGCTGAAATCAAGGTCCCAAGCTAAGGGGAAAACCAGACTCCACATGCATTTGAGAGTTCTCTCTGAGGTTCCTGAGGTAACAGCTTAAAAATGTATATGCATGTCCATAAAAGAATCTTTGGAAGCAAGTTTCACTGTGTTTATATGACTGTTCACGAAATGTCTAAAAGTTTCCCTTGCTACCTAACTAAATTGCCAGCCATTTTCTTTTATTATAAGAAACGCTTTTTATTCTGAGCTTACTTTCCTTAGTACGAGTGAGCATTTAAGACAACTAATTTATTTTCAGACACAAAATCAGAAATTTTTCACTGGTCTTGAATATCAGACAGTAGTTTCTTAGTGACACAAACAGTCACATGTTCATACTTTGCTGTGATGGTTCAACAGAGCTATGGATCTGCCAGAAGAAAGCACTCACATGACTTTGAATCAGTGTAATATATTCTAACAGTAAATATACAGAAGACATTAAGGTATTCTAGTCATTTATTTTTCAGTGTACAGTATCATTCATTTAAAATGAAGAAATAAGGCCCAAATATCATAAAATACGTATATAGCGTTTGCTAGACAAACACTTCACTAAGAACAAGGCATATACTAGCCCATACTTCATAGTTACAATGAAGTTCAGGCACATGAACAGGAATACTTTATTGTTTAATGATTTACAACTCTTTTGGTCTGTTTAACAGAAAACGAACCAACTGAAGCAAAACTTCATCATTAAAGCCTTTCACGCTACCATCTTCTACAACATCATACAATGGCTTACTGTCTGTACCCCAACAGATATTCTTCCGAGGGTTATTCTGAATAGTTTCTACAGTTAGCGCTAAAGTATTTAGCTGGTAACAAAAGAAAGCGAAGTATTTTCCATCAGTCACTACCGCCTGTGATACAAAAGGACGGGTCACATCTGCTTCACTCCAGAATCCTACAAAATAAAGAAACAACACTAGTTATACAGGACTGAAAATTCCTGCTGGCACACATATCTAAACTCCAGTCCTGAAACCCAGAAAAATACTGGGAGTTGCAGCAGCCACTTAGTAGCACAAAAATTCCTGTCTGCTTTAGCAACACAGGCATTCTTCATACAGACTATCTAAACCACAACAACCAACTAAGGATCTTTCCAAGATCAGGGACACAGTGGCATATTTGTATTTTGTGCACAGTTCCCTGTTGCTGACTGATGAAAACACCACACTGATCAGCCAAGGAACTTTTCAAAATTACAGAAGTTATTAATGCATCCAAGTCCTGCAAGTGATATGAGGGGAAATGCCTTTCTGTTTGAAAAAGTCTATTCCACACTTCTCACAGGGCAGTGAGCATTTGTTTCATGATAGAAGTATGTATATGTGCACATGAGCAAAAACTGACTACAGCAACCAAACACACAATAAAAAGAACATACTACCTCTATAAGTATTAACGCTTCAAACAACTCCTGCTGAGTATCAACAGTCTTTTAAAAATATATTATTTACCTACTTATGCATGTGCACTAGCACACACTAAAATTCTTAAAAGATACGTTACAGTGTGCAACAAACGCTACTAGTAACTGCTACAGAACAAAGAAAAAACTTAATAGATTTGAATCAGGCTGTTATTACAACTCATAATGTGCTTACAATTGTAATCAGCTTTGCAGCCAAGACTTGACAAAAAAAGTCAAGCTTTCTCACATACTATTACCTAAAAATTTTGATGCAATATACAGCATGGTCAAAGGACTTTCTTCCATGTTTTGTTTCCAAGTGTGCTGGTTGGACTGAAAGTGAGTTAACTTCATGCAGTTAGAAATCTTCTCTGTGTAATAGCTAGCACGGTCATTGTTTGGATTTAGTTTGAGAAGAAGATCACACCTTGGCACAGAGTTACAGTTTTTAACTGTTGTTGTTTGAGAGCCAAGGCCTCTGAGCTCTCCCCACAGGTGCGAGAAAGTGAGGATGGGGGGCATAGATGAAGCAGAGCTTGACTGACATCCAGACTGTTCAACTAGAATAATCCGTGCCATTATCATGATGCTTCATATTTAAGAGGAGGTGGGATAGACAGGGACAGAGACTTGTTCTGGCTCTGCTCCATCTCAGGGGAGTTCTGTTTGGGATGTTTAGTTTGGCCTTTTGCCATCCTACCATTTGCAGAGGCCTCTGGGCTTTTCTGCCTTTTTCCCTCTTCTCTCTCTGGGATCAGCTGTTTGGGACCAGGTGCTGCTGCCTGGGACTGGCTGCTCAGTGTGGATGGAGTTTGTGATAAATTGCACCGAGTATCTTTTATTTTATATTCTATTTCCATTTTATATATATTAGTAGTATATTAGTGTTATTATATTAAATTGTTTTTATCTCAACCCACAAGTTTCTCCCTTCCGATTCTCTCCCTTATTAGGGGCAGGAGGGGCAGGGGAGTGAGCGAGCAGGTATCATGGTTATATTGCTAGCTCAGGTTAAACCATGACACCAAGAAAAAAAAAAAAAAAAAACAACAAACAAAACCCCAAAACTGCTTGACATCTACCATATTTCCCCATTACAAATGTGGAGTGAGGAAGTGAACAGAGTATGGAGGTTTTTGCATAGGCTTAGTGTTATACATGAAAAAATATTTTTCTGCATAATTAATTCTCCCTGAGACAAACCACTCAAAGTCTTAACTAACTCCCTCGTATAAGGTCTGCTTCACTCACTGTTTCAATTAAATTTTCAAAGACCTAATTAAAGGACAGTCTTCAGAAGAAAGAGCATGAGAAAAAGGTGGTGGGGAGAAAAGGTTACAGAACCTCATAGCAGGCATTTACCACCAGGCAGAATTTATAAAATGATACTCTCACCTTGATACATTGCTTGTGCTGCTGTCCAGGCAAAGAGACTTGCAATACCATTAGCTCGATAAACAACTTCAATCTGATCCTCAAGATTTGCTTTTACAAGCCTCTCCCGTTTTAGTTTATCAGGAATAAGATGAAACTGGGTGTGTCCATAACAGCATGGATCTGCTACCTTTGATCCTATGTCCCCCAAAAAGAATAAAAAAAAATTAAGAGCCAGTCAAACAACGTTCTTTATTATGCATACAAACACATCTGTACTATCAGACTCCAAACAACAGAAGGTTAGACCCTCTACTGTGTATCTGTATAAATATTGATATTCCTCCACTCCTGAGTGAGACTGGAGGGATTGCCCAAAACCAAAAGGCAAGAGATCACACACTGAAAGGTCTCTGAGGAGATGTATTAAAATTCAAAGCAAATTTTCTGCTCCAATTTCCTATTCAACCCAGCTCCCTGAAGCAAATCTGTACACAGAATACCACAGGCACAAAAGGATGCTGCTCCCTGTTGCTTGACACAGAATGTCAATACAGATTTATATACCATATGTACTTATATAGTATAGTTATATATAAAAATATATAAATAGGTATTTTTTCCCTGTTGATGGGAGGAAAAAAGTCAGGGGGTGTTTTTTGTTTTGAGGCTGTTGTTGTGGGGTTTTTTAAATGAGAAAAAAGTTAACATTTCATTACTAGAAACTCTTACCTATAAATACCTTGTTTTCGTACTGCCTTTTAAACAATGGCAGTTTGGATGGTTTGTGATCAATAATAGGAACATCTCCGAGATCTGACTCCAGTGGTACAACCTTGAAGGAAGTAGAAGAAAGAAAAGCTATGACATAAGTCACATTTCTGACATCAGGCCTCACATAATATGCCACTTTCTGGACAGACAGCAGAACGTGCAGGTCTTGCTTACGTACACCATATATTTAACAGAAATAGATTTTTTGCAAAGAACTTCTTGTCCTGTGACAAGTGCTAGTACACCCATCTTACATTGAAGTCCAAATTTTCTGCAACATACAAAGAACACTGTGAAATGGTGCTGATGAAGCTGCCAGTTGGTACAATCTTCAAAACCAGAATCCTTTTCTGCAGATGACCAACAACATTTCTAGCAGCAGTCAACAGACTAACTTGAACCTGCAGAGTTAATTTCCAGGTATTCAGTATTTTACACTATGTAACATTTTTAACTGCCTAGACAGTTCTTCCAAAATGGCAAGATTTTTAACATCTGATAGTACTAATCTAAGCAAATCGTAAAATTAAGTTAGGAAAAAGTGTTCAGCATTAACAGAAAGCAGAATACACTTCTCTGTTTGTGGTGGAAACTGGACAACAGACACGTGCAGGATATACAATTACCACTGTATAAACCTACAAGAAAAATCAGAATACAGAATCAGCTTCCAGAACACTGAGCGTTCAAAAAAACAACTTAAGCAGTACCAACAGGTAACAGAGCTCAGGGTCAAATTATCATGCTTTCTCTTACGCCATTCTTCTCCATTTCTCTCATCTTATTCTTCACCAAGAACACTCCGCACTACCTATTTTTACAGGCCTAAAAACTCCATTCGATTAAGTGTAACAGCATGCATTTTATCTAAAGCATGAAGATGACTAGCTTGTAGTTCAGAAGACTGTCTCGATACCCACAAAGCACTTACAACAAGGTAGTAAGGGCATTAAGACTTGACAAGTGCACAAATGTACTACATGCCTGATTAACCAGGTCCTCCGCATACTACCTATTGCATGGTTTCAGTGGCAGTCACAAACATAAGTGAAAATGCACGTGATTAACTTGGTGTTGAAAATATCCACACCTCTGGAAGCTGCTTTGGTACACGGATCTGGAGGTGCGGGTTATCATCGATCTGAAATCGCACAGGATCAACTCTACCCTTTCGATGTCCATGAACAACAACTTCCTCCCCATGATGCCAGTAATAGTTAACTTCAGGTTTTAGATCTGAAACAGAACAGTGTGACAGTGAGAAACAGACACTGCCCCTTTGCATTTTAAACCCTCCCAATTCTCGTTCTGTAGCTGTAGTAAAACACTAAAAAGACGATGGAGATGAGATCAATTACCAGCGATGGCCTGAACCACCCGGCCACAGCAGCGCCGCTCCCGCCGGCCTCACAGCCCCGTCCCAGCGCCCACGGGCTCCCACCTCCCCCTCCCTCCCGCCCCGTTGCACACCGAGGGAGGAGGCGGCCAGCAGCGGGTTGCGGCCGCACAGGGAGGCGGCGAGGCTGGAGACGAGCTGCGTGAGGAACGGCCCGGGCGTGTGCTCCTGACTGCGGTAGAGGACGGGCCGCCGCTTGTGCTGGTAGAAGCTCTCCTGCAGCAGCGCGTCGCAGGCCAGGGCGCGCAGCTCGCGCACATCCGGGTACGGCGCCGCTCCCGCCGCCGCCTCCGCGGGTCTGGCGGGCGCAGGTGCCGCCGCTCCGGGCTGCGGGGCCGCGCCGGCCCCGGGGGTCACTCCCGCCGCTGCCGGGGCTTTGGCGGCTGCCGACGCCGCTCTCGGGGGCAGCCCCGGCACGAAGACGGTCTTGGTGAAGCTCCGGTACCAGCGGTCGGCGTTGAGGGCGAAGGTCTGCGGGTAAACCACGTACTTGGGCCGCTGCAGCAGCCCGTAGAGCCGCAGCTTCTCCTCGATCGACGGCGCCGCGTGCACCCGCTGCTTGAAGTGCTCCAGGCGCCGCCGCTTGGCCGCTTTGCTTTTGGCCGTGGCGGAAGCCACGATGGGCGGGTAGAGCGAGTCGGGGGGCTGTGGGGAGACGGCGGGCTCCGCCTGCGAGAGCCAGCGCCGGCCGGGCCACAGCAACCGCCGCCCCCCGGGCGCCGCCATCTCGCAGAGCTGCGAGACAGCGGAAGGCCGGCGTCGGGCAATGGGGAAGCCTGACTGGCCGCTGGGAACCACGTGAACGAGCCAACCTTCCAATCGGCAAGCTCCTCCCCGAGAGAGAGCGCTGCCGGGACAGAAAGGGGCGCGGCCTTTCGGGAGGCGTGTCGCTGGCCGGCCCTACACTCCCTGCAGCGCGGGGCGGCTTCTGCGCACGCGCCACAGGTGCCCCGCCGCTCCCGCTCTGCCGGGTAGCGCACTACAGCTCCCAGGATGCACAGCGGGAGGCGGTCCGGAAGTGCTCGGAATCACAAGATCACAGAATGTCCTGAGTTGGAAGGCACCCACAAGGATCATCGAGTCCAACTCCTGTCCCTGCACACGTCAACCCCACAGTTCACACCGTGTGTCTGAGGGTGTTGTCCAGTCTCTTCTTGAACACTGTCAGGCTTGGGGCCGTGACACCTCCCTGGGGAGCCTGTTCCAGTGTCCACCACCCTCTGGGGGAAGAGCCTTTGCTAATGTCCAACCCAAACCTCCCCTGGCACATCTTCCTGACATTCCCTCGGGTTCTGTCATTGGTCGCCACAGAGAAGAGACCAGCGCCTGCCCCTCCTGCTCCCCTTGTGAGGAAGCTGCAGCCCCATGAGCTCTCCCCTCAGCCTCCTCCAGGCTGAACAAACCAAGTGACTTTAGCCGCTCCTCACACGGCTTCCCCTCCAAGCCCTTCCCCAACTTCGTAGCCCTCTTCTGGACACTCTCCAGTAGCTTTATACGCTTTTCATGCTGTGGCACCCAGGACTGCACCCAGTGCTCCAGGTGAGGCCGCACCAGTGCAGAGCAGAGCGGGACAATCACCTCCCTGCCCGGCTGGCGATGCTGACCTGAAGTGCTGGGTCCTCCTGTGGGTCCTGCTCACCACTGTGGTGGGGCCTGTACAGCTGCCAGGCCTGTCTCCCTGGTACGAGCCCATACTTCAGAGGGAGGCCTGCATTGCAAACCAAGTGGTTGTGTTGCACAAAGAAGGAGCCCTTAGCTGCTTTCGTTCGAGAAGACAGCATTCTTGAAGCAGTTTTCTATGTGCTCATCTTCAGGAGATAATCACACCCCCACTGGTGCGAAAGACTGAACTGCTCAATTTAAATGATAAGGACAAATAATCTCTAACAAAAAAATTGATTGAAGTGTTTTCTTTACAGAACCCTTGCTAAGGAAAAATAATTTTGTACAAACCAAGAACTGCAGCAGAAATACGAGAGAGTTTATTGAGTTCTGGTTGACAACAGGTTGACCACAAGTCAGCAATGTACCCTTGTGGCCAAGAAGTTCAATGGTATCTGGGGTTGCATTAAGAAGAGTGTGACCAGGAGGTCAAAGGAGGTTATTCTCCCTCTCTACTCTGCCCTGCTGAGGCTACATGTGGAGTACTGCATCCAGGGCTGGGCTCTCGAGTTTAAGAAGGACAAGGAATTACTGGAGGGAGTCCAGCAACGAGCTACACACATGATTAGGGGCCTGGAGCATCTTTCTTATGAGGAGAGACTGAGAAAGCTGGGTCTGTTCAGCCTGGAGAAGAGAAGGCCGAGAAGGGATCTCATCAATGCTTATAAATATCTCAAGGGTGGGTGTTAAGATGATGGGACCAGACTCTCCAGTGGTGTGCAACGATAGGATGAGGGGCAATGGGCACAGACTGAAGCATAAGAGGTTCCATCTAAACATGAGGAGAAACTTCTTTACTTAGAGGGTGCCAGAGCTCTGGAACAGGCTGCCCAGGGAGGTTGTGGAGTCTCCTCTGGAGACATTCGAGACCTGCCTGGACACATTCCTGTGTGATCTGCTCTGCCTGAACCTCCTTTAGCAGGCAGGTTGGACTAGATGATCTCCAGAGGTCCATTCCAACCCAAACCATTCTGCGATTCTGTGACAAAATCTGGAAAGTCGAACATGTGTGACTCAGCCCAGGGCATGAAGAGCACAGGCCAGCCTGATTGTGTCCATCAGTGTAAATCCTGGACTGGCCTGCTCTGCTGTAGCAAAGACTTCTTTTTACAGTATAGTGTGTACACACAGCACAGAGTTAGCACTGAAGTAACAGCTTGTTGGGAACCTATGAAGCTGGCTTTAATAACAGAATGCAACTCCGCTAAAATATAATCTATTATGGCATTTGTTTATGAAACAGGAAATAGGCTAAAGTTGGCATACTGACACTACAAAAAGTGTTATTTGTTAATCTTAAAAGTTTTCTTCTTCCATTTTTTTTTTAACTTGATCACTCACCGTTTTCTTGAGAGATTTTTTTTCTGTATTTCCATGACATTTCTGTATTGTCTGAACTGTCTGAAACATTCCGAGTGATCATCGGCGAGAGAGAAAGTTACGAGTTGAACTGAGACAGAAGACACATGTGTGAGCAGACCCAGGCAGGTTGCAGGAACAACCAGAAGCCACAAATAAAATGCAAAGGGTAAATTTATTCTCATTACCTCGCTAACCAGGGGATCACCAAAAAAAGCACCCAAGCCCCAAGGCACACAAGCAGGAACACAGGCACTGCAGAGCCCAGTCCTTGCTAGATCACTGAGCCTGCTGGTTTTGCCTGTACATCAGAGATTCACGCAGGTGCAATTTACCATACTGCTTTGATCTTTGCCTGCAGTAGAGCAGAAATTTCAAGGATGTTTGTCAAGGTGCCTTTGAGACACAGGCCCAGGTTATCTAAACACAGTGGTTCTACTTGTGAAGCACACAAGGCTGAGCAACAGTTAGTGTTTTCCTACAGCCCATATGCAGTTGCTTGAGCAGATTTACAATCTCCTGCTCGCCAATCTTCCATTATATTCCCACATTCTACCCCCCTGTTCAAGAGACCATTTCTGCAGGTGTTCATTTGGGTTTGTGAGCTGTAGCACAGAGCAGCTTACAGAGGCACACAATAAACACATACAGGAAAAAGAATAAACATATCTCTACAATATTGTTTTGAATCAAGTGTCACACTCATCCTGTCAGGGAATTAAATGACTCAGCCAGGTAGTATTAGCAGATTGTTTAATTTTATGCATTAAGTCCTGAAGGTGTTAAATATTGTTTTCCATGCTGGCCGATTCATCAGTTATGTTGAAGCAACACATGCCTTCAAAATTGAAGCAACATTTATGGTGTTGAATGAGGAAACAGTCCGTTATCAAACATCTTTCTGTTGTTCATTGGCGTACAGCAGTTACCTACTCCAAAAAAATAACAATAAGAAACATTAATATCAAAATCCGTTAGCATAGTATAATTCTGTAATACAGCTACGGGGGTTGCCATGCTAATTAAACACCTTTTTAAAAGATCTGCAGCTGTTAATCTTCCCTTAATACAAAAGGCAGATAAGTTAGTTACAGTAGAGGGTAACCAAATGTAAGTATTTACATGTTGATCTTGCAAAAATACATCCAGGGCATGTGCTTGTAGTACAAGATTGCAAAGCACGATGAGCCAGCCTGCGAGAAGAGAGGAAAACAGGTGTGTCATCACCTTCTAGTAATACATATGTGGTGCCCCAATATTACTTTGGGTTTGATAACCTGATGTGAAATAATTGCCCACACATTTTGGAGAGCTCTGGTTTGTGCTTTTTCAGATTAAACTTAAATTCGATGTTGGATTCACTGTACCGGTAACAATGTTCCAATTATATCTCCTCTGGATAAAGCACAGGTATTTGTCAAAGATACCTGAAATACAAGAACTCGATAATCTAATATCAATAAAAGATGTAAAATAAGGGGAGAAGTTAGGGTGCAAAACCGCACAGTATTCTGAGGGGTTATGATATGAATCTTCACACGTAGACTAATAGGTCACAGTCCCATCACACAATCCACCATTTCCAATGGTGGAACAATTCAATTTCCCCTATGGTTAGCATTTTGGGAGAAATACCATCTGGAAGAATTTCATTCCCCACCATGTTCTGTATGAAAGGTGGTCTACCTCCATCAGTACACCAGGCAGATTTTTTGTGCTCTCCTGTTAACCGGTCACAAGGGGAAGCCTTCTCCACAGGAGATGTAGGGATAAAAGTTCTCCAGTGCCCTAAAAATCCCAAAAAGGCATGTAATTGTTTTACTGTGGCTGGTACACAAAACTGCTGGACTGTGTGCTGTATCTTATTTGGTATTTCTCTAATCTGTCCATGTCAAACTATTCCTAAAAGTAGTGCAGTAGTACTAGGGCCCTGTGTTTTCTTCAAATTAATTGCCCAGCCTCAGTCCTGTAAATGCACTTTCAGCAAGTCAGCAGCTGCCTCAGTTTCTTCTTGCAACACTGCCATAATCAACAGGTCACCAATATAATGGCAAAACATGACGGTACCCAGCCACAGCACTATGTTAGCTACTATCATTTGGTGGCAAATGTGTTTCTACCTCTGAGGCAATGCTTGGAAAATACATTGCTTTTGCTGCCAGGTAAAGGCAAACTGGTCTTGTGTTGAGGTGGCAGGTGGGGGTGGGGGTGGATACAGTGTTGGTAGTGAGCCTAGGAGTGGTTGGCTTTTTTGTGTAAGCATCAACTTTTGCCATCAGCAAAACATTTCTGATGTTTTGATCCCATCTATTTCTGATTGTAGGATATCAGCTTGTACAAGATCATTCCACGTTTGTTTCCTCATCACCCATGCTGTAACTCCGTTCAGTTTTGCTGGCTTTCCTTTGTTCACCACCTGAACAGAGGGTCCCGAAATTACAGCTCAAATTTCCCTCAAGGAATTTGCTAGGGCACCTACATTACCCATAGCATTTGTCACTGCGAGTGTAGTTGAGGGTTTTAGTGAGATAGGTGCTCCTCTCAAAAACTATGCGTTGATATTTCTCATTACTGCTACACTGGATTGGATCCTCAAACCTACACGAGCCATTCCCATCTGCCACACCAAATTAATACCTTTTTCCATTGCATACCAGTTTCTGAGGGATGACACTAATTTGACAGGTTCTGAATATGCTGTTAAAACTGCTACATGCAACCACTGATACAACATAGGTGCAATAATGTCTTGCCCATCAGGACTTCTGACATTTTGCAGCTGAGCATATCCTTGTCGTATCTGATTATCATTAGCTATAGGGCTTAATAGATCTTTTTCACCTGCTAATAACGGGATTGATGCAGCCCTACCTTCCCAAGTTCGCAAAATCCATGCCAATGTGCCTTCCCCACTCTTCTGCTGGTAGAGCTCTAAAAATCACCTTAACTCTTTCGGAGCCTAAGCACACATGATCTGCTGCCCCGCATCCGCTTTTTCCTGCTGCCTCATCATTTGTATGACGGGTCATGTGTCCACCACCTCTCTGCGTTTTAAGTCTGGATCAAATCCAAACTCAATCTCAGAGTCTGAGAATGCATTCCAGATATTTCCATCCCATTCCTTGGGATTCCATGACCATTTTGTGGTGAGAGCGCAAACTTGGGAACTCAAAACCATACTTCTTCCATATTTACTGCTTTGTTTATTAGCGATACACGTTACCAGCCGCTCTACAGTATCTTACAGCTCATATCACTGCTCTGCTTGAACAGTAATTACTTCTTGCGCAATCACCTTTGCATCCTGTAAAGTCCCGACCTCCTTCTCCGATTCTTTCATTTTACTCTGTAATGCAACAACTTCACAGCCAAGAGCTCTAAGACCGCTAGCTAATAACCATCCCAATCTCCCCGCTAACTTGTGAGAAGAATCTGATGCCACTTACCGTGGCAACCCACGCAGAGCCATCTCAGTTGCCTGGAGGATAATTACTGTCCCCCCATCCCTCACAGGCAGTGCCTCCGATGGAACCAGTTTAGCCAGGGAAGTGGCCACAGGGGTCCAGTGCTCAGTACTGGGCCATCCAGGGATACAAAGAGCCACCATCACAGCCTCTCCAGTCCCCGATTCTTTTGCAAATCGTGGCATAGCTGTTCCTGGCACCTGCCAAATGTTTGAGCTGACACAGACAGGTTACAGGAACAGCCACAATCCACAGATGAGATGCAAAGACTAAATTTATTTTCATTACCTTGCTAACCAGGAATCTCCGAAAAAGCATCCAAGCACCCAGGCACAGAAGCAGGAATGCAGGCACTGGAGAGCTCAGTCCTTGCTAGAAGATTAACAAGCTGCTGGTTTCACCTGTATTTCAAAGATTCAAGCAGGTGCAGTTTTCTGCTGTGCTTTGACCTTTCTCATAGCAAAGAGAATCTTGAGCATATTCGATAAGGTGCTTTTGAGTTTCTCAGTGGCCTGTGTTATCTAAACACAGAGGTTCTACTTGTCAAGCACACAAGGCCAAAAAACAACTAGTGGGATGTGTTTTTGTACACCCCAGCTGCAGTCACTTGACTATATCTACAATTCTCCTCACCGATGTTCTGTTATATTCCCACAACAGGTTACATACTTCCCAGATAATCTGCTCCCTTTATCTTCAGCTTGGCTTTCTGCTGAATTGATGGTCAGAGCTGCACTGGTATTTGGATGAGTTTTTGGAATACATGATAAAGGTTGAAACCCAGTATTTGGGCTGAAATTTTCAAAGAACGTGGGATACAAACCCCGTGTTTTCTTTGAGAAGAAGTAAAATAGTTATTAAAGTATTGTTAATGCATAGGTAAACAAAAGCTGTCCTTTAGTTAAGATTCACAAGGTATTTTATAAAAGACATTAAAATGTTAAGCCGCAACTCAGTTAAGTATTCTGTCTTTAAACTTGGGATGTTTCATTTCGAATCTAGCCACCGTCATCACCAGAAAGGTTGAGGAACAAGACCTTAGATCAGATGACTGACCATTTAGGGACTAACCTTCCTCCTTTTCCTCATCCCACATACTACAGTCTCCAAATACAGTTGGGACCCTTTTTTTCCCGTGATGGATAAAGGACACCAGCCAAATGTGGCCAAGATAAAGCTACTGAATCTCTTCCCTTGTAATCACAACCAGCCATGTCATAAACTTCCACAAAGTGTTACAGAAAATCACCATTACTGTTGTTAGACATTTTTCTGATACATCTTCTGTTTCAAAATTTCTTTCCTTTGGTGCTTAGAAATATCCTTCTCATTTCATGCGTAAATGTATTCATGGTCAATTTATACCTGCTTGTCATTTTGCCAACATCGTCCTTTAGTTTAATTAGCTCTTTTTCCTCTCTGATGTTTGCCTTCTAAAATATTGATGGAAACCACTCATATCACTTCTCAGTCCTCATTGACAGAGACTAAACAAGCTCTTCTCAGACAGACAGGTCTCCATTTCCCTGATCATCTTAATGGCCCTTTCTTGCATTTCCTCCAGTTTTGCATTTGTCTCAGGGATATGTGACTTGACTGTACCCATTATTTCATACAAGGGACTGTATTAATTAAACCACGATTGCTAACATTTTACCACTATTAACCTTTTTCATCATGTTGTCAAATCATAATTACCTGCCTTGCAGCTATACAACACTGTGAACAACTTTTGCGAAGGATATTTTAAAACCTTAAGAAGTTCAATACAGAAAGTGCATATAAGTGATGAAATAAACAAATATTTAAAGGAATGTTTTTATTTTCTCTACTTTGTTAAAAGGTTTTAAATGATTCCTGCACCTTGATACTGACTGTAGCATTAGATAAGAGGTGTCAGAAACCAGTGCTATGCTTTAACCTGTACTTAAAATCCCTGAACTATCTACTGATGTTTTGGTCACAGGTCAATTTTATTTGCTTGATGTACTTCTTGACATAGGAGCTGCAAGGGCTTGGATAAAAGGGCATAACAGTCTGGTTAAAAGTACTGGCATGTTTTGCTGACAGCTCCTTCATAAGTTTTTAATAAAAATATATTATCCAGCCATAGGTCTCCTGGTTTGAAAAAGCAATCAAACAGTTCAACGAGGATCTATTTTTCTTCTTTACCGAAGTAATCTCTCTGAAATGTCAAGATTATCCTAAATGTACAAACCCAGAGCGTCTTTATTGTGGTTAAATGAATGCTTAAAAAGAGCCTGGATTAGAAAATTCATACCCTGCCTAAAATGTTCAATAAAAATGCTAAAGCAAATGCCATAGGTTCAAAATAAATCTCTAAAATTGAAACTAGAAAAAAAAAAAACACCAACAAACAACATTGGGAGAGGACCTTGCGAGTTGTCCCTGCGAACTGAGGCCTAGTGACAGACTGAATCCAGCTCCGGTTGGCTGCCGAGTCCAGTCCAGGACTTCGGGTGCCGGCCCCACATCTGCCGGAGCAGTTGCTGGGACTTTCAAGATTGGTTTTGTATATTTTGTATTATTTTCTCTATTTTTATTGGTAGCATTAGTAAAACATTTTTAATTTTTCCGACTCTCTTCTCTCTGTCCTTCTTTCCCTCCCAATCGCCTGTCCTTAGTGGGAACGGGGGAGAGGGAGGGGCTGAAGGGGGAAGCGGGAGGAGAGGAGGTTAACAATACATCTGCCACGGTTTTGTTGTCACCCAGCAATCAAACAACAACAACCTCATACCTCTGGCCTCGGCCCAACAATCCAGCCGGTCCAGATCCCTCTGTATGGCCTTCCTACCCTCCAGCAGATCAACACTCCCACCCAATTTGGTGTTGTCTGCAAATTGGCTGAGGGTGCAGAAGCCCAAAAGTAGTTCAGAAACTAGTGCAGTTCACCTTATTGAACCCACTTTATAGGGAAGGATGACATAGTTCTGTTACTGAAACTCAGAAATGGGACAAAGAATGTGAAATGTATTCACTCAGAGATGAGATTGCACAGACATTAATTACTTTGTAGGCTTGGTATCTCCTATATACAAGTGCAGAAGATGCTTCAGTGCTCATGTCTTCAGTAACCTTCACCAGAACTGCAGACACAGCCCAAATGGGATCACAGGGGTTACACAATGGAGACATATCTTATCCAAGGTCCAGCAGGAGATGTGAGGTCTGAGTCTGCTTCACCTGGCCATAGTGGGGTTACGCTGTGTCCCATGGGAATCACTGCCAGCTCTCTGGCCACTGAGAAAGGGTTCAGCCCTTGCACCTGCTAAGCCATTTCTTCCATACCTGTGCCATTGTGCTGGTACCGTGAAACTTCTCAGAGACCTGCAGCTTATTTGAGAAGGCAGAGAAAGGAGATTGTGAGATTGAAGGCTTTCCAATTAGGAAACCTCAAAAGGGAGCCACAAGCTACATATGGGTTTGTTGTAGGCTGAGCACTAAAAGATACTGTAGTTTGATTCTAGAGCAGTGGTGACAGACCCTTGGCATATCTAAGCAAATGCTGTGGATCGATGATGTCCCATTCCACTTCTGTTAGAAACTTACTCCAAAGGTGCACCAAATAACAGGTTAGAAGTCAGTTCTGGAAAGTTCATAGTGAAAAGAATCTCTAGAGCTGTGAAAAACAAAGTTATTAATCAATACCAGGTACTCCTCTTGTCACAGTATCTCAAGACCTTGGAGGAAGACTGATGGCCCATTTTACTAAATATCATGTCCTACAACTGCATAATAAATAAAGTGTTTCTTAATTTTGCAATATACTTCAGAGTATTTTAGGTTGTAGAGAGGATGCATGCTCTACTCTTAAGTTAATGGTACGTGGCAGACAGCATGCCTTTCAAATTATTCTTCTAAGCAATTCAGTTTTATTTAAAAATTTCTGCAGAAGCTGCAGAGTCAGCCAATGTCTCTCTTAATCTGGGGACAGATTTTGCACAAGGCATATCCCTTCTTCTTGGAGCTCATCTTGGAGAATGAGAACCAGATTTCAACCAAACAGGAATATCTCCATGTTTAACCAGTTCAGGTTTAATTTGCTGCCTAGCCGCATGTTTTGTTTGTGACTCAGGGCTAGGTCCACAAAGGAACTTTTGTGAGGACTCTACCTTGCCCTCTCATGCCTACTTAAAGGTCTAACTAGTAGCGGAACCCGCATTTTTATTGCTAAAGTTAATAGAGCAACTCAAAATGTACGTGGTATTTCAAAACTGAAAGAAATAGATCTCTCCAGAAGATCTTTTCACCCTTTTACTGGCCCAGTGTTCTTTAGAAGACATTTTAAAAGTTTAGGAGTTCGTTTTTTCTTCAGAGCAAGCATGATAGTGGATATTAATTTGAGAAAAAGACAGTGTCATATTCATACTTACAGAGTTTCTCTCTGACTGACTTAATGGCTAAAAAGAGGGTGTCAGCTTCAGATGAGATTTCTATGTTTACAGATTTTCTGTTTTATGTACAGTCTACAGCATTTGCCAGGTTAGGTAACATCAGTGGGACTTTATGCTCCATATAGAATTCAACATACTGCAATAGACACAATCTTAACTGTTGAAAATATTTATTTTATGACTTATGTCTTTAGCTTGTTTTAAAACAGATTATATGTTAAAACAGCTTCCAAATGAGAATTTAAAGCAACTCATAGCATAGATACATGCAGTAGGGAAAAGCCATTATTATATTTACTAATTGAAATTGTGGACAAAAATATGTTTCTTGTATGATTTCCAAATATCTGTATAGGAATATAAAACACATATGACAGGCTGAAGTCTTCCATTACGCATCCTTCAAAATTAAAGTACTTGTAGAACTACATGGCATTCCAAATAACAGAAATTAAAATTAAGTTGGCATTATGTTTCAATGGCTATTTTAATGTAATTTCTCAGACACATTTCATTTGGGCTAAAACTGCCTGTGTACATATATATATCAGAGATCATACCACACCTTCCCCTCACCCATTTGAAGCAAAATCAAAGCAACTTTGTTTCAGGACTAGGGAAATGGGAGAAAAAAAATGTGTTTCTGACCAAAACTTCTCTGTAATTAGGAAAAAATGTTAAAGGAATCAACTTCAAAGTTGGACCACTTTCAAATTCTCATGTGAGAGCAGAGAGTCCAGATGAATTTGATAAAATCCCCTCATATTATTTCAAAGAAAGGAACCTTCCAACTGGGAATTTGAAAGTTGCACAGTCACATTCTACCTTCTGTGGCTTTTGATGCATTACAGCAGGGCAGCTGAGAAAGGTGATGACAATAAAGACCACTCTGGCTTCATAGTGCTGGAAAGATGGAAACTTATCTTGAAGACTTGCTTTGACAAATCTAGTTTCACTGCATCAATACCCATCAACTAAAAAAAAAAATCATAGATCCTTTGGGAAAACTAGTTTTCTTAGTTTTATATAGTATTTCACTGCTATTGTAGCTATTAGAAAGAATATGTTGCATTTTGGGGAACATCTAATTGTGGGCATCCCATATGTGCTGTTTCAAGCCATTGCATGCAGTTTTCCCAAGGTCTGTTTTGTATGTGCAGAAAATCCAGGAGTGTGAGCTAGTTCTAGCCCCTACTCTTTGAGGTAGCTTAGTACTAAATGAAAAATCTTTACTGTGAAGTTAGTGAGTAAGCTGAAAGAAAGAATCCTGTTCATCAATGACCTGTATGAAGAGACTGAGTGCACCCTCAGCACGTTTGCTGATGATATCAAACTGGGAGGAAGGTTTGACACACCAGAAGGCTGTGCTGCCATCCAGCGAGACCTGGACAGGCTGGAGGGCTGGGCAGAGAAGAACTTGATGAAGTTCAACAAGGGCAAATGTAGGGTCCTGCACCTGGGGAGGAATAACCCCAGGCACCAGTACAGGTTAGGGGTGGGCCTGCTGGAAAGCAGCTCTGCAGAGAAGGACTTGGGAGTTCTGGTTGCCAACAGGTTGACCATGAGTCAACAATGTGCCCTTGTGGCCGAGAAGTCCAACAGTATGCTGGGGTGCATTAGGAAAAGTGTGACCAGCAGGTTGAGGGAGGTTATCCTCCCCTTCTACTCTGCCCTGGTGAGGCTGCATCTGGAGTACTGCATCCAGTTCTGGGCTCCCCAGTTTAAGAAGGACAAGGAATTACTGGAGAGAGTTAAGCAAAGAGCTACAAACATGATTAGGGGCCTGGAGCATCTTTCTTATGAGGAGAGACTGAGAGAGTTGGGTCTGTTCAGCCTGGAGAAGAAAAGGCTGAGAAGGGATCTCATCAGTGCTTATAAATATCTCAAGGGTGGGTGTTAAGAGGATGAGACCAGACTCCTTTCAGTGGTGCCCAATGATATGATGAGGGGCAGTGGGCACAGACTGAAGCATAAGAGGTTCCATCTAAATATGAGGAGAAACTTCTTTACTTGGAGGGTGCCAGAGCCCTGGAACAGGCTGCCCAGGGAGGTTGTGGAGTCTCCTTCTCTGGAGACATTCAAAACCCACCTGGACACATTCCTGTGTGATCTACTTTAGGTGTACCTCCTTTAGCAGGCAGGTTGGACTAGATGATCTCCAAAGGTCCCTTCCAACCCTAACCATTCTGTGATTCTGTGAAACAGAAATTGATTGACTGGGGGAAATAATCCACTGTCATTTTGAAAGGCAAATAGAGCTATTCAGATTCTCATGTGATAGCTAAGTGACAATTCAAACATCTGTATTAACAGACTTAGCCATTTGCACAATTTCAGTATTCAGCTGGTGAAAGAGGTACACTTTCTCTCTCTCACTTTCTGTGAGAAAATTTGTGGAGTCAGCTATAGTGTTCAAAAGATCACGCAAAGGGAAGACTGATGAGTAGACTCGGCTCAGTGTGAGGATGAACTGGATTAAGAATATGGGTGTTGCAGGAGAAAGCTAGTGTGTCTAAATATGACTATAATATGGTATTATTGGGGTGGCAAGTGTCTGTGTTCTTAAAAGGTGTCATGGAGGTGGAACTTGAAGAACAGGAGGCATTCAGCTTACTTTACCTTTTCTTCTGGTATAGAGGACACCAGACTTTTTCATGCAGTTTAAATGGAAAATTGGAAGCCTAACTTCAAGTCGCATAATTAACCCATAGACATCTTTTGGTAAATGAGGGCTGATGTTCAAGTATTTCTCTGCTGCTTTAAAAAAAATCCAAACCACTCATTTCCTAAATCTGCCTAATGCGAGCTCTGTTTTACCAACTTAGACACTTCATTTAGACAGCTAAAAGATAATTCTAACTCTCAGAAAGTGAAAAGTGCAGACTTCCCAATACCCATCAAAAACCAAAGAAGACTTCCTCCACTGTCTCCATCTATAGTATCTTCTGTATTTCTTCAGCTTCACAAGTCAGCTTCTTCTCAATAGTAGGGAAAAATCAGGCCTTGCAGCATGTACTGAAACTTCATTTCAGGCTATTACAAGCCTAAGGAATTTATGGATCTTAAGGATACAGTGTGCTAAATGAAGAGTATCCCACCATCTGCATTTTATACCATTTCTGCCATCCTGAGAAGCACTTAAGGAGGACAGCAGAGAGCTGAAGAAAGGCGTGGGTCTGGTCTTTGCAGACATGTAGCTGGTGTGGCACTGGGAAGTGTGCTGACATGCTTGACATGGTAAATCAACACACCAGACTTACTAGTTCAAACCTGAGACTGTGCAAAGAGACATTTTCTGGAGTGGGTATGATCTGAGTCCAGCTAGCTGGGAGACTGAGCCATTAGACGGACCCTTCATTATCTGTGTAGCTGTAATATTCAAAGGTGCAATAAAGCCAGTACCTGAAACTCAATGGAAACACTTACCAGTACAAAGCACACAAAAAGAACCAAAGGATTGTAAAAGGAAGTCGTGGTGACTACAGATTTCCAAATGCAGCACGAGATTCAGTTTCAATCTGAATCTGATGTGTTTCTTTTTTCCATAATGGAAAAATGCACAAGAGCACATCCTTCTCAAACAAAATGTTCCACACTTGAAGCATCATTCATTTAGTTCGAATAGCTTGAGGCATGAGAGCCATGTTTATCATAATTAAAAAATATTGCATTCTCTTCTAAGCAGTAAAGGAACCTTCATTGCTTAGATTCTCAAGTGCTAACCACAAAATGTACTTAGACTGTCTTCCCTAACTTTACAAAACTTTTGGTATATATGAAGGTCAGCTGATACTTATCCTTGGTGACTAAGTCTAGAGATGGCTGTAAGATAAATACATGACCTGGCTAATGACTCACAACTGACTTCCAGTCAAATGATTGCTAAGATTGTATTTCTAAAAATAAAAATAAGTACATATACAGATTTGGGGTTTTTTTTCTTTCTATAATACATATACTTAAAGGGCTGATTTACTGACTTCTGGAATGGCTTCCTTTCAGTATCATAGAAGCATGCAGCCTGGAGGTGACTTCCAGAGGCCACCAGTCCAACCTCCTATTAAAAGCAGGGCTAGTTAAGTCAGGTTGCTCAGCACGATGTCCAACCAAAGTTTAAATACCTTCAAGGATGTAAATTTCAGTGCTTCTGTGGGTCTGTGTTCCAGTGCTTGGTCATCCTCATAGTAAAAACAGTTTTCATATATCATGTCCAAACTTCCCAAGTTCCATCTTGTGCCTTTTGCCTCCCAGCCTTTTACTGTGCTCCTCTTGAAAAAGTCTGGCTCTATCTTCTCTCAGCTGTCCCATTAGGTACCTGAAAACAGCGATTATATCTTGCCTGAGCCTTCCCTTCTTCAGGCTGAAGAAGTCCTGGTCTGTCTGCCTCTCCTCACAGGGCAAGTGATCCAGCCACTGAACATCCTCCCACAATGGCCCTCCACTAAATTCACTGCAGTTTGTCAACATCATTCTTTTACTAGGGAGTCTGAAACTGGACTCCAGATTCAGTCTCACAAGTGCCAAACAAAGGGGAAGAATGACTTCTCTCAACCTGCTGGCTGCCCTCCTGTTCATACAGCCTCGAATACTGGTGCCCTTCTGGTCATGGCCAGAGCACACTGCTGGCTCATGCTGAATTTATTGTCCATCAAGACTCTCACCACATTTTCTCCATCTAGTGAGTCATCTGTCTGTACAGCTGCATAGAGGTTATTCTGTCCCAAGTCTTTGCATTTTTCTGTTCAGCTGCAGTACAGTCATGGCCATAAAACTGTATGGACAACAAAACGGCCCATACTACATATCACATATCATGCCAAATCTACTTAGGAACCTAATACTGGGCTAACTAAAGGTGAAGACAAAGGAGGAGGAAGTCAGTATATGCTGAAAAATTTTAGAAATTCTCTTGATTGTTGCATTTTCAAGATGCATCACAAACATTATAAGCACTTACTACTATTGCGGTTGGAGAGCACCTCACTGGTACCTCTCACATTAGAATAACAGACAACATCTGTACTAATAAAGCAACTGGCACAGAACCGCATACCTCCATACTATGAACCTGTCTTAGCTCCCAAACCAAGGGGCTCATACACACAGCTCACTGGGAATGTCCCAGTTGCCCACCAACTACCTGGGAGAGTCCGGCTGGCCCAGATCATGAGCTGGTCCCGCAGCTTAGTAATTCATATATTTGAGCTCCAGCAATAAAAACAAGCCCTGGTGCTGGTTACTTTTCTGTTATAGAGATTACTTTGGTTTCTTTATATACCCTATCGTTTATCTTTCATTGTCCAATCTTCTCTTTAAGACACATTTCCAGCAGTTCTTTCAATGACTGAACAAATTAGACTTGATTGACTCTGAATGAGAAAGAAGCACCAAAGTCATTTTAGTCTGACTCATTTAACCTAATTTCAGCTGTCACAGTTAGGCATCTAAACTATACTAATTACCAAACCAGAGATCACCTAAATCACCTAAAGGGTCATTTGTTCCATCCTTTCTTAACACTTTTCTTTTCTTTTCTTTTTTCTTTTCTTTTCTTTTCTTTTCTTTTCTTTTCTTTTCTTTTCTTTTCTTTTCTTTTCTTTTCTTTTCTTTTCTTTTCCTTTCTCTTCTTTCCTTTCCTTTCCTTTCCTTTTCTTCCCTTTTCTTCCCTTTTCTTCCCTTTTCTTCCCTTTTCTTTCCTTTTCTTTCCTTTTTTTCTTTTCTTTTCTTTTCTTTTCTTTTTTCATTTCTTTTCTTTTTTTCTTCTCTTCTCTTCTCTTCTCTTCTCTTCTCTTCTCTTCTCTTCTCTTCTCTTCTCTTCTCTTCTCTTCTCTTCTCTTTTCCCTTTTCTCTTTTCTCTTTTCTTTTTTCTTTTTTTCTTTTTTTCTTTTTTTCTTTTCTTTTCTTTTCTTTTTCTTTGTCTTTCTGATGCAAGTAACTCTTGATATTAAGTAATGAATTTAGGGAGAAAAATCTAAGTTATCAGCACAATATTTATTTGCAAAGTTGTTTATGATACAGCTTTAATTGCAGACTACTGAATCACTCCTTATAACAACTTGGTTTTTTTCCAGTATAACAACAAATGGGGCAATTATGTTTGAAAAGTTCAGAGGCCACTGTGTTTGGTGAAAAGCTGATACTGCATAAAATATTAAAGCTTTCAAAAAGCATCTGAATTAAGTATGTAAAATCATGTCTTCTTACTACTGAAAAAATACTTCCATAATGTGAAGGACTGCATGAAAAGCAATCCCACTAGATGTCACCATCCTTCCACCAAAAATTCATCAGGAACCAGCTAGCTTTGACTAAGTGCGATTTACAAGCAACCACTGGTTCTACCAACACCATACTGAGATGAAGCCTTAGGTCATGTTTTGCCAGCTCTGTTGCTTTGTAATCCAATAAAAAGCTATGTGGTATCATTTCCTTCTGATGGCGTTGTGTTTAGATAGTTTTAAAAAGCTAATTCGCAAGTGAGAACCCGATTTGGGGGTTTATGCTGGCCTGGATTCACGAATATAAGAAACATTGTCATTTAAGTTCATCCAATAATGCTGCTGCAGCTCAGTCCAGCAGACAGTGGCTTGGTGGAGAGTATGAAGTCAAGACCCTGTTCCTATCTGTTTTGCTGGTATGCTTTTGACTTCGGCAAGGTATTTCACCTTAGCTTTTCTGTTTTCAGTTTACTATTAACACTAGCTTCCTCAGTACAGGAACTCTGCTCAGTTATGTTGTTTGTTAGTTTACCTTTATCCTAATTCAGCAACAGGTATTGTGCAAAGAGTCTGGAAAAAAAAGAGCTATATAGGTCCAGCTGAGAAAAATGCTGAAAGGAAATATCCACTCCCTCTTCTAGCATTACCCTCTAACTCTAATCTAATCACTGAAACTTCCCTATAGCCAGAGCTGAGGTTAGAGGACTTAGTAGATCCACTTAGTACTGGACATCTGAAGTCACCAGTTCCTGCTCCCTCTCATCTTATTCCACTGAGTGGCACCACCTTGCATCCATGTTTAAGTTTGTAATGTCCTATCTGATACAGATAGGAGTCAAATTCCATTCATCTCCCGAATAGGTTGTCCATCTTTTATCTGCTCTGATCCAGGATGCAGTTTCCTACTCATTTTCTCTCCACTGTCTTTCACAAAAATTTGATTAAGTGTAACATAATAGAAACATCTAATTGATAGGATCTTTCTTTTCTCATAGATAGAGCTGAGCATTTGGAACTTAAAGGGAAGTACCTATTTTCGTGTTTAATAAGACAATGGAGAAAACGCAGCCTTCCCTGCATTTGAATTTTCTCCTATCTTATTCCATTAGGTGCTTTTGTTCTTCAGAGTGAAAAACAGAAAAATAATTATGCAATAACTACAACAGAAATGACCATAGCTAAAGTCAAATCAAGTAGGTATACTCCAAACACAGACTTAACCAAATATACTCAACATGTACCTAATAAGCACTCATTTCCCCCCCTCACTCCTGCAGTGATTGTCTCCTTGAGTTGAGCTCCCATATTATTAGGTATGAGCAGGTAAGACCCCAAACATGAAAGACTCCTTTCATGTCCTGATAAGGATACTGTACTTTGGATTCAAAGAAGAAAAGAATTTTTTGAGCCAACTGGCCTGTCCCATTACCACTGCAGTATGAAATACTAGGAAAAAAACCAAAGTGACTAATGAGGAAAAGTACAAAGGTTACTAAATGCTTCCTATAAAAAGAATATAAACTGTCAGCCCTAATATGGATAGTGATTATATTTAATTACACATTTAAATCTTGAACAGCTTGACTGAGACACACTCGATGTCTATCAGTATGTGTTACCAATGCAAGGCTGTGCCAAACGTTTTTCTTCATGCTGTCAGCACACTAGGTGACAACACAAAGTAATAGTCCGCACTGTTCCCTGGAGACTGCTTAGTTTGGAATGATGCACAGGATGGAAGACAATGCACAGACTGCAGAAGAAACAGCGATAAACCTGCATAAGATCTCATAGACTTTAGTTTAAAATAGGTAACGTGTAAACTCCCAGTCCACCATGCATAATTTTCCCCAAAACACACAGTTTTAGTGTTACACATTCTGAAATGACCAAAGGAAAAAATATGTATATATTCCAGTACTAAAGTTGAAATGCATCCGTAAAACCATAACACCAGGGATACTTTCAAAATCACAGTCTACTGTAACAAAGCATTTGACAGATATTGGTCAGCCACAGCATTATTCCTTGAATGAATCTGACCTGTTGTGTCCAGTGAAAACTGTCAGATACTCAGTACCCGAAACATTTTTAATGAGATAGTCATTATGTCATAACAATGAGCTTTTATTCTTTATACAGCATTGTCATGTGTAGAGCACAAGACAGATTTAAATGGCTTTCAACTCCTATTTCAGAGCCATTTGTTAAAAAGAAAATGGTCTGGAGCTTCCCTCAGAGAAAGCTGCTATGCTAAAGTTGGATTGGGAAGAAGGCGATTTCTCTGTGCTTGGTTTTACATGCACTTAGTTTCTGATAATTCATTTCAACACTGTTCTATCATATTATGCTAGTAGCCGTGACAGGATTAGTAGCAATACTGCAAATGGCAGTGTCATCAGGCAAAAATGTATAGCTTTGTGGTTTCAGAAAAATGAAGGCATTCAAAGTCATTAACATATAAAACATTGAATAATGGCCTTTACAATAGACTGCTAAAGAAGACCAGATGTTGCTCACAGGAGATCTGAATCTGGACGACAAGATGTTGCTACTTGTTCATTAAATGAGACAATCGAAAATTACAATTGCACTTCTACAGAAACCTCTGTAGATACGACAGCTCTTCCACTCTTAGCATTATTTTAACATTACAACCATACAGGGAGTATGTTATAGCATAGATGCAAAAGTCACTGCTAAAGAAGCAAAAGTGTGTAATCTTGTTTCTCCAAAATACATATAATTCTATAGAAGAATAAATCATTGTCTATTTATATCTGTTGTAGATTAGAACATAGACGAACATCCTCTCCTAAACAAGCCTTTTTGCACAAAGACCCATTGCGAATGGGTAACTGTATGTTCAGAATAATGTAAAGAAAAATAAAAATATGGTATCTATGACAAAGTTCAAGGATAAATACAGTATTAGCAAACTGCCATTATATTTTGCTCAGATTTGGAAGTCATGGAATCATAGAATCATTTTAGTTGGAAGAGACCCTTAAGATCGTTGAGTCCAACCATAAGCTAACTCTGGCACTAAACCATGTCCCTAAGAACCTCATCTATACGACTTTTAAACACTGCCAGGACTGGTGGCTCAACCATTTCTCTGGGCAGTCTGTTCACAGTCCACCCTTAAGTCTCCAGATAAGATCAGCTCATGAACATATATGTATGAGGTTATAGACGATGAAGGATACAAATTGACATTTCATTAATTTTTTTTCAAGAAAACATAAGCTTTTAAATAAGCTTTTAAAACCATGCTGTAAGATGTTCAATGTGCAGCCCTAAGGCTAACCAAAGAAACATTTACTATTTTTACTTCGTGCAGCTTTAAAGTTTACAGAATCACAGAATCATGGGATGGTTGGGGTTGGAAGGAATCTCTGGAGATCATCTAGTCCAAACCACCTGCTAAAGCAGGTATACCTAGAGTAGATGGCACAGCTCATTCTGGACATCATCTACAAGCATATGGAGGAAAAATAGGTTATCAGGAGTAGTCAGCATGGGTTCACCAAAGGGAAACCATGTTTGACCAATCTGATAGCCTTCTATGATGGTATGACTGGCTGGGTAGATGAGGGAAAAGCAGTGGACATTGTCTGCCTTGACTTCAGCAAGGCTTTTGACACTGTCTCTCACAACATCCTCATAGGCAAGCTCAGGAAGTGTGGGCTGGGTGAATGCACGGTGAGATGGATCATGAACTGGCTGGATGGCAGGGCTCAGAGGGTTGTGATCAACAATGCAGAGTCTGGTTGAAGGCCTGTAGTTAGTGGGGTTCCCCAGGGATCAGTGTTTGGTCTAGTCATGTTCAACCTGTTCATCAATGACCTGGATGAAGAGACTGAGTGCACCCTCAGCAAGTTTGCTGCTGATACCAAACTGGGGGGAAGGGCTGACACACCAGAAGGCTGTGCTGCCATTCAGCTTAGTTAGTAATTTAAAGGACATCTTGGGTAAAATTAATCTCATTGGTTTATTGTTATCTACACTGGACCAGGTGTTTAAGTTAGGTAAGTTGTTCAGGCTTCCCATATAATCAGTAGATATCTAGTAAACTGAGTCAGTGGAGCCTAGAAGGCAATTTTTCTCTCTTTTGAGTAGACACCTACATCTAGTCAGGTGAGTAATCTCTTCAGCATTCTCTGTAATGGGAAATTATGCATCCAGCCACCGTAGCAGGCACACACATGATAGACACCAAAGCCGAATCCATCCCTGATCATTTATGCTGATAGTACCTTTTCTTCAGTTAATACACTGGGGTTGGGCAAAGCTGGCTAAATGTGTTTGAGTAGTGTTGGCAAACTTGAACATTACTGTGACATGAATGAGGCACTTACTATTCTTCCTGCCAAGGGAGTGAGACAGCTATTGCTTTCTGGAGGGAATGTCCTGGTCCTCTGCAGTAACCTCCTCTGCACGCCCCTGCCCCTCTCACAGTCACCCCAGCAGCAGCTGGCTTACCTTGGGATTGTGATTTATGCAAAGCAAGAAGAGGGGTCATTGTGCAGTTCCTGCAAGTGTGCTGCTCTGGGCAATTGCCTTTGTAGTGCTGAGGTATGGGCCAAACCTCCTGGAAGCAGCAAAAAGTCTGCATTTTCATTCAGAAGACTCTGAATTAGATTTATGCACCACTCAAGCACCTAAAAAAGCTGTTTTCATTATTCAGTTATTGACTAATAGCAAGTATTTAGACAGAAGAGGTTTCAGCTACCAAAACTGAAGAGAAAATTAAAAACTCAGCTTTGTTTTCTGTCTGGATGTTGAGACATTGGAGTCATTCACAACACATTGGCTTCATAGTTCTCCATAACTATACGGGACAGAACCTTCCAGTAAAAAACTTTTTTTTCCAAAAGCAAAAACCAGTTTCATCTTTTCATGGCAGTCCAGAATGGCAATAAATTTCAACGTATCAGAATTTCCTGTTGGACAATATGCATTTTTTCCCCTTATTTTAGAGCTTTTGCTAGAATGATATCTGATATGTTCTGTTCTCTAATGAACTTCCTTATGTCTACACTGTACCTTTCTTTGTGTCGAGCAATTTGCACTTTACCTCCTTCAATTTTCTCATTTTCTTCTTCTCAGATAGTAAATTAAACACTGAGCCTGATTTGCCTTTTTTACTTTCACATTTCTATCAGAAAAAAGTCACTTTTAAAATCCTGCTGCTATCACACATGGCCTATTATATATCAACAAATTATATTTTTGTTTGATTCCAAAAGAAGTGGAGTCAGCAGTTGGAACCAGACAATGTTCTTCATTTTTTCTATTTTTATTTGACAGCACGGTGTACAGGGTAAAAATATTTATAGCGTCTATTGCTTTTGTAATTGCTCTTCCACGCTAAAATATCTGCATTTCAACTTAACAGTTTGGTTTAGGGCTTTAACCTAAAATATATATATATATTTGTGTGTGATTACTTTAATTCTACTCTAGGTTTGCATTCTATTTTGAAATAATTCTATTTTGAAAGAATTGATTTTGAAACACTCACCTTTCCTCAACTCTCCTTTCTGAGCTCATCATTTTCTCATTCATGGACATGTACATCTTAACAACAGTGAACACCTCTCAGCACAAAATCAACAGATAGCGTTAGAACACCAGCAGTCACCCGTACCTGGAGTCACTTCTTACAGCACGGAAGGCAAAGGAATATTAGAACATACACACCAAGAATTGTAACATCAAAGGCTTGGTATTTATCTCTTCCTCCCTGAAAAAGAATGTTGCCCCCTTTGCGACAACACTAGCACACTCCCTGCATACCACAGCATCTTGACAAGAGTTTTCTGCCTATCCAGCTGACTGCCTCTTTTTTTGTCTGTGCAGCAACTACAGGCCTGTCCTGACAAAATCATGGAGAAGATTGTTCTGGCAGTTATCGAAAAACAACTGAATGACAATGCAGTCATTGGTCCCAGCCAGCACAGGTTCATGAGGGGAAAGTCTTGCCTGACCAACTTAATTTTGTTCTATGACAAGGTTACCCACCTAGTCAACCAATGGAAGCCTGTCTATGTGATATTTTTGGATTTCAGTAAACCCTTTGGTACTGTCTCTCACAGTATCCTCCTGGACAAGATGTCCAGCACACAGCTGGAGAAACACACAATGCAGTGGAGGAGCAACTGGCTGACCCGCCAGGCTCAAAGGGTTCTAGTAAATGAGGTTATGTCAGGCTGGCAACAGTCACTAGTGGGGTTCTGCAGGGATCCATCCTGGGGCCAGTACTCGTCAATGTCTTCATAAATGACTTAGACATGAGGGATTGCCTAGTAAATTTGCTGATGACACAAAACTGGGGGGAGCCGTTGACACTCTCAAGGGCAGAGAGACCCTGCAGAGGGATCTGGACAAATGGGAGAACTGAGCAATCACCAACTACATGAAGTTCAACAAGGGCAAGTGCTGGATTTTGCACCTGGGACATGGCAACCTTGGCTGTACATACAGACTGGGGGACGAGATAATGGAGAGCAGCTCTGCAGAGCTGGGGGTTCTGGTCAACAGCAAGTTGAACATGAGCCAACAGTGTGTCCTGGCAGCCAAGAGAGCCAACTGTGTCCTGGGTGCATCCAGCACAGCATCGCCAGCCGGGCAGGGAGGTGATTGTCCCGCTCTGCTCTGCACTGGTGCGGCCTCACCTGGAGCACTGGGTGCAGGTCTGGGTGACATAGGGTAAAAAGATACAAAGCTACTGGAGATTGTGCAGAAGAGGGCTATGAAGTTGGGGAAGGGTTTGGAGCGGAAGCCGTATGAGGAGCAGCTAAAGTCACTTGGTTTGTTCAGCCTGGAGGAGGCTGAGGGGAGAGCTCATGGGGCTGCAGCTTCCTCACAAGGGGAGCAGGAGGGGCAGGCGCTGGTCTCTTCTCTCTGGTGACCAGTGACAGAACCCGAGGGAATGGCAGGAAGATGTGCCAGGGGAGGTTTGGGTTGGACATTAGGAGAAGGTTCTTCCCCCAGAGGGTGGTGGACACTGGAACAGGCTCCCCAGGGAGGTGTCACGGCCCCAAGCCTGACAGTGTTCAAGAAGAGACTGGACAAGGCCCTCAGACACACGGTGTGAACTGTGGGGTTGTCGTGTGCGGGGACAGGAATCGGACTCGATGATCCTTGTGGGTCCCTTCCAACTCGAGACATTCTGTGATTCTCTCTTTGTTGCCTCCTCTCCATCTGGCGATGGAGTAAACCTTAGGAGGTGGAGCTGCATGGCACACCAGATATGCTCTCTGAACAGCAATCTGCTCCCACGTCATCACCTGCCATGCTTGGTCCATATATTGAGAGTCTTTCTGACCCTCTGTCTCCAGAGCAAATGTGGTCTTCTGGGGACCTTAATGCATGAAGAATTCAAGTTTTTAATATTCATGTCAGTATGCACATGTTTAAAGTTAAGCAGAAGCTTAAATAATAGAGGTAGTTTACAGAATCAGGGTCTAATTCTGGCAGAGGACTATGGATTGGCAGTATAAGTTCTTCCTCCCAAAGAGCTATATAAAGTTCTTCTGCAGGCCCAGATTCTAACACACTGGGGCCAAAATCATCCCTGGAATTACACTGTTAAGCTTCCAAAAACAATTCTGCAAAGAAAACAGTCTGTAAGCCCAGCAGATGATTTTGATTAATAAGAATATGTTCCTAAAAGTAAATTTACAGAGACTCTTAAAAAGTGCTACAGTGTTCTTAAGTACCAAAAAAAAAAAAAAAAAAAAAAAAGACACCTTCTACGATAACACACACTTAAGGTTACAAATTACCTGACAGATTTCTCTAAAGAAAATATCTGGCCCTAGAAAAAGATGGAGATCCTGAGGGGTGGTACCCGTAAGAGTGTTTTTCTTTCACCATCTACATTCTGGAAACAGTTTTGAATGCTGCATTGTGTGAGGCAGCCAAGTCACCCCTAATTGAGAAGTAAGCATGAGATTAAATAAGCCTGCTAAAAGAAAATCCTCCATTTCGTCTCCTCTCAGCCCCTTTTGTTAACCCTGCTTCACATTCTCGGCACCTTCCAGATGTGCGTGTGAGCTTTCATTGTGAGTGCTGCTATTTGCAAGGCACTAGCTTTTATGAATAAAGGAGTCAGGGTTTGTTTGCCAGCCTACTATCTCTCTCCCTGTAATACAATTAGTTTACAAAACATGGCACTTCAAAAGTCTAAATTGGGATTGTGTTTATATGGTGTTGTAGATTTGGAGTTGTTTTGCAGGGAGAATGGGAACACAGTTCCATTTCTTTGCAACTATTTAAATCTTACTTCTTACTGAAGACTTGCAGAAGGATTGAAGAACGGAAGGACAATAAAAAAAGGACATAAAAATAACAAGAATAATGAGAAAATCAAAGCGTTTCACAATTCTTTCTCCTTAATCTCTTCCTTTGCTCCAGGGTATTTTCCTTTTTTGATTAGCATGTTTTTCCTTGTATTTACCTCAGAGATGCACACAACCACATCAGGGCTGCCATGCCATAAGTCTCTGCTGCTGCCAGCCCCTCAGCCTAGCCCCAAACATGAACTGTCACAGTTTGCCGATAACAGTCTCTTTTCTCCTCTCCCCTGTTTATTCCAGTTCTTCTCTACTTTAATGGGAAAAAAAAGACACTGAGTTTTTCATTTTGATTTTCCTTGTACATTCTAAAAAAACCTAATCAATTGAGCCCCTAGGGAAACTGTCATAATTCCCAGTTTTTTGATTCCTATATGGCAGTGGGCTAGAGGTTTGTGCCATGCTGCTATGATAAAGAGGCTGTTCAAGAAAGCTATGGACATGACCAGGGGATGATCAGAGAACTTCGCCAACAAAGCTGAGTTACCATCTGAACGGACAGGTTAAGAATGGCCCTTTTGGGTGTCATGACCCAGTTCCTTATTCATGACCAAGGTGTCATGACCATGCGTTATTCACATGCCAGAGTACCACTACACTGACAAATGTGGACAAACCTACTGTCATTGACCCCAAAACTGGAAGTACTGGAGACATCCACACAGGCTGACATAAGCGACCCTGTGTCCAAGTGCAGACTGATAGCATCAGTCCAATGCCACACCTCAACTAAAGCACTTAGCCAAGGGCTTACTACCTGCGATGCCTCACCACACTCACACAGCTGGACTCCATCTGGATCTAACCACCTATTTTTACATAAGTCTAGGCTTGCCACAGCTGTGTGGCCACAGACCTCAAATCTCTCCTAGGTACAACATGGTATCCCTTGAGATTGAGCTCTAAACCCATTTGTCTCCTGAGCAGAAATATCCATAAGGTGTTGCTGGAAAGAAAGGTAGACAAGAGACTTTTTAGCTTGGAGGGGTAAGGGCAGCAGGAATAAGGGAGAGACAAGTGAAGAGTGGCCATCTGTGAAGAAAGGCCACGATGGCAGACAGCGAACTGTCAGCAGACTCCTGATGCTGCTCCTTGTCATTCAGAAACATACAAGCCTAATGTTTGAAATTACAGGCAAGTCCTCAATTGTCAAAAAGAAAATGAACTCTGATTTCTGCACACACACACAAAAAGCTGTAGCTTATGTTTAATTTATTGTATTTTTTTCAGTTTCCAAAGGAACAGAACATATAGTGATTGAAAGCACATGTTGCTAAATTGATGCCCTGGAACAATCCCAAGTAGCTTTATGTCATGCAGCCTAATTTAATTTGCATTAATAGTACAGTTAGCCAAAAACTTTGCTGGTAGTGTGAGGTTTGGTGTGTGTGCTACTGCAAAAAATAAAGAGAAATCATATCAATGTTTTAGCATACTATATTCACCCACTTGCATAATACATTCAGGGTCCAGATCCCCAAATTAATTAGATGCCTAAATGTCACTGTCACTATCACTTTGAGACAGGGTCTGTCTTACTATATGGGGGTGTCTGTGTTTTGAATCATGTTAAAGAAGTGTAACAGAGGCATTTTAAAAGTTTGTTATAATGAACTCATCCTAGATAAGCTGCAGATTTCAGTAGTGTTTCCTATACTTCCAACGGTCTAAAATATAAAACTGGTGATCTCTCTAAAACCAGGATGAAGTAAGAGTTTCTATTCCAAAGCATGGTAACAACAGCATAGCCACCAAAGGCTAGAGATTCACCAAAAAAAAAAAAAAAAAAAAAAGGCATTTATTAAAATCAGGATTGGGAGGAAAGCTGTTAAGATCATGCTTAATATGCTGTGATGGTGACAGGTGAACCTCTAGCCTCAGTGACAGGCAAAAATATCCACACAGCTCAGGGGCTTTGGATTCACAACTGCCACTTGCAGTAGTAAGCAGAAGTCACAGTATCTGTTGAATCCCTCAGCAGATTATAAGGACAAGAAAAAACGGTAATTTAAGCAAACAGGAAAAAGCCAAGAAACAAATAATAATCAATAGGCAAGGTCCATCCAGTAAAAAAAGAAACCATAAAGCCTCTGGTACCAGAAGGAAGACCAGGGAAAGAAAGGCCTGTTCTGCTGCTCAGCAGAGGGTCAGAATTATCAGGGAGGGTTCAATAAAAAAGACCAAAACATTTAATACCTTTTGCACTAGTTTTCACTAATGAAAGGTAATATCACAGTTAATTACATCAACAGAGAAAAATTCACAGTTTTAAATGGGAACAGATAATCGTAAATATTTTAAAATTATCAGGAACTATCAGATTTCATTTGTCATTCTCAAAGAGCTGTCAAATACAACTTACAACCCACTAGCAGTTATCTGTAAATAACTCCAGGTGAATGGGTGAATAAAGGAGAAACATAGTGCCAGCCTTCAAAGGATGGGGAAACAATGTGTGAAATAACAGGTTTTCTGCTTAAATTAAATTCCCAGAAAAAATATTGGAGCAAATAACCAGGGTATTCATGGTTATCTACAAGAAAAAAGAAAAAAGACTGACAACCTATATGGATTTAGTATGAGTAAAAAACCTAGAGGGTCACGCAAAAGTAAGTCTATGTCATACACCTGGACTTCACCTTAGTCTGTTTAGAATCACCCATGACTTAGATGATGATATATATGAAAGGATGCTATCCAACAGGGAGAAGTCTGAGGCTCTGCATGTGAACTGGAATAATCCATTGCTCGAATAAAGGGTAGAGAACAACAGACTAGGAAGCAGAAAAGGATTGGAGAGAGGGATTAACAGAAGATCGGTCAATAGTATCAGACTGTTATGAGAAAGGCAAACACCATACTGTTAAATAAACAGAGGTATAGCTTGTAAGGCATCTCACAGAACTCTTCAGGATTGGTCAGGGTTACCGTACTGTGTACGGTTTCTAACCACAAGGCATTAAGAACTTTTTGAGCAATGCAGGAATAGATTGCCTGCAGAGGTTGTGAAGTTTCTGCCAGTCCTTGAAAACAGAGCAGACAAGCATCTGTCATGAATGCCTGAGATGTACCCGTGCAGCATTCTAAGCAGTGCAAATGAGAACCAACTGTAAAGACCACTTTCATGGGTCACAAACATCACTGGACACATGCAGGCTCCTACTGCAGATTCTATGCAGATATCTTAAGTCACATACTCCCTGGGAGATGTCCCCTCACACAGGGGTCCGTGCTAGGAAAGAAAAGACAAGGCCTCCCTACCTGTGGTCCCACTTACAGCGGTGCCCGCTGTGATTGCTCCATATGAGGGAGGTGGAAACAATTTGTGCCCCTCTTTAACCATCTGCAGGCACACAGTGCAAGAAATTATCTTCTCCTCACATTAGCAAGTGTTTCCATGGCTATCAAATATATCTTTGTGACTCACATCATAAAAGTTAAAGAGTTCTTTGTACTTCTTTCCAGCTCAGTGTTTTTCCTGGGACTATATTCATTATGATGTTATTACTGGGGACATACCTGCTGCCTCCTGTGCAGTTGCAGGACACACGAATCCAAAATGGATCAAAGGCACAGCCATGATGTTTTGTTCTTTTGAAAATAGAATGTAAATGTGTCATCCACTCTTCTTTCAGAGCAGACTAAAAGTAACTATGACATGTGGCAAAGGCATTGGAATCATTATATGTTGTTGGCGCAGATCTCACTCCATGAAAGCTCAATTAAAAAACAAGATTAGAACTCAGACTCTACATTTGTCAATACATCAGTCCTTCTTCAGCTTCTGCTGGGCCTGATTTATTAAATTCTACTAAGGAATGTGCAAGCATGGCACAAATTGAAGGCCAAATCTATCTCTTGAAAACACAGTTGCAGGCTGAGATTACTTTAGTTCGCTGGGAAGTGGACTAAGGTTGGAAACTAGGGCTTTAGCTCATTTAAGCAAATTTAAGGGAATTAACCCTCAAGTTAAAGGCAGTAGTCTATTATAAAATAGAATTTGTTGTCCTCATGCATTAGGAGTCTAGTCTGCTTTTCAGCAAATCTGCAGGTAGCTGCCACTAGACGATGTGTCAGATCACATGTCTCCTGGCTTACTGGTCCTGGAGTAATTTCTAAAGCCTGCCTCCCTCAGGGAAAACTCTAGTGGCATAATTGTAGTGGCAGTAATGCATTTTAGTGTATGATTGTGTTTCACATCAGTGCATCCAATTCAGTCTTCCTCTGTATTTCTTAGCATGATTAATAGTTTCTATAGCTTAGAATGCCTTAGAGCTCTAAACCCTTTGCTTTTTGTTTGTTCCTGAGGTATTATTTGTCATCATGCTTAACGGATTCCCTTTTCAATGCCACAGATGCATAGCAGATGAGTTTGCCAAAATATCCAGCTCACGAGTTTGACTCTTTAACCCCAGTAGTGAAGATCTGTGATTTCAGCTTCAAAAACGCCTGGTAGTATGTCAGGTAATATAGAATGTGCTGCATTTCAGTTCCGAGGAGTAATATTAACCCCAGAAGCTGTGGCCAAGTCAGATAACTGGTTCCTGAGACTCCTGTTAACTGGGCACCAAGCTCAAACACTTTGCCTTTCCTTCACAGAAAACTACCTGTCTCCTATGACTAGTGGGGGAGCTCAGGGAGACTGCTCAGTGTAGCTGGCTAAATTAGATGCCTCAAGTAGGATGGTGCAAATCCCTCCAGCTTTCTAATTTAGAAGGTCTGAAGCTAGAGGAAGGGACTCATTCATTTTTTCCCATGAATTTCTGCATCTATCCTTTTGGCATTGTAAATAAAGTCAAAGCTGTTTCTTTTTGTAAGTCACTGGCAGACTTTGGAAAGTCAGATATTTAAATGACCTGGTTTTGATTCATCCTGTGCTGATTTAGACTCACACTATTCCTTTCCTCTTCTCTTCTCTTCTCTTCTCTTCTCTTCTCTTCTCTTCTTTTCTCTTCTCTTCTCTTCTCTCCTCTTTCTTTCTCTTTCTCTCTCTTTCTCTCTCTTTCTCTTTCTCTTTCTCTTTCTCTCTCTTTCTCTTTCTCTTTCTCTCTCTTTCTCTTTCTTTCTCTTTCTCTTTCTCTCTTTCTCTTTCTTTCTCTCTTTCTCTTTCTCTCTCTTTCTCTTTCTCTTTCTCTTTCTTTCTCTCTCTTCCTCTTTCTCTTTCTTTCTCTCTCTTTCTCTTTCTCTTTCTCTCTCTTTCTCTTTCTTTCTCTTTCTCTTTCTCTTTCTTTCTCTCTTTCTCTCTCTTTCTCTTTCTCTTTCTCTTCTCTCTCTTCTCTTCTCTTGCCATTGTCTCTGAATCCAAATCTTTTCCCCTCTGCCAGAACATACTCATGTGATGAGCACAAAGCAGTGCTCTTATTAGGACTATTGACTTCTGTTTCAGGAACTTAGTGACGACATTCTTCCTACCCCCTCACCATCCTCGCTAGACAGTTAACTTCAATGGCGTGATTTTTCCAAGTTTTACAAGGTTCAGTTTCTGTTATAAGCTTCATGGAAAGGACAATCTTTTTTTGATAATGCATTCACTGTCCCATGAGTTACGAGTCGGAGAGACTGTTTTAATAGTCCCTTTTTTCAAGGTTAAAAAGTATTCTAAAGTTAAAGTATTCAAAGTTAAGGTATTCTAAAAATGGGCTAATGATCGTACCCAAGAGAAGGTACCAAGGAGCAGACTTTTCTGCAAGTTAATCTGCTTCGGCGTTCCTTTACCTACACTCCTCTGACCAAATTTGTCAATAATATATTCCCCTGTATAAAGATATGTGCCTCTCTTCTGTATTCTGTCATACTTCTTTTCTCCTTCCCACAATTTATTCACATGTTGTCTTCCTACACTACAGTTTCCTTGTACAGTCTCCCTGAAAAAGGACATTTTTTACATTGCAAAGTACTTCGCACCTTGTAGATCACTTAGAAATAACAAATACTTAGGGCTGCATGTGAGTTGATATACATGAACAAAGATACTTATAAATAGTCCACATAGATAAATGTGGTTAGATTTACCACATATCCCAGAAAGGAGAGAGAGAGAAAGAAAAAAAAAAAGTAAAATGGTGATTTGGTACGAATGACATTTCAGGCATTTCTGTATATTGTTTGCCACTGTCACATGTACACTTTTCAAAGTCAGTTGAAAAATTCACATAGGCTTTGACGGGCTTTGCAAAAAACCCTCTGGGGTTTTTAATCTCTTAAATTCACTGGGGAGTTTATAAATGTGACTGGTTAAATACAACTTAATTCAGAAAGAACACTGATTTTTTGTTATAAGTTTGCACACAGGCAAAAGAACATGCAGAGGTCAACTCCCTCTCAGGCCACAGCATAGAGGTGGCGGATGGGACCAGTCCTTCATATAGTCACACAGTTTTAAAATAAAATATTTGTCCAGCATTTTCTCTATATCTTATATGGTTTTGAGCTTCCTCTGTTGTAATTGCTTTTATTGCTGAATCTGGCAGTCTGTTTTATCTATTTTCTGTAATCTCCAAAGAAATTCCTCTTGCATTCTTTGCAGGCTTGACCCACTCTTTACTTTAAACCATGCCCCTCAGTTCTTGCACACTTGGCACAAGCTCAAGGAAGGTTTACGATCTTCCCTCATATTTCCTTCCACATTTTGTATACTTCAGTCAAATCAACTCACGTTAGGTTTACAGTTGGACTAGATGATCTTAAAGGTCTTTTCCAATCTAAATGATTCTATGATTCTATTGTGACCTTTCCCCAAAGAAAACACACTTTGCTTCTGCATTTTCTCTTATAAACAAGGTCACAGACCTTGTTAACCACATTTGAAGGAAAAAAAAAAAAAATAGCAACTGCACAGAAATATTTATTATTGTTGTGAATGACCAGGGCAGTAAGGGAAAAAGCAACTGACTATGTTTATTTTCCACAGTAGTAAAACTCATCTCTGAAAAATAATGTTGTAAGTTCATCTCCATTACATTAAAAATAAATAATTACAAAAAGGTGCAAACATTTCAGTATAAAGGAGTTATAGCCAAGATTAACCATTTGTGCATATTCTGCTCCCTGGCTCCTCCTCAAGCAGAGAGCACCTCTCCACCGTGATACTAACATAGTGTGAAGCATAGGAACTTTCTGGATCTGAGCCTTTAAAGCATTTTGTTGGTGTAATTCCACATTTTTGCATGAAGTACATTTCAAGCTACAATATGATGAAGAAAAATGAGCATAGTAAAACATTTTAAGATTCTGACATTTGGTTTCATTTCACAGTGGGATGAGAGAAAACAAGATCTTTTCAAATAAGTATAATTTTGAAATGAATGTGCAATAGAAATACTTCATCAATAATAATTTTGTAAGCATATTTCAATAACTGCTTACAAATCTTAAGTAGTAAATAAAGGAAACCCTGACTGCCCTAAAGATAAACCACAACTAAAAAAGTATACCATAAAAAAACCAGGTTTGTTTCTCATTATAGGACATATTTTGGTTTTCCCACTAGTAAAAATTGGACAAAATATTATCATCATTTACCTTAGGCTGACAGCACATTGTTCTGGAAAGTCTGGAAAAACATCTGGCAGACATTTCTTATTTATCCAGACTCACAGAAAAAAATTTTGAATGTTCTTCAAAAAATTTTGAATGTTCTTATTTCTGGAATCTAAAATACTGCCTTTTGGGAGCTAGTTTTTTTAATAAATCTTGGTAAAACCTAAACCCACTCACCTCTCAAACAGTTCACAGGCTTCTTTCTTCTCCAATATTTTATGTGTCACATAAGTAAATTGAAGATTCACTGAATACATTGGATAAACAGTCAGATAAACAAGCACCACTCCTATTTCAGTGTTTTTAGATGCTCTGATTATTGAGTCATAGAACAAGTGTTTGATTCCTTCTTCTATACCATTTTATTTCTCCTGATTTGCTCTCCCCTTTCAGCGGGACATTCTTCTCACCTAATTTTTGTTGTCTAACAATTTAGTATGAAGTTCAAGCTTTGAGGCATGTATACTCCTTTTCTACTCTATGAGCTGTGAGAGGAATATCCAGAGGGCAATTAATTGGTGTAGTATGTGGAATGAAAATAAAAACTAGTCTGCTACACATGAAATGATACAGAGCAATATGCTTATCTCCCCTAACAAATCATTTTGCCAAATTGAGTCTGCTTATGGCCTCAACAGAACAAGTCTTTCAGGAAGATGACAATGGGGGAGGCATAAAAACCCCTGTAAGTTTATCAATGTGGAAGTTAAAGTCAGTAATTTCCTGTATCCACAGCCCTTCACTCCACCTTTGCTAGTAAAAGAAGCAGAATTCAGTTTTCAAATGCTTTGAGAACAGAGCCTTAGCATTTGCCTTTTTTAAAAAAAATTATTAAACACAAACTTTATCTCATTTATATACATTAGTATCAGGTGAGCCAACATCTGGCATTGTCTTTCATAAATATAATACCTTGATACTGTTTTGTGACTGTTGAAGCATGGGTGCTGGACTGACATACTTAATGTATTCTCTCATGAATAATACTGTTTACTCTTTCGGGTGGTATTTTGGTGCTATGATGGGTTGACAGTAATTGTTCAGACTAGATGATGTGTTAGCTTACAGGCTTTCATACAGAGCACCATCAAATGCTAAGGTGCTACATTTCTGTTCAGCTCTGCTCAATGAACGCTGGGGAATCCAAATTCTCTCTCACCTCAAAGCATATGTACATGTAATATATATATAATACATATATACATATATACATATATACATATATACATATATACATATATACATATATACATATATAATAATGTGAAGGGACCTGCAGTAGACTTGAGGCCTATCTTATCTGCCTCTAGGAAAAGCTCATGGGAGAAAGGGAAAATGGACAAAGATGAGGTGGATGTTATGAGCACAGCAATGGACCCCTCCACCTTTCTATGCAAGCCAGTGGCAGCAAAGCAGCTCTTTTACTAATATTATGCCAAGTAACAGCAGTTTTGAAAACAGAAATAGTTTCTCTTCTAAAACATCTTTCTCATTCTGTTTGGTTAATTTTCTACAGTTTCCACCATATGAAAGAATGAACATACTCAGTTTCTTGCATGTTTGCTTTTGAATCAGAGGGTTCAACTACCTGATGCTTCCACTCTGAGAAACAGAGTAGAAATTACTTGTGCTCCATGTGCCCATAGAGCAGTACTAACAGTCACATGGCTGAGAAAGAAATGCTGTGGCAAATCCCTTTTCTTGCCACATGCACCACAGAGCCACAGCCTCAAAAATATCAGAAGTTCCAAACAAGCAGAAAAGAATCATGTCCATCTTCACTCCAAAAGCTCCACAGAATCCCCAGTTTGAGCAGACAACCACAGGACCCTAGCTGGAGGTTGCGGTCAGATGGATGACATAGGTGGAATGCCCATATGTCTTTCCCTGCAGGACCCGCAGCTGCTGGCTGAAAGAAGAGGCGAGGGTGAGAGAGGAGGCAGAGGGAGTCTGCAGATCTAAGAACAAATTCTGGTAAATACATAGCAGTCTCCAGGATGGTAAAAGATTTTAAAAGATGCAGAGTGCAGGAAGTGCTTGATCTTGGGTGCTCCTCTGCACCAAATGTCTAGTAGACATGCAAGTCTAGCTGCAGGGGAATTAACTTGCTGGTTGAAGTCTAATCTCCACTGTGGCTTCCTATGTGTCTCAGGCCCCGTGGGGTTTGCTGGGGTAGTCAGGCTATGATTTTTGCAAGCCCAGAGAACTTTTCAGTCATTATAATCAGCAAACAATTTTGGAATATTTGGACATCCCACTTCATTTTTATGACCCAAATGGGCCCCCTGGCCTCCCTTTGCATCACCAGGGGGATGCAAGCTTTAAGGCCCTCAACCAAAACCCTACCTGGAAACCTGCCGTCTTCTCTTGCCAGTGAAGGGAGAACAAGGAGGGCCCTCACCTGCACACCATATTAAGTGGATGTGGGGGTACAGGAGGTGAATATGCATTCACGTTTGCTAGCTTTCTTGACGTTGTGCCTGTCCATTCCAGCCTCATTCACTGCCTCCTTCTCTGCAGATCTTGAAGCTTCCAGTGTCCCTGCCTGAACCATCAGTTCTGCTTGCTTATGGGACACACCACTCCTTTCCCTTTTCCCAGCTGCTGCTGAAATGGCTTACTACAGGAAGATAACCAGCAGACATGCTTCCTTGCACAACCAAGTAATAAAAGGGACAGCTATGAAATGAATACAACTTCAAAAAGCTTTATATCAGCCTAATAATAACTAGAAATTAGCAAAATATATTCCTAACAAACTTTGGATCAAAATGCTTACTTACCTCATGTACAGCAAAGCTTTCAAACATGTTAATACACTTTTGTTTGAAGATTGTTTAAAATAGCCTGTCTTTTGTTTTATGAAACTCACCAACTGTTTGACAAATATGGGAATATTTTGTATAACATCCATTTTGCAGAATGTGGAATAAGTATCAAGTTACACCTAAGAAACTAAGGCAACAAAACCTAATAGACTCATAGTCTCAAACGAGACTTTAAACACACTTTGTTACAGCAATTTAAATGAAGTACAATGCCACAAATGCAATTGGAGAAAACATAATTATGCTTCGTTTCTGCTTCAGAAGAAATCTGAGATGCACGCTCCTTCTTATCAAGGACTGAAAGCCTGAACACAGCTTTATTTCTGTCTAAAGTCTCAACACATTCAAGTTGGGAGGAGTTCTACCAACAATACTTTTTGCCTCAGCTCTGGTCCTTTCTTACCTATTCTGTCAAATCAAAACAAGGCTTTACTCTGGTCAAGTAGCAGTGGTAGGTAAAAGTACAAACACTCCACATAAATACTTGAATAATTCAGTGAATGACTGAAAGCTGTGTAAGTTCTAGCCAAGATTTGCATAACCAGTCCCTAGCAATATTCCTGTAGAAGCCAATTCAATTGCTCTTTAACTTTTGTAGATAATAATTTGGGGAGATGCAAGAAGTGCTGATGTTGGCATCTCTGAAACCTGCACTCCTTCATCCACCAGAAGCTAATTTAAAAATAACATTAATAATGTTACAGTAGCTCCAATAAAGATAAATCTCTTGAATTATCTGCTGAAGTTAAGTAATTTTGTAAATTAATTTGCTTCATTTATCTGGGGTTTGTCCATGAGTACGAAGTTCCTCACATTTATTCCAGATCAATTAAAGCCTGAAAAATCTGTGTAAGTAATACAAGCTCCAAAGCCAATTTATGAGCACTTTATTGTAGGAAGCCTTGTCAAACAATTCATGAGGGCCAAATGAAGAGACTAGGCTTGTCTCCCTGTTTGCTACTTAAAGTTTTCACCATTTATTTGAGGAACTGAATTGTGTCTGTGGGATCCCATTTGCTTTGTTGCAAAGATTTCTTTTTAATACTTGGCTTTTAGTCATACAAATTACAGTATGTACTCAGCTTCCCAACAGATAAACTAATGTGTTGCTATATGTTGAACCTGCAAAAGTAGTAGTTTGTGATGTTCAAACTTCTCTGTGATGGAGTAAGATCATTTCAAGGAATCAGAGACAGTGGAGGATGAGTTTGTAAGTTCAGTGTGAAGTCTTACAATCCTCACAGGTGTTTTTTTGGATGAGGAGGAAACATACCCACAGATCGCTTTGGCTGCAGAACATAGAAAGCTGTGAATTCAGCTATACAAATTGACAGATGGAATTTACTTCTATTTTTCCCATTAGTCCCAGCCATGCGGGGATTTTCAAAAGCACAGACAGTTAAGTGCTCAGTTAAACTGAAAATGTATGGAAGTTCATTGCTCCACTTTTCTGCATTCAAAAATGTATCTTTTTCTTAGCTTTCTGTCAAATGTAAAATTGCTAAAACACTTCCATGAATACTTTAGAGTAATATTGGAGAAGTATTTAGACAAATGTTGATGTCCTTGTTCATGCATTGGTGCTTATCAGTACTTGCTGAATATAAACTAACACTTCAACTATTCATGAGAGATTTGACTATTTCAGTATTCATGTCATGTGCCTGACATTTTTATGTTGAATTGAAAGAAGAATTTAGAAAACATAGGTATTATTTGCACACCACACTTAGAGCAACAGGTGTCTATATTTAATGTCAGAATGCAACCTGGTATTTACATATGCATTTCTGCTCCCTAAAGGACTGTGGTGATATCTTATATCTTCAAAATTTGTTCTCTGAGAATGTTCTTGGCTATTCTGCTTCTCAGAGGTGCTGGGAAGGAATGAACTGCATAATTTGAAGAGAGGACGAAGTGTGCCTAGAGGCCTGCCTGGCCAGGAGAACCAGGGTAGCAAGCAATAATGCCCTTTTATTTCCACAGCACCAAGGTGAGAGAGGGTGTAGAAGAGAAAAAAAAATGTTTTGAAATATCTTCTTTAGTAACACAAAAGGTTTGGAGATGACTGAAGTTTACTAGAGCTCACTTGCCCATAGACTCAGTTTGGCATGAGCCTGAGACCCCTCTGCAATGGAGCCTGTGGCAGAGGAGAGGCAAGATGCAGAAAGCAGCATCCACTGCTGCTGCATCACCAGCACCACGCATTTGTGCTCCTTTACCTTAGGTGTCCAGTAGTCTAAAGCAGACCTCCAGATTCAGTTTTGTTGGGCAGAATTCTGGACTTCATGTGAAAGAATACAGTTTTTAAAATTCCTCAGTGGCCCCAGTATATAAGTGACTATCACCTCCCACACAGGATCAGTTGGCTAAGCAGCTTTATGCTCTGCACAGAAGACTGGACTTGCCATCAGTCTGAGAACTGTCAAGACTATGAGTTGGCCATGCTCTCAAAGGCAGGATGATTCTCATTCCTCAGCTAACAGTGCAAAAGTTTTAATTACTTCAGGAACATCGATGGTTGTGTGAACAGGTTGCCCAGATAAGTTTTGGATGTGCCATCATGTGTTCAAAGTCAGGTTGGACAGGGTTTGAGCGACCTGACCTAGTTGAAGATGTTCCTGCTCATTGCAGGGGAGTTGAACTAGATGACCTTTGAAAGTTCCTTTCAACCCAAACCATTCTGTGATTCTATGATAACAGTGATTGTGTGGTAATACCGGGACTTTGAAGAACTAGTGTGTCCTTTGTCAAGTGTAATGAAATAATACAGCACATAGAAAAGGATTCAGGGATCCAACATCGTCATTTGTGACAAGTGCATACATGGGCCATGAAGAGAGTGTTTCAAGGGTGCCATAACCACACATTTGATTGGACACTAATTGGCCTGTTCTTTGGGTCTGTTAGCTACACATAGCACCGAGGTGCTCAGAGGCTTCCTGCTTGGCCAGAAAAGCCTGCAAGAGGCACAGAGGCAGAAGCCAAGGCGCACAGGACTGAGAGGCACCGACAACCATCACAGATTCTGTACAAACAACTGCCAGTCTTGACACCCAAGAGAATCTGCCCGAGGGATCACCTCCCATAGCCAGACTCATCTGCCACTTGTTTCCCAGTCTCAAAAGAGCGACTCGTTCTTCTTCTGTTCCCAAGTAGCTCCTACAGCAAGACCCAATAAACAAAAACGAGCAATAATTTTATTCTAACTGAAACAAGATAAATGATCACCAGTCAGCAAATGAGGTATCCTGGCTTACCTCAAATTCTTATTGTTTTCACGTCTCTGAAAATCTGTAGTTAATGAAGACTCTGGCAGCTCCAGATCATTACTGAAAAATTGTTTTCAGGAAGATCTATTCTAAGAATGCTTTTTTTAAAAGAGATAAGTACAATAAAAGTACCTAATTTAGGGATGGCTGTATTACTGATGACATGCAAATTATATGTAGATCACCAAATTTAGGTGTGCTAAAAGGTACTGGACATTCCTTTGCTTTAACTGATTTCCACTAATGGCAGTGAACTGGAGTACAAAGCCATTACTAGATTAAAAGGAATATGTTTAAGCTAGATGAGGTAACAGGCACTGTAGTATAATAAAAGAGGGGTTTTTTTTAAATCAACCCTAATGTGGACTATGTGATAGATGTAATACAGGCTGAATCCGGTTCCTGACCTTTAGGCAACACTCAAAAAACCTGTAAATTGTTTGGAATATGACGATACTTGTATGCTGCCAAGAAGCAACAAATTTACAAAATAAAAGACTCAGGTCATTCAATCAGGGGAAATCTGGAAGAAAAGTAGAAGTTGGTAATAAAAGAATCATCTGGAATTGGACAACATAGTAAAATAAGGTATTTTCAGACTTACAGATGCAGTATATTCAGTTACAGTGTGGTTGCTTTTCACACCCAGCCTGAAAAATCAAATATGAAATTTAAGAGATTTTTCAATTTATTACTGCATAGAGCAAAAACCCTGAAAATAGCACAAGCTGCATCCAAATATTTGGAAAAACTATATAATATATTTATGTGATGAGATAATCTCCTTAGGGTGAGGGAGAATGCCCATTAGAACCTCCATATCAGGAAAAAAATAACAAGTCATTTAAAATTCTTCTATACACTAAACATACAGAAACTTTTAAAAGTTAGTATTACAGCATATTCATTGAACTAAATGCATATTTTAAGTAGATATTTACCAATAAATTGCCTTTATATGAACAAATTTTCCTGTTTAGGTTAACTAAGAATTTTGAATTATGGCTGTGGTAAGGCAAAATTTATCCTATGCATCTTATTAAAAGAAATCAGGCCAGATTGTATCCTGATTTATAACCTGAGAAATTGCCATGGAAGGTGATTTCATTAGGCAGGCCATAAAGCAACACAGAACTTGTCTTGCTGCATTTAATTCAAGATCTGTAGCCCAAAGAAAAGCTTTCATTACACAGACTTAACCTCAGTGACTTTGTAAGGGCAGAGCATCCAAAGATGAGATCAGAACTGATCTCTTTAATTTGAAACTATTGAAAGAAAAAACTACCACAACGCAATTAAAGGGTGTATTCCTTCCTGTACTAAAAAGAAGAAAGTGAAGCTTAATGAATATACCAAGCTCATACTAAAAACCTTTCCATTACTTAAAGAACACCCACATGAGCAACATTACAGCAACGCTGTAAAACTAAATGTAATACTTTTAAATTAATATACGGAATATCTAAAATCATCAAAAAGAAATCTGACAAGCTATGATAACTAAGAATTGGTGCTTTCAGTCTTTTTCTGGTTACATTGTTCTAGTGCCTATCATTACTTTACTTTAATATTACATAAAGCAGTCCTACTATCTTCTGTGACTTTATATTAGAATGAAAAAAATTAAATTACTTAGGATGACTAAATAAGTAAATTGTAGAACAAGGCAGCTGAAAAAAAATGTGACTTTTACAAAAGTAACTTTTATTATTATAGTGTCTCAGACTTCTTGTGATCTTAGGATATAGTAAACTTAACATTTTATTCTATCCAAAATTTAAAGAATACATTAAACTAAGATTTCCAGTTATTCCACAATCTGTTTATATGGTGTTTCAATATATGGAGATAATTTTTAAAAAGAATAAACTTTTTCAGGTGGGCTTTTCCTTAATGGAAAAATTATCAGAATTTATACTGGATAGGTTCTGTTCACCTGAGATCAGGAACTAAATTTGCAAATTAAGGAAAATACCAAAAAAATTTCTATCTAAAAATATAAATATGCAACTGGTAGGATTTTAAAAGTTAGATATTCTGTCTTCCTTTAAACAAATGAAAGCTCACCTGTTGGTTGGTTTGGGTTTGTTTGGTTTGGTTTCGTTGTTTTTAATCGTTCTGCCTATGCCAGTCTTTAAATAAATTTTAATAGCAAATCAGCACATTCTTGCTTAATTACACAATTCTAAAAAAAAAAGCAAGTAAAAGAAGAATTTCATTTACATTTTGGAGGAAAAGTAAAAACAAAATCGTAGGGACCAAGCTAGCAAGTCAGTAGGTCAAATGTGAACTAAGAGCTTTGAAAGAGAAGCTGTTTGTAATTATGAGGTTACCTATAAAAATAAAATATTAAAAACACTTACTTCACTCCCTGATTGACCAGTCTCTGGTGTTCAAGCCTGCCTTTTGCTTAATCTTCTGATTGCAGTTACGCCAATATTTACAATATCCTCTGCTAGGTGGGAAAATATTGTCACATCTTGCAGAGGAAACACAGAACCTCTGCACACAAATTTTGGCAGATTAAAATATTTCTCAGTTCATCTTTTGGTTTTGTTTATGGCCCTTAAAATTTGCCTCTAGCTTTCTGGGTACCATTTTTGTTTCCATAATCAATTGCAGGCTCAAAAGCAAGGAAAACTTGGGTTTGCACTTTTAGCACTTTGGCTCCAGTCCTGCAAACATCTCTGTGCAGGTGGACCCACCCTGTTGAAATCACTAGCTCACTATAGTGTTATTTTAATCATTCTGCTTTAGTTTTATTCCATTTTTATCTTTGTGTGGTCTTTTTTTCTCAGAGAGATGGCTGTCACCGAGGAAGATGGTGAGAGAGATGCAGCTGAGCCTATGCCATGAGATGCAGAGAAGTTTATGGGTAAAATTTGTCAGATTACACCGAAGTCAGATTTTCAGAGGTGTTAATCACCAGTTCCTTTGTACACACCTCACTCCTACAGAGATCTGCTGGCTCGTGAAGGTAGTTGTCCTCAACTGTTTCAGGAACTGGAGGGCACTGAAACAAAGGCCTGTTGGGATTTGGGGTAGGAGCAGCTCCACCACCACTGTCTCTGCTGCACTAGTACACTGCAGGTTGCTCCTCTGCAGCAGAGTCAGAAGAAGTGAGTGTCTACCTGTGTCCCACTACCACAATTCACAGACTCGTAGTTGTAAAAAACTCACCTAAACTCTCAAGCTAAGTGAACATGACTTGTATAAATCTCCCTTTCCCCCATAGCTACCAAGATGAGTTCAAGCAGAGGACCATGGAGCAACACCATTGCACACCTCGTAAAGTTTGTCTGTTAGAGGCTGCCTAGCAGAACCAAGGCATACTGACAGCCAGGAAGACTTAGGTTACAGCAGGTATGGATTTTAATTATAATTAGTAGCTGAAGACTGCTATTAGTTTCTCAATACTTCTAGGCCCCAAGTTGAACTACCTTTGGAAATCCAGTCCTTGGTGACTCAAGCCATTCTGAGACTCTATTTTAGACTCCTACATTGTTTACACATATTTTTAACCTTAGTATACCTTCAGTCAAGCACCACTTCAGATATTTATGGTCCCTAAGCTTTTATTTTGCACTAGCCAGGAAAAGAGTTTGTATTTGTGAACACTGTGACTAAACAAGAAGTCTAAAAATTCCAAACATATTGGTGCTCTCATTTAATTTAAGAAGGTTTAAAGTTATTTTAGGAATTGCATCTTACTAGTTTATCTGGTAGAGGAAACCTCCTGCTACTAGAGATAATGCAAATGAAACAGCAACTGTGAAGAAAGCACGCACACACACTGAAAAGTAGTCTTAAAATCAGTATCTTCTTACAGCGAGATGAGCTGAAGAACAACAAATATGTTTTGTGGGGATTAAAGCAGTTTGACACTTTGTGGATTTGGGTCTTCCATTACTTCTGTCCTTTGGCCACCCAGTTAGAAAGTGGGCACTGTGGGCCAGCACTGTGTCCTTGTAGCAAAGAGGGCCAGTGGTGTCCTGGGCTGCATTAGGAGTGTTGCCAGCAGGTCAAGAGAGGTGATCCTTCCCCTCTACTCAGCACCGGTATGGCCGCCTCCAGAATGCTGGGCCTAGTATTGGGTTCCACAGTACAAGAGAGAGATGGAGCTACTGGTGATCTAGTCCAGCAAAGGGCTACAAAGATGATTAAGACACTGTCTCTAAGACATCTGTCATAGGAAAAAAGGCCAGGAGAGCTGGGACTGTTCAGCCTACAGGAAAGAAGGCTCAAAGCAGATCGCATGATGATTTACAAACATCTGAAGGGAGGGTGCAAAGATGACAGAGCCAGGCTCTTTCCAGTGGTGTCCACTGGCAGGGCAAAAGGAAATGAGCACAAACTAAAACACAGGAGGTGCCATCTGAATATCAGGAGACACTTTTTTACTGTGAAGGTGGCTGAGAACTGGCACAGGTTGCCAAGAGAGATTGTGGAGTCTCCATCCATGGAAGATCTTCAAAAACTGTCTTGGACATGGTTCTGGGCAAGTCTCTCTAGGTGAACCTGTTTGAGCAAGCAGGTTAGCCCAGATGATCTCCACAGAGGTCCCTGGCAACCTCAACCATTCTGTCATCTCTGGGGCTTTCCCAGTGGTGACACGGAGTGAGTCCTTCTTCCCTGACAGCCCTCAGAGGAGCTGAGTCAGAGTGTTTGCTCCAGGGAGGTCACCGGAGCTCCCTGCCTGCATTGCTGGGCTGCCCATTGCCAGGCTCCTGAACTCAAGGGCACCAGCCTCTCCTCACAGGACCTGACAAGCTGGAGGTAAAACCCCAGCCCTTCTGCAAGACAAGGACACATGAAGATGGCCAACATCCTGTGAAGCAGTGGCTTTCTCCCCTTGGGGTGTTTGCTGTCCTCACTGGGCAGAAGTTGGAGGCAACCCCAGAAACCCCCATGATGTCACCATGAAGCACCTGTGAGTGCCCATGAGCTCACTGCTCTTTAGCATCCCTGGAGACCTTCGTGATGTCATCGTGGAGCACCTGTGACTGCCCGTGACCTCACTGCTCTTTAACAGCCCCAATCACTGTCCCGGTGCATTGTGCTCAGGGCTCCTGTGGCACACACACGTGGTGTGAACGCTCGAGCGGCATCGTGGGCTTGGACTTGAGTCCTGGCACGTTGCACATCTGTCTCTGCAGGACATGGTGTCAGGTGCTGAAGAAGCTCTGGAAGAATGCAGTTCTACAGTGATGGCCAGCAGGAGCCAGCTGCAGCAGGCAGGACAGTCGGAGGCATCAGGAGACAACCCATGCCCCATCTGCCTGAGAAAAGTCACCATGCAGCCTGCATGGCCTTGTGCTTCCAATGCTTCTGCTTTGGCTGCATCCAGCAGTGGGCTGTGACAAGAGCTGTGTGCCCACTTTGCAGGAGACCTTTTGATTGTGTCCAGCAGGTACTGCCAGTAGATGAGGAGGAGGAGGAGGATGGAGATGGCTCTCCTGCCTGCCACCAGAAGAATGTGACCAGGTAGAAGTCCCAGAGCAGAGCCCCACATTGGTACCACATCCCAGACATATCTGCCATGAACGATGAGCCTCCATAACAAAGGAGGAGGCCTGTGGGGAGTGACCAAGCGTTGAGGGGTGACACCGTTCCAGTGCCCCCAGACACCACCTCTCACCAGGCTCCTATACCCAACACTTCTCAGCCTTGAACCCCACCGAGCGCAGAGGAGCACGTAGTCATCCCTGGGGATGGAGCCTACATCCACATCTGTTTGCTGGCGCTGCCGCCCCTGCACATGAAGCTCTCCTTTAGGAGAGCCTGATAAACATCTGGTTACTTTTCATGGTGTGTTTTTTGAATACCAAAGAACAACCCACTGCATTGCAGAGAATATTCTCTAACATTGTCTCAAAAACATAGGAAATCCAGAGGAGAATTTCCTGGAGTGCTCAGTGATTTGACTGTGGTGGGTTGACTTTAGCTGGCTGCCAGCTGTCTATTAAGCTGCTCTATAGCTCTCCTTCTTCAAGTGGTGAGGAGAAAATACAACAAGAGGCTCATGGGTCGAGGTAAGGACAGTGAAATCACTCAGCAGTTACCATCATGGGCAAAACAGACTCGCTTGGAGAAATTAATTTAATTTATGCCAATCAAATTCAGAGTAGGATAGTGAGAAATAAGAACAAATCTAAAAATACCTTCTCCTTGCCTCTCTCTTCTTCCCAAGTTCAACTTCACTCCCAGCCTCTCTACCTCCTGCCGTTGAGCGGTGCTGGGGGACAAGGAACTAGGGTTGTGGTCAGTTCATCGCACATCGTCTCTGCCACTCCTTCCTCCTCAAGATCTACCTATGCTCCAGTGTGGGGTCCCACCCACAGGAGACAGTCCTTCACAAACTTCTCTAACATGGGTCTTTGCCACAGGCTGCAGTTCTTCATAAACTTCTCCAGAGTGTGTCTTTCCCATCGGGTGCAATCCTTCAGGAACAGACTGCTCCAGCATGGATCCCCAATGGGGTCACAAGTCCTGCAATAAAACTTGCTCAAGCATAGGCTTCTCTCCATGGACCACAGGTCCTACCAGGAACCTGCTCCAGCACAAGCTCTTCATGGAGGCACATCTTCCTTCAGGGCATATCCACCTGCTCTGGTGTGGAGTCCTCCATGGTCTCCAGGGTAGATATCTGCTCCCCATGGGCTTCAGGGCAACAAACTGCATCATCATGGTCTTCATAGAATCCTAGAATCATTTAGGTTGGAAAAAACTTTTAAGATAATCAAGTCCAACTATTAACCTAAAGCTATGAAGTCTGCCACTCAGCCATGTCCCGAAGCACCACATCTATGCATCTTTTAAATACCTCCAGGGATGGTGATTCAACCAGTTCCCTGGGCAGCCTGTTCCAGTGCCTGACAACCTGTTTCAGTGAAGTTTTTCCTAATACTCCATCTAAACCTCCCCTGGTGCAATTTGAGGCCATTTCCTATCCTTTTCACTTGTTACTTGGGAAAAGAAACTGACACCAGTCTGGCTACAACCTCCATTCAGGTAGTGGTAGAGAGCAATAAGGTCTCCCCTCAGCCTCCTTTTCTCCACAGTAAACAGCCCCAGTTCCCTCAGCCACTCTTCATAACACTTGTGCTCCAGGGCCCTCACCAGCTCCGTTACTCTCCTCTGCAGTTTCTCTGGCACCTCAGTGTCTTTCTTGTAGTGAAAGGCCCAAAAACTAAACACAGGATTTGAAGTGGCGCCTCACCAGTTCCAAGTACAGTGGCACAATCACTTCTCTAGTCCTGCTGGCCACACTGTTCCTGATACAAGCCAGGATGCTGTTGGCCTTTTTGGCCACCTGGGCACACTGCTGGCTCATGTTCAGCCGCTGCCAGTCAACACCCTCAGATCCCTCTCTGCCAGGCAGCTTTCCAGCCACTCTTCCCCGAGCCTGTAGCACTGCCTGGGGCTGTTATGACCCAAGTGCAGGACCTGGCACTTGGCCTTGTTAAACCTCATACAATTGGCCTCAGCCCAATGATCCAGCTGGTCCAGATCTCTCCATATGGCCTTCTTACCCTCCAGCAGATCAACACTCCCACCCAGCTTGGTGTTGTCTGCAAAGTGTCTGAGGGTGCACTCCATCCCCTCATCCAGATCACTGATAAAGATATTAAAAACAACTGGCCCCAGTTGTCATGGTGGAGTAATTTAGGGTTCTGCTCACTGCAGAACAACGTTTAGATTTCTTAAAGAGAAGACCAACCTAAAGCATTCGGTGACAGGTTCACTCCATTATTTACTGTATGGGGGAAATTCGCCAAGCCGAATGCTGCTTACCTTCTCTCCAGATGCATGTTCCTGTTCAGGAAGCAAACTTTCAGGCGTCTTCCCTCCCTGATAACCATTCACTCTGGAGTCTATGTCTTGGAGCTCCGGAGGCAAACTTTCAGGTGACGCCTGTATCCGTCGCAGTGCAAACTTTCAGGATTCTTCCCTCCCTGATAGCCGTTCGCTCTGGAGTCTGTATTTTAGAACTCCAGAGGCAAACTTTCAGGTGAGGCCTGATAACTGTATGCAGAGCAGACTTTCAGGAGACAAAATTCTTAGAAAATAAAAAGTATAACGGAGAAGAATAGCAGAAGGGCTGGCTCAAGCTGGGTACTTGCACAGAGGTCCGCCCAAGCATAGAAAACTACAAATTTTTATACCTTTACAGACCATTCACACTGTGATTCAGTCCAATGGCAATATTTTGCTACCAGGTCCTTTTGCTCCCTGTTGGACTTTTTTTCTCTGACTCCACGTGGGCCTTTGTTTTGTTCAGCTGTAGACATTGTTTTTGGTCTATATCCTTGCAGGTGCCGTTTTGTCTGGATAAATCCTTTCTTCTCAGCGAAGTGCAAAATACACCCTGCTTTGCGGATGTCTGTAATGTCTCTGCATTAGCCTTGGATCGTTGTTTTCCCAGTCAGTTCCATCTTTCCTAGGAAAATGCAAGTTAGACTTTATCTTGCAAGCGTTCAGTGTAGTCTGCAGTTGCCCTTGGTAAATACGAGCAAGACTTTACAGCTTAAAATTTTAGCAAATCTAGTCTACCAAGCTATGTGAATCAAAGAGTATATTAAAAATCATACAACCTTTTATCTCTAAATAATTCATTACATTCAGTATGCGTCTGCTTAAGCTAAATGATTAATATTGAACTTGAATTGGGCTCATCCACTGACCTCTGAGTAGTAAAACCATTGTCATACAGCTCACTTTTTTAGCAGGGAGAGCTCAAAGTGGGCTCATCCAGGCTGTCGTATTCATAGAATAAAGTGGTTGACTCGTAGTCAAATTGCACACTAGGAAAAGTGTGCACGAGACTGCCTGTGCCCACAAGTTACCAGTGTCCAGTGTGCCGTTCTGCTTCCCTGTGGGTCTCCTGGGAGGAGTTCTTGGTCTGGCTGTGGCTCAGGCCCTTCCCTCCTCTGGAGCCTGAACCAAACTGCTGCTGGTTTGGCTGGAGCGGGCTCAAGCGCATCCGCCACACCAATACGGAGCCCTGGGGAACACAACTCAAGACCAGTCACTAACTGGATTTGACTCCATTCGCCAAAACTCTTTGGGCCTGGCCATCCAGCCAGTTTTTACCCAGTGAAGAGTACACCCACCCAGGCCATGAGCTGCCAGCTTCTCCAGGAGAATGCTGCAGGAAACTGTGTCAAAGACACTTCAGATGTGCTCCAGTGTACTCAGGACATCAAGGAGCAGAGTGAAGGACCTTGCCAGCACAACATCCCTCAAACACTGATGTGGCACCCAATAGCTTTTCAGCAGTGAGTACAATTTTAACCTTTTCCTACTTTAAATCTAGTTTAAAGCTCTTTCAATGAGCACTGCTAACTCTTATGCAAAGATTATTTTCACCCTTGAGACAAGTGTACCACATCTGTCACACCAGGCCTGGTGTCAGGTAGACTGACTTGTGATCAAAATACCCAAAATTCTGTTGGTGGCACCAGTCTCGGAGACAAGTATTGATCACCTGGGTCTTCCTGTTTCTTCCAACATCATTCCCTGCAACTAGAAGGACAAAGAGAGAAACAACTTGTGCTCCTGATCCCTTAACCAGCTGTCCCTGAAGTCTGTTTTGATCGCGCTTGAACTTATTTCAACTTTTTTGCTGCCTAACTGAAAAATCAATAATGAATAATATCTGAGGGCTCTATCAGAGTAGGAAGTCTTTTGGTAACATGTTCAACCCTAGCCCCAGGGAGGCAGCAGACTTCCCTAGGAACTGGGTTAGCATTTTGGGCTTTCTGTTCCACTGAGAAGAGTCTCCTACGACAATGACTTTTTTCTCAGTGGAAGTAGTCTTGATGCGGGGTGTAGGTCAATGTCACCTTGGTGACACCTCCAACCTGCATGGGCCATTGCCCTCATTATTGTTTGGCTCCCCTTGCAGAACCCCCTGACTCCTGTACCAGGGCACCTGGGGTGGTGGGGCAGTCACTGAGGAGACGCGCCTGCTGTGCTGGGCAGGAACTTGTCACCACTGCCCCCCGTCCCTTAAGCTGCCACGTTGTGCCAGATGGAGGGAGGATCGGGAATCCTCCGTGCCGTGCGTCCTGCCGCCTGACAGGCCTGGGTGCAGCTCCAGCCGTCCCTCTGCTCAGCCTCCCGACGCTCCCCAACCCGCTCGCGTCCCCCGGAGCCCATCACCCGGCGGAGCAGCTCCTCTCCCGGGGACACCGCCCGCAGGGCGCTCGCAGCCGCCGGCCGATGCTGGCACCGGAGCAGAGCGCACCCGCCGCCGGCACCGGGGCAGCAGCGCGTTCCCGCCGGGGCTGGCGGGGGAGCCACGTCAGTCGCAGCGGGTGCGGGGTCCAGAGAGGACGGGGGCTCCCGCCGGACGGACCCGCGGCCCTGACCGCGCCGGCAGAGCCGCCGCCCCGCGCCCCGTTTCTCGGCCGGCGCCCCGGGGGGTGTTTGTGGCGCGGGGGCGGCTCGGCCGCGGTTGCTCCCGGCCCCGCCCGCGTCCCCTCGGCCGCTGCTGCGCGACCTGCGGGCGCCCCCCGGGCGTCTCCGCTCCGCGGAGGTTCCCCCGGGTGAGGAGCCCCCGGTGCCCCGCGCTGCAGCGCGGCGGGTCCTGCGGCGCCGGAGCCGCTCGCCTCGGCGGCCGAGCGCTGGTTTCGATTACGACGCGTTTAAATCTCCCGCGTTTGATTCTGCACCACGGGCTCAAGGGAATCGCTGCTCCGGCGCTGGAAGCACCTCCTCCCTCTCCTGCTGCAGGGAGCGTGGTGCCCGCAGGGCCGTTTCTTTCACATGTTCTCTCTCCAGCTGCAGTTGCTGTCGTGCAGCAACTTTCTCCCCTTCTTAAATATGTTATCCCACAGGTGGTACCGCCGTCACTGGCTGGCTTGGTTTGGTCAGCAGCGGGTCTGTTTTGGAGCCATCTGGCGTTGGTTCTGTTGGATATGGAGGCAGCTTCTGGTATCTTCTCACAGAAGCCACCTGTGTAGCTGCCCCGCTACCAAAACCTTGCCAGGCAAACCCAGTACATTAATATAAGTGCTGTGAGAGAGCACACATCGTTCCTGCTCTCCCAGCCTCCACTTCCAGGCACTAGGGCCCAGGTGTCCACGTTCTTTGAGGATCAGCCAGGCTGCAGGTCTAGAAGACCATTTAGAAAAAAAAAAAAAAAAATTTAGGCATCAACACTTATTAGCTTAAATGCTTATGCTAGATGTTGGAAGAGCACAGCCCATTTGAGGTTATTACCCAGACAGGCTTAAAGATATCTTTGGATCAGGGTGCCATATTTGTTACTCCTGTTTGGATTGAGACATCACTCCTGGGATGTCTCCATTTGTTTCACTGATAACAGACATTACAGTTTCACTAGTTCTCTTCCCATTAATACTCGTATGGGTTTGGAGTTTACAACATTTTGGAGCTAAAGCTCAGCTGATTACAGATTGCTCTCTAAGTGAAGAGATGCAATTAAAACACCTAGTTGACCTTGTCTGTTTAGGAATCCTGTGATAGGTTTTTAAATACCCAGTTTCAGAGGGGTGGAAGAATTAAAGGACTCAGACAAAGCAATTGTGTGGATCATGATGAATGTGCTTGTGGAATGACTTTGAAAGTGTAAACTCTTGAACTGAGCTTAGAAATTCTTTTAACTCTGGTTTATATAAACATTTCACATCCTGCTCCATAGCAAACCTGTGCCCCTACTATGCTAAGATAAGATTAAGTTATACTGCTTGGAGGTATGCAGAAATTGTTTAATATATAACCTTATAGCATATTTTTACTCCTTTTTAGCAGGACATTTATGTTTTTATCCAAAGAAAAAGTAATATCCTGTTGTAGCAACATTAAAGGCTTGTTGGAAATTTTATAAAGCAAATATAATACTGGCAAAGGTTTATACTAAAATGTGGCATTCAATTGGCTCAGCCTCGTGATAGCAGCAGCGAAGCTATTGTTATGTTCTCAACCACCATTTCTATGTGCTGTTATATTAATCACTGCCCTCCAGCTTGATGCCCTTCCACTGAAGCAAGAAAATTGTCTGCTTAAAGAGGAAGAGGGGATAGGAAGCAGGAGTGAGAGGGTTGAAATTTAATGGTCTTCTGATTAAGACCTGAGATTGAAAGGCAGGTGATCTGGGCCAAGAATTTCAACAGAAGTAGATTCAAGATTCAGGCATCTTAAATCCATCCAAGCCCTTGTCCATAGTATTTCCTGTTGACTGGCTCTGGGCTGCAGGAGGTGCCCTGCCAATAGAAAACACCAGGCACAGAGAACTGGGTGGAATTTAGGATGTGTGAATTGGAGCCAATGCCTATATACAGTCATAGAAACGCAGTCATGTTGCTGTTTTAAAGTCACTTCAAAGACCCCACACAGTCATAGGAACCTAATTTTAAGTAATTTGGCTTGCCTTTTTCTTTTTTTTCATGGATCTTTTGGGTTGCTGCAATGACAACTGCACCACATACAATTATTCTGAAAATTCACAGCTTTTGAAAAACAGTACAATAACAACAACAAATAAAATCTAGCATAATGCTCGGTTTGCTCTGGAGTAAGCTCAAAGGAAAAGTTGTTCTTGACAGACAAATGATGATTGTCAGTTTAAATTTTTCACTGATTTTTTTCCTATGGAGATATGTGTTATACCAAGAGAGCTAAATGGTCCTTCCCAAGCAAAGAGGTGGTCTGTGGAGCCTTGACTTTCCTAAGTCAAGGAAAGCCACTCTTCCTGGAAAATGCAAAATATGTAGGAGGTGAAGGAAGGAATTGAACATATTTATAGCAATGTTCTCCCACTTTCAACAGCAACTAAAAACTATTTTTAAAGAAGCTAGAGGTATTTTACCCTTTTACAACATCAGAAAGCTCTGTGCCTTTCACAATTAGGTTAAGTCAGACATTTCCATATATATCCAGATTATATCATTTATTTGGGGAAAACTACCTTCTTGCTGTTTTTATACTCTCTTGTTGCTGTATCTCCATTCTGCTCAAAACACCAGCTCTGATGCTCTGTTGCTTGATCCTTCCAGGAGCACGTCCGTGTCTTCTGGTACCATTAGGAACCACCACAGCACACTTCTCTCTTGTTAGGGGTCTGATCCAAATTGCGCTGATAACTTGCAAATCAGACACTTGGCTTCCAGAAGCCGTGTGTCAGATTTCATTTCTCATCACAATGCCTACCATATCTACCAGCCCACCTGGAAATACAGGAACAGATCACATTCATGATGACCTTATTTCTCTCAACTCTTAAATGAACTATCAAAAAAACCCATTCTTAATGTAAACCCTCAAGGAACACACGGACATCTAAATGAAGTGCATAAATGGCACTGTGAGCAATGATATATTATTAGCAGAACATCTCAAGCACACTGTGATTCAAATGTGGGTTTCAGCTAGCAAAGAGAAGAGGCAGAAATAGAACCACATGCATTTAGTTCTGTCTGTCCGCAACCCTGAATGGAGGATGACTGCAGGAGCCTTAACTCAGCGTGTACATCTTGTCTTAGTTCTAATTTAAGCACAACTATTTCTGACGCCATCTGCATTCAGGATTAGAAGTAGACAATGTACTAAATTGGAAATTTGTAAATCCTGGAGGAGTAATGTGCCTTCAGCTGCATCCTATCCCAATCTTCTGTGCCTTGGTCCCACCTAGGGAGTGATGGACTTTTGTGTTCATTTACATTGCCAGTCTAAAAACACCATGACTACCCATAACAGAGAAATTCTGCTCAGCCGGACACCAAAATGGTGTTTTTTGACCACCCGTGTTCTTGCAGGTTAGTGAGATCCTAGAATGCCTCCATAGAGTTAGACTATATGAAGAATTATAGCTCTGCTACATATGCTCTCCACAGTGATAGCTTTGGGAGTCCAACTAATGGGATAGCCTCGCCATAATTTATGTATATCATTAACCCCTGTGTCATGAGAACCTAAGTTTTCTTGCCAATTACAATTATCCTAATTAAGAAGCATATATCAGGCTAATTATTACCCTGTTTTGTGTCTGAAATCATCCTGCTTTTGGTCTCATGCCCAAAAGTCTAAAGAAACTAACTGCAAGTTTAAAAAAGGACTCCAAAAACCTCCATGTGCCAGTTGTAGCTTGGCCAAGCAATGACTAATAGGGACAACATTTACAAGGATTCTGAGTGCATAAACACCAAGGAAAGATAGCTGAGTTATATTGGGTGGTCCAAAGAGGTATTAGAAACAAAAGAGGAAGTATGTAAAACAAAAAAATCAAGCTCAGTTACCACCAATTCCTCTGTTATTAAAAGCAGCAACTCCTTCTCCAAAGACTGGAGAATGCGATTTGAAATGAGCAGATACAATCGTGATTTGAACTTGAGATTTAAGAGGCAGCAAATCTAGGTATTGTTCTTTCCCTCCCTCCATTCCCACTTGAGAACATTTTCCATGAGCAGGTGTTAGGAAAGGCAAGACACTAGAGATGAGCACCTGGCGGACGATGGGGCCTCCCGTTCGGTGGGATTCCCACTCAAAATGAAGTGAGAGCCGTGGAGGTCTAATGAAAATGGGCCCACTGAACTTTTCGTCTTGTTTCTGTCTTTCCCTCAGATATTTTACAAGCTTTATATATAATCTTTTTTTTCGTCTGACCTAAGTCCTTTGGTGCACAGCCCCAGATGAAAGGCATAATCATTTGCCAGTATTTTCAAAAATACATAGTGGTTTGGAATACTCCGATTTCTGGGCAGAAGAACTGAGTGAATCTGATTCATAATTAATTGGGAAACTATTTTCAAATGAAATGAGATTTTCAGACTGTTCCTGTCTGTATCAGGATTAAACCAAATGAATCTTTTCTTGAAAACAAAGGAAAAAAAATATCCCAAGTACCTTTCTCACCTCCAAAAAGTGGAATAAGTCCAGAAAGAAAAAGTTCATTAAGATGTATTTGAGCAGTCCCAATGCAAGACAACATACTTGAAGTCTACAGTTTGTATCTACAGAGAAGGAGAATCTGGTTTGGAAACTACTGATTTAGAGAAGGCCTTGTGCTATCATCAATGAGAGTGTCATGCCACTGTGGCGATATAAAGGACTAACTGATTCTCAGTTATTTAAAGAGAAAAATCTGCAAGAGAAACAGAAAATTCTTGACACAACATTGGCAACATTAGGATGTTGCGCCATTTCTAGTTCTGGTACCTAAACTTAAAGCAGAATATTGAAATGTTGATGAATGGGGCGGGGCGGGGGGGGGGGGGGGGAGGGCTGCAGGAAAAAAAACCCAAAGCCATAAAAATAAGAAGAAACTAGAAAACAGTCATTATGATATGATATTCAGTATATCTAGATAATCAAAGAGAAAGTTAAGGGATAATCCAAATCCTGCATATAGGTCCTTGTACATCTTGGATGTGCAAGCAGCATAAATTGCTTACTGGTTTATCTGTTCCTCACCTAATCAGATCTTTGGCACTGGTGGAATTTGGACAACATCTGCTTTCTCTCCTGGCGTGAAATACTTTGGTCTCCTGGATGCGGAGGGACTTCAATGCAGACAAAGTTACTGGCTGCAACAGAAAAGTGGCTGAAATCAAATGGCTTACAATATTTAGTCTAAAATGGAGAAAATAATGGAATCAATTGAAAGTTGATGAATTAGACTTCCCGTGGGGAACTGCAAAAGACTGAACAATAGGCATACAGATGGAAAATGAAAGTAAAGGCTCCATAGGTCAGAGTCAACTCCAAAGTCGACGACGGCAGAAGGAATTCTAGGGACAGATCCCTGATACAGTATTTTTTCAAGTCTAAGAAAGCAGTGTCAGCCTTTTAAGGAAGAAATTCTTGCACTTAATCACACCTTGTAATGTAGGATAGTAGGTCTCAATGCTATCAGCGAGTGTGCAAATGAGGGTGATCTGCTGGGTCCTGGAGAGAGCAATTGCATATTGCTGTTCTGCTCCCCAAGGCTGAGTTCAGTGTGACAGCAAAGGAAGGAGTGTTTCCATGTAATGATCAGAAGTTCATTACAGCATCTAGAGATCTGGTTTTCCTTTAATGTTATTGAGTCAGCTCCACTGCTATTAGGACGAATTACTATGTTCAGATTCAGAAATTCAGAAGTAGTGCCTATAATTTCCCTTCATCCATACTTCCATACAAATGCAAGTACATCCATACAAAACACACAGTGCATTGTTTGCACATATAGAACTTCTTCAAAAACAGATTAACATAAGAAAAGCATGAGATGCCTTCAATAAAACATCACTCAGACTTTGTTTGGAGCATAGGTGGAAATGTGTTTGTATAAATGTAGTCATGCGAGCATGTATATGCTTGTATACATAGAGTATTAACTACACTATTTGGGTTTTAGAAGCAATCCATCAAACACTGCTGTTCTCATTTGGGGTCCTTCTGTGTAAAAATTCTCTTGTGCCAACAGAAAGGAACTTTTTTTTTTTCATAGAACCCAGTTTCTATACTTGGAAGTGCTTGAGTATTCTGGGCACCTGCTCCTGTCTTTTATCCACACATCGAAAAGAAAGGTTTAGGAGAGCTACTCCTTTCTCCCAGCAATTCTGTACATGTTAGGTGCAATAGTGATCTCTTCAATCATCCATTTTCAGTACACCATTTTATATATGTGCCCAACAGCGACGTGGTTCTCAGTGAGCACTGCCAGGCTTCCCCAGCCTGCTAGTCCAGTTTTGCTGGAACAATGAGAAGGGATGATGAAAAATAAAGCTTTGCATCTGTAGAGTGGCACACTGTTGTTCCAGAGCAGACAAAGAGAATTGTTTATTTTACTTACATGGGCAGATATAATTCATAATTGCAAACAGAAATGGCTAATATAGAAAGCTCTGTGCAAATGACTACCTGGAGCAAAATGGTGGTAAAAAATATGAGACAGTCATTTATTTACATGACTATTACTCAGCATCTCTCCTTTCTTTGCATCAGATTTATCTCATATTGCACAGGGAACTGCGTAATTCTGCTGCTCAGCAATGCCTTGCAAATGGCTCTACTAGGTTTGTCTGTTTCCATCAAACTTTGAATTTCAGGTCTCAAAAGACTGATTTAGTGCAGAGCCCCATCAACCGATATTTCAGGGGACTGCAGACTTTCAACGTCTTATGCTAATCCTTCTCTTTCTTCTGGTTTGACACTGTATGAACACAGAACTTATCCAGAAAAGGTGAAAAGAACACGTGACATCATTACTAAGCCTCAGGCACTTACATGTTAAGTAACCTATGAAAGCCATAAACAGCTGACTTTCACATTTTACTTATACCTTTGTAAAATACGTACCAAATCAAAGCTTGGAAGCTTTTGGTTACAGAGAAAAAGAAAACTGAATCCCGGTTCCAGTGGCTGAAGAGCTCAACATGATGAAAATGCTCAACATGTGAACTATGAATTCACAACTTAGCATTTTTTTGACAATATTTCTTTGTGCCAGCAACCCAACTGAAGGATCTGTTTTCTAAAAACACTGTTCTATACCAAAGAATAGAGGCAGAAAAAACTTGTTTGAAGTAGAGCTGGATAAAACTGCTCTTTGTTCGAAAATGCTGATTTCTCTTCCAAAAGCTGCTCTTTTTTTAATTTTTCCTAAAAAAATATACACTTTTTAAAAAACTTTCATGTGAAATTTTTGCAGACCCAAGATAGAATTTCAGCCCTGGAGTGACAGACATCCATTATTCTCTTCTGCTATAAATGACTGCTCTGGACCGTTTAATGAGTCAACTTAGGGTTTTGGCAACACTAAACTTCCCTCCTCGTTATTTATTTTCCCAGCAATTTTTTCTCATCCACTTACTTGATGAACAAGGTGATACCTAAGTCACTGGGAGACAATCATATGCCAGTGTTCACAAAAATAGCTACCTACATTAATCTTTCTTAATTAACTGTTGTATTTTGAGGCGTGTCACTGAGGGAGGGTGGTACAACAGTGGAACAGGTTGTCCAGGTGGTAGATGCCCCATCCCTGGAGACATTCAAGGCCAGGCTGGACGGGGCTCTAAGGAACCTGATCTAGTTGAAAATGTCCCTGCCCATTGCAGGGGGTTGGACTAGATGACCTTTGAAGGTCCCTTCCAACCCAAACCATTCTATGATACTATGATTTTGTGATTCTATTACTCTGAAAAACAGAGCCTGAAGGAGTCGTTGAGATGGTGCTCTGCCACCTGCCTTATGCTGTCTCTGAGATCATTCTTCACAGAACTCCAGTGCATGAAAGTTCCCATTGTCCCTGGCAAACAGTAAGAGAACTTCACTGTTCTTACCATCAAAGAGTTCTCCCTAAAGACTAAACGAACTCTCCCATTTACGTCTTGTCATAGCTCCAGTGGACACAAAGGACAGTTTATTCCACCACTCCTTGCAGCAGACTTTTATATATTTTGATTGCTATCCCATCTCCCTTCATCCCTCTATTCTCTTTCAGCCTCAAGACTGGGGGATCCTGGTGCATGAATGCAGATTTCTCCACTTCACCTATCTGTCTTCCCAGTCTGCAGAGCAGAGATCCTGGCAGCAGCTGAGCAGGACATTACAGCTTTGCTCAATGAGTTTAGCTTGGCGTGTGGCTCCCTGGTTGTAAGGCAGTTGAAAGGGACAGTGAGGATGAGTGAACAACAGCAGGGTTCTTCATTCCTAGGGAAGGGTATGAATGTGTGCCCCATTATGTTTGTCTGATACAACTATTTTAATCAAAATGTCATGTGAAATCCAGTCATTTGACTTGGATAAGTTTAGGAATATAATATCAAAACAGTATCCTTTATCGGACAGACTTGTGATCTTGTTTAAAAACAAAACCAAAACCACACAGCAGGTTTTTCAACAGGACCTATTTTCCATGAATCACAATGACTGGAAATGGTTATATTTTTGCGTCCCAGCTTTCTCGTGTGGACATGTGAAGCTACTTGAGTTTAGTAACTCATGCAACAATTCAGCATGCTCAGTTTCTTTCACCTCATTCATGCAGGTATTTTGTCATATATTGCTGATATGCAGGATCTCAAGCTTGATATTGTAATGCCAAATATTTAACCATCCCCATAAAGCAACCCTTTAGGCCAAGGAAAATCTTATATCATCACTGCTTGCATAAGCTCAACTTGTATAACTCATATAAGCTGAGTATCTGCAGTCTGAATAACACAGCCTGGCAGAGAGCTACAGTAATAACGAGTCAGCTAGAAAAAAACGTCATTATTAGCAGAAAAATCATGGCACCTTGATTCAATTTTTTTCCAAAGACCGCTAAACCATACAGTGCAGTGGATCATTTCAGGCACATTTTGGAGTCATAAGCCACAAAATATATGCAAAGAAACTAACAAAATTAAACAGGAAAAAACTGATTTCTTAGAAGAGACACAATCTGAACAGTCTTGTTCATTCCAGGTCCTGCTCTCTGGAAAATTTCAGTGTTTCCTTCCTCTTTCTAAATATATTTTTCTCCTGAATTCCCTGTATTTTTTAACCTGTTCTTTCAAGTGACTAGCATATGCCATCAGAAGCCATAGTTGGTTACACTTCTCTTATCCTCAAGAAGTGGGAAAAGTGGGAATAGCCAAAAGCTGGGTGATCCTTTATTACTATGTTCAAGTAAGTCAAGTAAAAACTTCCAAAACTAGTATCACTAAAATTGCTTTCCTCACATAAAATTATCCATTATTACTTTTTTTTTCCTGATCAGTCAGAATCCATTGGGGCAACCTTCAAAACCAACTGTACTAGCAGCCAACTTTCCTTACGCAGTAGACCCAAGCTACCCACTACTAGTCTCAGTCATCCTGTGACAGAAACAAAGCCAAACCAGGCCAGCCCAGACTGAGTCCCCAAAACAGAATATCATTAAGCACATCCGTTTCAAACAACCTTGTTCCGTGGCACATAAAGCATAAACATACCACCCAACTTGTAGAAATGTAGAGTCAATTAAAATTGCTCAGATTGCCTCATTACAAAAACTTGGTAGGATTAGAAGGGACGTAATAAATGATATTGTTGTACAGCTACCCAAACTGACCTTAAACTACTATGACACTTTTTCCATGGAAAGGGTCTCCAGAATTCTGTTTTGCTTTTTCTAACAACATCTATCATCCACGGAAGAAGCCTTTTCAGTTGTCTTAAAACTGCATTATTCCACACTGAGCTGCCAACAGCAACGGTTCGTTTGATTTCATTTTAATAAGAAGATAAATGACCTTTGGAGAAAATAGCCAATTAATAAATACTAAAATGCATTACTGGAGGCTCTTCAGTTATTTCTGAGATATAAACACATGTTCATTTCCAAAATACTTGGAGATTGAGGCAAAACCACCAAGTGTGTGATAATTCCTTTCCCTGAAGATCTCTGTCTCCAGTTTTGTATGGAGAGAGAAGACTTTAAAAAAATCCAAGATGGCTGGAGTGACATTTACCCTATGCATCAGTTTCAGTTTCATCAAAACGAGAGAAAAATTATGCAGAAGGCATATTTTTTCTGGTTCAATCCCTTTTCCACCCCCGTCTTTACAGCTGTTTCATTATTCCCTGTATACTTAGGTATATATATACACTTAGCTGATTGAATATCTAACCCATTTGTCATATATTCCTTTTGAAAGTGAATTAAATGTGGCAATAAAGTATTAATAAATAAGATGCATATAAAAATGATTAGAAAATGCACTAGAATGACTGGCCCAGTTTCATAAAGCTATTCATAGCAGAGGCCCAATAAAAGCAAAGCTCTATAAATATCACCTGCTTTGGGAATTGTGCAAGTACAGCCTTAACATTTGGAACAATTCTGCATTCTTTAAATTGTGTGTTATTTAACAATTCTTCTTTAAGAATAAGATGATGCATCTCTACCTTACAGGACGCTACAGATACCATATCTCCTAGCAAATGGTCCAGCACCACAGCGCTCTGTGCTTTTCCAAAACTGAAGACATTCTCTTAGGACTCCAACTCACTTCACGAAAGGTAGCAAAATAGATGGTGCCCTATATGTATATATATATACACAGCACATAGACATAGGTACCTCTGAAAAATATTCCTCAAAAACCTCACACAGAGTAGGAAGTCATTTAAAGTGAGGCAACGAGAAACACTGAGTGTAAGAGTATGTCTATAGGAGGCAGATCGCACACCTCTCTCAAGCCTAAACCTGTAAAATGTAGCAGCATGTTAGGTGCGTCCACTACTGTCAAGTTACTAGGCAATCTAGGTCCTATATGAGCAGGATTAATTCTTGTTAAAAGGGGTTATGGTGGCCATTACATTTTGATGCTGGTCTAAAATACTGCTCAGCACACTAATCCAGAAGACAGGAGTCTTGGGTCTATCTGACACTAGCCTGAGTACATTCAAACCCATATCCTGAAAAAATGCCTTAAGCATAGTGCTACGAAGTCAATGCAAGAGCAGCCCTGTCTCCAGCTGTTTAAGTGGGCTAGCTGCTGTGCACCAACAAACAAATACATAAATGCGAGGTTCATTCCAGCAACAGAAAAGAGATCAAGAACGAGTGGACAGTTCTCTAGTCTGGTCCTTCCTTAGTGCTGAGATTTAGTTTTAATTTAAAGCGCGTTTTGGCTAATGTGAAATACATAAACCACCCAGCAGCAGCTCACTGATAGAGGTACGATAGAGGACACAAAGCACCAGATCAGAGAAATCAGTCTCCTCTCTTTGTAAATCCTGTAGATTTAGTGGCCTGTCCTCAGCTAAACTAGTTTGTGGCCTTGCGACTGTTCCACTCTTCTGACAATATAACCATTTGACCCATCCAAACTGAGGTAGCGTCCACACTTTTTGAAGAAATGCTGTAAATAAGAGTTGGACACCTGCCTTATATTTTTGGGCAAGAAGTGACTGTTGCTACTGCATTGTTTGCTTAACTCTGTGAAGCAAATCTCGGTTCTACTAAGCGAGTGGGTGATGTAGGAAATGCCATACATGGAAGCTTCCTCCCTTTTTGTTATGCTCAGTTTTAATACAATTGTCAACAAAAGCTAGGGTACAAAATGCCGTCAGGATCTGACCCTGAATGTTTACAACAGGTACTGTACATTGCACATTGTCCTTTCTAATGTACCTTACTCCTGACTTCCAATGTTAACAGCTGTGGTAGAGCCTCCACAAATGCAATAGGACTCAAGAGTGTATTTAACAATTATTTCATTGGATTTGCATAAAATCTTAGAGGCCGTTAGTAGATTCCAACAAATGGCTTAAAGGTAAATTGCTTCAGTCTGCTACCATAGCTCTTGGGCCACCCAGTCGTTCCTCATAGTCATCTTTTAATATATTCTCCAGAAGAGACAGAGCCATTGTACATCTGGGAGGAATGCTTGATCTCTTTATGCAATGAGAAGACTTCAAAATAACCCTCCTAACTAATCTCTCCTAAGCACCACAGACTGCTGATTTGTGAGGTGACTATCTTTCATATATACCACAGCCAGGCCAGATGTCTCAGCTATTATAAACCTCATCATGACTTAATGGGACAGTTAAAAATTCTGTTCATTTAACAAAATTCAGAGGTTATTAGCATCAAACAGAAGGGAGAGAGTAAAATAAATTAAAAGTCATATCACAAGCTCTGATAGGGTATGATACATAGGAAAAACAAACTCCTTCACAAGGCAGAGTGAAATATCTTTAGATAACCTAGTGGGTTTTATCTTGAAAATAAGAGATCTTGTTTAGAAGTATGTATATATAGGCAACATTAAAACATTGGGACAATTACTTTTAATTTTTCAGGGAAAAAGTTTTCCCTTGAATTGATACTTTCCATATGTAATATCATGGAAGCAATGCATAATTATGTGATACTCGTAGCATATAAGAGGATGATTACGTTTGTGCTTATTCTTATTTTTTAACGTTGCTTAAATTAGATGAGTAATAAAAGCTTATTTTATGAGAGAAGGAAACCTACAGTGACATTTCTCTAGGGAGAGATTCTTTCTTTGTTGTAGTTTGAAGAGTTAGATGGAACAATATTTATTGACTATTGCAGTCAATCTGTTACCAATTACTCCTGACTTATTCTGTGTTTGAACCAGAATCTCTCTGTAACTCCTTTAATAACAGCTAGTGATATTATTCCCTAGCCTCTAAGTGCAACCCTGATACCAGAAAGTAAGTATCTAGAGTGTTCTACAGTAAACTTTACAGTTAATTAGCTCAGGGGTCACAGAAGACTTCCATTAAATCCACCCTTAAGCCAATTCTTCCTCATGCTCTAGTTAGTCCTTTTCTTTATATCCTGTTAATGGAGAGGAGCTTTCAGAGTTGTTTTCACAGTGCTCTTCAGTTGTGCTGGAGATAGTGATCTGCATTTGGCTCATAATCTCGCCACTGTTTCTCTGTCCCACAGACATTCTTTAAGGCTTTTTTTTTTGTATGTGGAAAAAGAGTAGCACTTCTTGCATGAAACTTCTTGCATAAGGAGACATCCATAAATAACATTTACGTATAAGTTTTGGTTCGCACATCTTGTGGGATTTAAAAAGAAGGTTTTTATAAATGAGTTTTGGCCTCAATCAACAAGTAAACCAGTAGATTGTAATAAAGAAGCCTGAGGTCTCTTTGGAGCTGTATAACCTGGGTAAATCTTTTCCCTGTTCTTTTGAATGTCTTTTCTTCCTCTCTACCACTTTCCTCCCTCTGCCAACTTTCTCACAACTCCTGTGATGCTGATGTTCTTTACTATACCTTTGTGAAATGGCTAGAAAAACTGGGATCCTAATCTTTATTTACTCATAAACCTCATTAAATCAAGTATGTAAATTTGAAAGCATGTAGAACAGAATCACGGAGTCAGAACTTGGAGGGCAGAGGATGTTTGTGTTTCCTTTTTGTTCTCCTGATCCTTTTGTAGTTTTTGGTGGGTTAGCTTTAGGGGCATGACTTAGCTCATTTCTTTTAAGCGGCCAGGTTGTTTGCAGCAACCTCTGTTCTCTCCCTGATCTCACCACTAATATCTTTTATTATATTCAGGAAAAAGCAAAGAGAACAAACCCTGGCATTATTGACACAAAGACAGTCTGAGCCTACTTCTTTATTTGAACTGGGAATTCAACAAAGTGGGTCCAATAGAACGTATATGTATGAACTTTTAATGTGTATTGGGAATTCAGGACTTCATAGGAATATTTTTACATAGAAGTTCACTCTCCTACCCTGGAGGCAGAGACTCTGTGCTTACTCAAATCCCTCTCATATCTTAGGTACCATCTGCTTTGGATATGCTTTAAATAGGTCTCTGCTCTACAGAACAGGATTTGCTGCGCATGTTTAACTGTTCAAAACTAAAGGGAACATTTCAGCTAAGCTTGGTTTTCAAATGTACAAATTATATTTAGACCTTTAACTCATCTTTTTATCTAGTAAAAAAGCTTTCCTGATTTCTTCTTTGGTAAGACCTTTGAATGAAGTATATCCCATGACAAACTGACGCATGTTTTAATGCAAGTTCATGACATCATCACCTGCACAAGCCACTGTCTACTGTCTGCCATATTCCATATGCTTCTGCTAGGAGAAGAAGATACATCTTTCTTGTTTATAGATGGAGAGCTATGCAAACTTATACATCATCAAATACAATACATACCATCATCAAGGATTTAATGTTTGGAAAGAAGACAGTGGAAAATCTTCCTTCCTTTTCACTGTAAAGTCAAGTCACTATCACATTGTTATATAAGCTGTATGTTCTCCTCATCTGTAATTAATTAAATACTACATTTTTAACATTTAGAACAAATCAGAGCTTTGTCACAGCCATGAGATAGCCATCAAATTAGAATATGACAGATTTAATTGTGATAAAACAAAAGAATGGATGAAAAGTATTGCACAATTATCAGGTGGTAAATAGACAGGTTTTCAAATTTAAGTTATCAGTTCTAAATTACCTTGTGCTGCAAGAACTTCATCTACCCTGGATTTGACATTCCATAACTAACATTTCTATCGCAATTGTTCATCTATTACACAATGCTGACAATCATGTTGATATTGCATAGTACATTTATAGGCAATGTGTAGGGAGAGTTCATTTTTAAAGTAAACTTAGACAGTTTTTTTCTAAAACATAGCCTTTACTAGAAATTATTTTGGAAAAAAAAATTGTAGGAAACATAGGGATGTCTGTGCTTTAGACTTTTAATAGATTTGGAAATAGTATTTGATGGTTATTATTTGTGATGTGAGCTTATTTGCTAGACAAGAAAGAAGAAGAGACCAAGAAGTCATCTATCAGTGGCCTTCATTTGACACTTCTGTTATTAATGAAGGCCTTGGCTGAAACAGATAGCTCCATTATTAAAATGAAGTTCACCACCTCTGTGTATATCAGTAGGGCTTTAGGCTAAAAGTACCAATATTTAGCTGTATAATTTTTCAGAGGCAGGAAAATTCTGGACAGATCATTTGGAGCCTTGTGGCTTTTAATCTGATCAACATTTCAATGCACACAACAGCCACAGCAGTGATAGCGCAGTCTGAGCAAGGCCAGTGGAAAGAGTGACTAACTTCACTCTTCTCCAGCGAGCTTTAGGAAAGGAACATCATCACTGAAGGCGCGGTTGCTTGAGGGGATGGGGGGAGAAGGAGATTGAACTGATACAGAGGCCACCTTCTTGATCTCCGTTCTGCTTTGGTATCTGTTTTGTAATTTTCCCACTTGATTTTTGTGTTAATGAAGCTCATTTAAGATAAGCCATATGCCAATAGTTGTCTAATTCTGTCAGCCTCCTGACAAGGGAAATAAACACTTCCCTTTCCTTCTCCGTTAAAGTAAAACCAGATTCACTCAGATATTTTGTTTCTGTCACATGGACTGGTCTGTCTTCTCAAATGGTTGTAACACATCAATCCATCTGATAAAGGGCAGGTTAAGGAAGGCAAAGCTTGGCACTGTGCTCTTTAATCTGTCAAGGCATATTTTCCTTTTCTTTTGAAATGTTCCAGTATCCTCTGTCAAAGGCAATTTTTTGTATTTCACCCTGGCATTCATATTAATCTTTAAAATATAATTACCCAGGACAATGCCAGTCATGAAGAACACGTCTCACCTGGCTTATTTCATTGCCGATGCTGTGAGTATATTGCATTTGAAGCTGCTCTATGTTTTGCAGACAGAGAGAGGATATTTTAGCAGTCAAAATAGGTGAGAGGAAGTTAAGACTGAAACTAGATTCACTTATTTATAACAGATTTTTTCTCTGCCACAGGATTTCTTTGCATTTTGATGACACTTTAGATAGCATGCATAAGTCAAACAGAAAAGTGGATGATTTTTATAATAATCCAGAGATCAAAATAATGGTTTAAAGGAGAGAGATTTTATTGCATCTGGAAGATGATTCTGTCACAGAAAAAGAAGCAAAAACTGACTTCAGTAAAGAAACATCCCTACCTTTTACTCAGCTCTTGCTGAAAGACTTGCAAAAAAGTTTCCCATTAGCTGCATCTAATTGGGTTTTCCATGTTGGCATTTAACTCTAAGTGCATTTTGTTTGTCAAATTTGCTGTGGAAAGTCTGATTATTGGGCAGATTTACTACAATCGGCCTGCTGCTCTGGGACTGAACTGGTTTGACCCCTTTTGGTAGGTCACTTTGTTGATTTCCAAAAGCAGCTTCTGTTTCTGGATTCCATCTTTCATAAAAGCTGTGCAGTGAGTCGTCAATGACATGCTTTTCTGACTCCTGCATGTATAAGATTTAAAATATACTTTCTTTATGTAGTGTGCCTGTCAAATAAAGGATGTAATTATTCAAACTTTTAATATATACCCAGATTAAACACTTGCACCATAATGAATAATTCATTTAAAGGCTTATGAAAGTAATTAATATGATCTAATACCAATGTTTGGTGGTCACACTTGTTTGCCTGATAGAAAACACAGAGAATTATCAGTCATGACCTTGAATGATTTATAATCTGTGGCACTGACACTCAGACAGAAAGGCAGTATAAAACAGAGCCCAAACCAATGAGCTGTGCTGCAGCTGGAGAGAGGAGTCAGTAGCAGAAATTAGGAGGTAATTACCCAGTGGCATGGATGAAGAGAAGGCAACATCAGTGGGACTTGGCTAAAAACAGTTGGAAACATTCATGTGGAATGTCTTACTAATTCTCTTGCTAAGTCCACGTGGAAAGTGGGTCCAGATCCTGTATTACCCTTTATGTTGCTATCTGGTAGTGACTTTTTCCATTAGAAATATTAGCCTGCTCACCCACAGGCCTTATTTGCCTGAAATAAGAAAAAGTGACAGCTTGCCCTTAATTAGAGCATTTTCCCATGTGATGGATCTATTCTGTTGAAAAATTTTTATGGTTCAGGCTAAAGTCCAGACACAGTGTACTGAAATCCAAAAGGGTGAAGGACACAGAAGAAAGAGGCACATAATAAAGCATCTTCATACTTACAGGACAAAAATTAGGGGACACAGAGGAAGTTGAAAAATCAAACTTTAGGAGAATTGAAAAATCAGACTTTAGGAGAATTGAATAATCTCTTGTTTGGTGCAAAGTATACTAGGAGGTATTATATGGACAAGGAATGTGATGAAAACTAATTTTTGAAAAATCACTTCCCGGATCATGAAATATATAAATTACCTATAAAGTAACATTTGATGTGGAGTATAATTAACCAGACTTTACAATGTAAAAGAATCATAGAGTGCTGTGATTCTATGATTCTACAATGTAACAGTAAATTTTGTTTTCTAAAGGTTGTTTGCAAAGAAATGCCAGTTTGGATTGTACTACAGACTGCATTGCTTGAAAACCTTTGTTCTTACATTTTAACAGCATGCCTCAGGATGAAGTTACATCAGATGGACAACCTAAGAGATATGTCACCTGTAAGGCAGAACAAAATCTTCCTACTCCAGAGGAATTCAGCTGAGCAACAGCATTATAACTTACAGGTCAACCCAATTTGAGGGCTGCACAAATGCTCAATTATCTAGTAGGGTGGAAATGGAAAGAAAATCCATTCTTCACGCAACTCATGCATGATTTCATTTGGCAGCTGGTATCACTAATGGGAGGATGCAATGCATGTTCTCACAGAGTCCAGATCGTCTGCTAACATGACAGGCCCTATCATCTTTTCAGATGATAACTCTGGAAAAGACTTTGTAAATTGTTTTTCATTCTTATGTACTGGCTTTTTTTACTGTTATATTGGAAATGAAGAAGTACTTTGATGCTAGTCAGGGTATGCAAAATAGCCATTTTCAAAGTTGTATATGAAAGATCTCAATAAATAAGTGGCTGGTTTTCATTAAAGACAGAGAGTCTGTTTTAACGTACACTTGAACTGGTTACACACAGAAACATCAGTCCAAACACTCAATATTTGCAGGACCACCAATTCCAGCTGCTGCCACTAGATAGTGGATCACAAATTGTGCAAGAAAAATTACTGTTGTTGCCAATTTATGTGTTGCAAGTTATTCTTATGAGGCACGATGTGTCCCTATGCCTATCTTAAAAATAGTACACTGAACAGTCAATTTTAAAAATATTGGTTTGAAACTGAAATTCTATTTTTCGTTGGTAGTGTTTACATGAAAAGGAAGAAGTCTTTCAATTAGAAATATTCATTAAAAGCTTTAGAACATTTTGGTATCACTATATTCTTCATCTACAAAATAAATGATTAGTTCTAATATTAAAAGTGTCTTTGACCATCTTTCCAGGGACTCTCCAGTCACATGTAATGATACATCATGGGCTCTGTTGCCATTCCAAGTCATTGTAATGGAAAGAACGAGACAAAGACTGTGATCCCAGTGGGAGGTCTGCTATTCTTGGCCTCTGTTTTCCTTCTGCTCTTTCGTTTCCAGCTATGGATTCTTCTCAGAAGAGTGGAGTGAGGAGATCAACAGCTTTATTGGGTACACAGACATAATACATTCTGATTCTGATCTTCGATACCATTCTCTTTTTAAAAAGTCTGACCTAAATAAAATTACTAGCAAATAATTCAACTCTCTATAGAAGAAAGCAACAATGTGAATTCTATTTAATAAAATCACATGGAAACCTAGGATGAAATCCCAGATCAAGCAGTTATGCTTTCCTGTGAGGCATATAAAACTTAGATTTTACTTTATTTTAAATACCTGAAGTTCTCCTGCCCAGAAGAAATATAAGATAAAAGATAAGAAAATATTCACTTACAGAAATTCACAGACAGCACATCGAGTACCTAAGAAAATATTTCCACTCATCTACTAAGCTGTGAACTCTCAAAATCTTGGCTAGAAGAGCACTGGGAAAGGAATATATGTGTTTTAAGGAAAATACAAGATGAGAAGAAAAGAACTTAAATACACTCATTGAGTGCATTAATTCTGTACAATTTGCACACATGCTATAAACAAATAATACATTTGGATGCATACAGCTACTCATCCTTGGCATGTATACATGAGAGTGAGATGCAGCCAACAAACAACTTTGCAAATAAGGAACACAATGTTGCCTAGAAATGATGCTTTTCTTTGAAAAGATGAGTAATATTCCAAGATGAAAACAATTAGTATTGGACTTGTATCATATTTTTCCAATACTTTCAAAAGAACTGGAAAACCAAGAAACATGCTACAATAAACTTATAAAAACAAAAACATGAAAGGAAAATTAGTGAAGCTATTGAGAGCTGAGTATCTAAATTTGGGCTTCTGAGTCTACAGTAAAGCAGCTGTATATTAGACCTGATTTTCTAAAGGGCTGACATCCCAGTACCTTCTACTAAAGTTGTCATTTTTGAAAGTGTGATCACCTACTTAAGCGTTTTCACCTGGGCCTCAGTTCATAATGCTAAATTCCCATGTTCATTAGTCCATGGGGAGGGAACATAAATGCTTTGCAGAGTAAAACATTACAAAGAAAGCAAGTACAAAGAGAAAAGACAAATACATTATTAACAAAAAAACAACCAAACAAACAAAAAAACAAAAAAGCAACAAAAAACCACACCAATATCAAATCTGAGATGTCAGCCTTTGTCTCAGTGCTTTTGGTTATCAAGGAAAGCAATGCTGTTATTTCTCAAATGCTTGGCTTTTCCCAGAATACCAGGAGGCAGGATCAGACCTAAATGTGAAAATATATTTAAAGGTTCATCATTTGACTGTGGAAAGATGAATAGAACTGACCATACAACCTTCTCTATTCTGTTGGTTTGTGCTACAGATAGACTGAGTCTTTTGAAAAGCTGGTTAGCAGTAAACATCTGGGAACTACTTCTGTTTTAACAAGTGTTCTTCATCTTTGATGCTAAGACTATACTGTTCAAAGCCAGCAAAGTAGTCCCTACTTGACTTGTTTCCTGAGTTTACATGCACAGTGAAAAAATGGGCTCCATTTAAGTTTAACTGAACTCATTGCACTATGGCATTCTTGACGTGAGTATAGTACTCTTCCTTCAATTCTGCAGGGGGCACTTCTATAAAAATAATTTTTTTCTACATGCATTTGTATTCTATGAAGATATCATAGAACTTTTAAGATAACATATAATTAGGGAAACAGTAAAATATATGCAATACATTTCTTTCGCTTGAGGCACTTCTTTTTGTTTAAGTGTTATGCAATATGCTGTGCATTACTTGATTCACCATCCTTTATGGTTATCTTGTGATTGTGGTACAATGGAGTGAAAGATTCACAAGAAACAAGAGGAAGCACCATTCTCCAGAGGGAGCAAGGCAGAGGACAAATATTGGCATTCCACAGAAACAGTGACTAGATTAATTTCCTTGTGGCAGACTTGCTGGCAGTAAGAGTGAGGTGTCCCCCATGCCATGTAGAAGGGTGCTTCATCCATCTCTCATCTCTCTCTAAGTATGCAAATCTGTCTTACCTAATGCAATCCCCTTTGCTGTAGTGACAGATGTTAATTTGCTTGTGTCTGTTGGTTGTTTTTCTTTTTTGCCATTAATGTTACAGTTTTTCAGTGGTCTTTTTTTCCTATGGTCTAGTCATAGAAAGTATAATGCATGTTTTTTCTTTCATAGACCCATACTAGATTCCTCCACAGATCACCTTGGCAGTAGGAAAAAGGAAACCATAAAGATAGAATTTTCATGAATCAGGAAGAAAAACAGGACTCAGAGCTGAAAAAAAAGAAAGTCACAACTAAATAAAGAACCAGTTATTTTTGAACAGCAACAGAAAAGTAGTGTTGGGAATTATTTGATTATTATTTTTAGAGAAGCATACAATTTCACACAGCCAGCTTTTCCAAGACTGCCTATCTGCATATTAGGTGGCTTGAAAGAGCTGTTTAGGCCAGGGAAGCAGATCAGCTAATAATGTGTAGAAATTATTATTAGCACAGGTACTTCTGTCTAGTGAAATTTTATTCATTCAAAAATGCGGTAAGCTCTGAAAAACAAACATATTATGGCTGCATGCATATGCTTACCTGCTTTCATAAAATAATTCTAAAAGGAAAGTAAAATCAGCTATAGTATCAGACATAAACCAGATAGAGGAATTCTTTAAAATGCCTAATCCTTAGTATCATAGTGGCTTATATCAGCTGCCAGATGAATGACTGCTGGTCTTGGGCAATGCTCTGGCAAAGAAAAGCATTTACAAAATTTACAGTCTTATTTGGCTGAAGGTATTTGTACCCAAAACTGATCAAGTCAATCCAGAATTTCGGACTATTTCTGTATTCCTTATTGACACAAAGCTCTTACACAACGTATTGTGTGATGGTAGTTGCTAAGCCACACTCCATCATATTTGAGATGTTGTGGCAGTCTGGTGAAGGTCCCACTGACTGGAAAAGGGGAAACATAACCCCCATTTTTAAAAAGGGAAAAAAGTAAGACCCAGGGAACTACTGGCCTGTCAGTCTCACTTCTGTGCTCAGTCAGATCATGGAGCAGCACCTCCTGGAAACTATGCTAAGGCACATGGAAAATAAGGACATGGATTGGTGACACCCAACATGGCTTCACTGAGGGCAAATCGTGCCTGACAAATCTCGTGGCCTTCTATGATGGGGTTACAGTGTTGGTAGATAAGGGAAGAGCAACTGACATCATCTACCTGGACTTGCGCAAAGTATTTGACACTGTCTGCATGACATCCTTGTCTCTAAATTGGAGAGACATGGATTTAATGGATGGACCACTCAGTAGATAAGGGATTGGCTGGATGGTCGCACTCAAAGTGTTACGTTGAACAGCTCAATGTCCAGGCGGAGACCAACAACAAGTGGCATTTCTCAGGGGCTGGTATTAGGACCAGTGCTTTTTAATATTTTTGGCAGTGACATGGACAGTGGGACTGAGTGCACTCTCAGCAAGTTTGCCAGTGACTCCAAGCTGTGTGGTGCAGTTGACGCACTGGAGGGCAGCAATACCATCCAGAGGGACCTTGTCAAGCTTGAGAGGTGGGTCTGTGCGAACTTCATGAAGTTCAAAAAGGCCAAGTACAAGGTCCTGCACATGGGTTGGAGAAATCCCAAGCACAAATTCAGGCTAATCCCATGAAGGGATTGAGAGCAGCTATAAGGAGAAGGACTTGGGGGTGTTGGTTGATGAGAAGCTTAACATGACCTAGCAGTGTGCACTTGGAGCCCAGAAAGCCAACTCTATCCTGGGATACATCAAACAAAGTGTGACCAGCAGGTTGAGGAAGGTGATTCTGCCCCTCTGCTTGGCTTTCCTGAGACCCCACCTGGAGTCCTGCACCCACCTCTGGGGCCCCAACACAAGAAGGACATGGATTTGTTTGAGTCAGTCCAGAGGAGGGTAACAAATATGATCAGAGGGCTGGAACACCTCTCCTGTGAAGACAAGTAGAAAGACTTGGAGTTGTTCAGCCTGGAGAAGGCTCTGGGGAGACCTTATAGCAGCCTTCTACTACCTAAAGGCAACCTACAAGTGAGCTGGAGTTGGACTTTTTACAAGGGCATATAGAGATAGGACAGCATAATGGCTTTAAACTGAAAGGTGGTAGATTAAAATTAGATGTAAGGAAGAAACTCTTCACTGTGACAGTGGTGAGGCACTGGAAGAGGTTGCCCAGAGAAGTTGTGGATGCCCCATCCCTCCAAGTGTTCAAGGCCAGGTTGGATGGGGCTTTGAGCAAGTTGGTCTAGTGGAAGGTGTCTCTGCCTATGGCAGGGGGGTTCAAACTAGACGATCTTTAAGATCCTTTCCAACTCAAACCATTCTATGATTCTATGACTCAATGATTATCCCCAGTCTGCTTTCTGAAGTGTCATTGTCCAAATAATTCCATCATATACCAGCAGATGCTGATTTAGCCTAAATTATTCAAACTCTCATCACCTTCCAGTTGAACATAAAGCATTAATTACCTAGGAAATGCTAACTGGTATAAAACATTATAGATTGTGCTTTTGATAATACTCACTACTATAAAAAACTCAAACCTGCATTCCATTCTCTACAGTAAAGGTAACTACCCATCAAATTTGTAAGAGTTCATTAACCCCAAACCAGTATATTACCATTATCACCTAGAGCTCCAGGTTTCATTTAATATCCTCCTGCTCCGAAGGTAATGGCATTCACTAGGAAAAGCCTAATTATTGTCTGTGCAAGGAACAGGCATTTTCAGGGACAGATCCGACAGCATGCTATATGTTCCAAAGGGATGAAGAACTAGCTTGCTACCTTCTGGTCTAAAGTAATTTTCTCAGTATTTATTTTTTGCCTCTACCATAAACATGCAGCAATATGATGGATCTATCACTGAAATGAACCCAAAACACAACACTTCTTGCACATCTGCCACTGGAGTGGAGATGTGAGAATGAACATGTGGCAGATGTTACTTATGTTGCTTAATGCATTATTGGAAGGTGTTCAAATAGCGCGGTGATATCACATGGAATACAGTAGAAGAGAACAGAACACAGGCAGCAACAAAACCTAGGAAAGTACGGTTGTGCTGCAAAGTTTCTGTTCTGTTTTTTTTTCTCCCTTCTATACAGCAACATTTTCCCCAGTTTAACGATCTCAGCCTCTCTATTAACCTTAGAATAAATGAATGTATTAGCATCAAGAGCTCTTTTTTCTCTTTTTCTGACCTTATCTAAACACAAAACTTTGAATGCCTTGCCTTTTTTTTGTTACCTTTTTTTTCCCTATGCTTGTGTGGAAATTTGTTCCCTTAATGTGGTGTTTAATGGAGCTATTTTCCTGCTTCCTCTAATATGTTTATGGTTTGTTCTGATATGTAGATAGATTAATAGAACTGAGGGCCCAAGCTGACCTCCAGGTCACCTGTCTAATCTGACTTCCTGCATATCATGAGCCACGAAGGTTATGTCTACATCTTACAATGCAGCATGATGAAGAGATGCCTGGGCTAACTCCAGAATCATAAATATTTTTGTCACATCATTATGGCATTCCTCCTGGGATGATTAGCTCAGTTGGAGCACTACATAACATAGCTATACCACTGCTGGATACAAGGTAATATTTCTGCCTGAGACCCCAAGGACACACCAACTCAACATATTTCAACATGAGGCTGCTTGACTTACGTTGACGTCTCCTCAATTTCACTTAGTTTCTGATGCTTGAGACATGCTAATGATCATGTTGAATATATATATGCTTTTTAAAAATTCACCCTTGCACATAATTCATAATTTGTGTGTTTTGTAATATAAAGTTAGATATAAGTGAAAAATTAAGATAAGAAAGCCCATCTTAAGCATTCAGCTAGAGAAGCCCTGACATATATGAGGACAAGATGATAAACATAACATGAAATTATTTCCATTGTTTTTAAAACTTCACATAGCAATATGCAGAGGCTTCCAAGAAGACTAGAGCCATGCAAAATTGTACGCTGTGCAAAAGCAGTAGCTGACTCTCTACTTCAGAATCTTGCTTTTCATTTGCTTGTTGGAAATAAAATGTAGAAAGTTTCCACTGGCATAAGTTAACCTTAAAGTTGTTTGGGATGGCTCCATGTTTCCCATGGAGCCAGGAGATCCCTAATTTAATCATTACAGAATATATTTCCAAATAATTAATCTCAGTTATTCCATTCCTGAGAAAATCTGGCAGCAGTGTGACCTATCTTTCATCATAGTACCTATAGATTTTATTTATATGCCTGGTGTGTATTCAAACATGTTCATTTGTAAGTTAAGGTACTTCCAACAAAGCAACCTAACAATGAGAAAACCATATAATACCCAGGATTTCACAGGCTTACTCAGCATTAAAGAGCCAGATATAAAAGAATCATCACAGAGAAGATACTGTTGCGAATAGGGGAACAAACACAATAAATCATATAAATTGTGTTAAATGATATATAATTTTAAAGCTTTGCTAATTAACTGAATGATCTTCCTCCATTCAGTCCTTCTCAGAGCCCTGCACAATTTAGTTCCTAGTGAAGTCTCTTTCTGGCTACTTCACAACTGGAGAGTGAATGTATAGTGGGCTAAAAACATATGGTTCATGTTTCAATAGAAACACTCTTTTTTCTATATACAGCCTAGCAGAGTGAATGTTGGCTTTTATGATGCAGATGCAGAAATGTGCTATTGGTTTGATTTTGACCTATGCTTCCCCTATCATCCTCTTGAGTTCACAATCATCTATAACTTTCACACTGAAAAGCAGTGATATGAATGTAAGAAGTCACTCCACTTTTCATCGGATTTCACTTAGGGCAATATCCATCTTCCCATTGGTAGCCCTACCATGTAGGGTAATAAAAGGGATTTATGAGCCACCAAACAGTTACTAATGGATCTGTAAGAATCCACAAATGAATCACAAGCCTGAGTCTGGAGTAACTGGAGTTTGAGACTGGTTTTAAATGCAGCAGTTTCTCTTTGGCTCTTTATTCATAACAAATGCACGTGATCACTAAATAGAAAATAAATTTGTTTTCAAAAGATAAATAAAATCTCTATGAATGGGAAATAATAACAAAAGAAGCATCTGCTGCCTGTAACATTTGCTTTCTGACTTTCAGTAACTGTGTCCTCTTTTGTCAGCTAAAACTGTATGCTAAATACGTGTTGTCCTTCTAATCAACCACCAGTCCAAGGGTCTCACTAGTGATTGCCATTTGAACACACATACTTCAGATTCTCTAACAAGATATGGTAGAGAAGTCCTTCTGCTCTTTTTATGTATCAATGCAATCCAGCCTTCATCTCACCTGAGCATGAAGCCGCATGTTCAATGGTCGTGTTCATAAACTGGTACATTTACAACAGAATACATTTGATGACATAACGCATATTAAATAGTGTGTTCTGAACAATCTATTTTATTTTATTTTATTTTATTTTATTTTATTTTATTTTATTTTTTAAAATTTTGTTTTATTTTGTTTTATTTCATTTTATTTCATTTTATTTTATTTTATTTTTTTAATATGGCATCAGACTTCCTCACTTCTCTATTGGAGTTTAAAAGTGGGGTTTAAAAAAAAAAAAAGGAGAGAAAGTGACTGACACTGAAGTATATGAACAGGGCAAAATATTCAGACACTGACTCAGATGTCCCGTATGAACTCACAACAGAATCAAAGCTATTTTGTTTAATTAAAGGCCATCAACACGGAGTAATGAAAACAGGAAAAAGGAGGTGATTTTTGTTCACATTTTTCTTCATAATAATCTTAGTTGTAACTAGATTGAATATAAAAACTAGGGGCAGAGATGTGACCTTTGGTTTGCTTTCTTTGTCGTTGCTTTATTTCTAGAAACGTGGGAACATAACTTCAAAATTTTAGATTTCCTTACCATTGTTCATTCAGCTTAAAGCACTGCTTGTTTTTGAAACCCTTGCTTAAATGAAAAATTCAGCCCCTGTGCAAGCAAGTGCAATGCTACAGACAACTGTGACTTTTGTTGTTCATTTAAATTCAGTGTTTCTGCTGTAAACCAGGCTCCAGCACTCTGTCGGCACAGCCTGTGGTACTATACTCATTTTATTGTTATTTTATTTTATTCAAAGTGCTTTGCCTGGTGTGTGATCTTGAGTCCTAAATTTGAGCACAGACTGGTATACTCCCCTGGACACACATGCATACACAATGAAAAGACAGAGTCTGTTGTAGAGATAATGCTGTTTTATACTAGTTGGGTTTGGTCACAAGTGTTTACTTACAGCATACTTTTTGTTTACTACAACTAATTATGTTGTTTTTTGGTTTGGTGGGGGTTTTTTGTTTGTTTGTTTTTTTAATGTTAGCCATATATAATATGACTTCTAGTTAACAGTTTTAATGATCTGATTTTAGAAGCTGTACACCTTTATAATTGGTGACATTTTCTATAAACATATATTTTGTCAACAGAAAATCTCACATTCTACAGGACACTATGAAGTATGCAGTGAAAAGAAAGAGATGTCCCATTTCAAACAAACAGAGGGAAGTCAAGGGAGCAGATATTTAATGCTTCGGTCCATCTGCCATTTGAAGACAGAGAATGTCTGTTTCTTGTCAGCTCGCAATAGGAAGCAAAGCAGGATCTAAGAGCTGCTGCAGTATGGAGGAAAAGGGCACACCAAACATTACTCACGTCAAGTCCATTGTTTGATCCATGCTTCTTTATCCTTTACAACTTCATATATCCATATCATTTAGGTTTTGTCTACATGAACATGACATCCAGCTCTTGAGCTCACAGCCATTTTTCAGGCACTTCTAATTTACATCCTGAACATGTAGCTAATTATCCTCTAAGCCTATTCACACAGCTAATAGCAGTTATAATGCTGTTCATAACTTCAGTTTGGATGTTTAGTTAGTCAATGTTGTTTCCACAAAACGACATGAAAGAAAATCTTCCGTAAACAAAGTATTCCATAGTTTTCAGAAGCATTGTTCCTGAAGACTTTCTAACTAATTTTTCATTAAATGACCCTGTTGCTCCTAGCTCTTGCATCATGCATTATACTGTTTTTTAACTCCAGACTCAGAGGTCATTTGAAATCTCAGAGTCTCAGGTGCCTCAGCAGGAAAATTTCCATCCTTACTTCAGCGGATTTTTGTGCTAGTGTAATAAGCTGTTGCTTGCCATAGGAGATATTCTGCATATGGCAAGAGAAGGTTTTGGAAGTAGATAGAAACTTTGCATTCTTTAGGTTCTTCTTTGGGTAAGAAGATGACGGGAAAATAATCATTAAGAGATATAAAGCTAGAGAAAAATGAACCTAGAGGTGTCAGCATTTTCTCTGAGACAAAAGTTGGGAGTTTCTGTCCTTTTAATAGTTCATGAGGAATATAAGCCAAAAAATGCTTTTGGTGTAAGTTTGTTTATAGAAAATAGGCTACCAGTAGTGCATTTTTTGTTACTAGTATGTGAGACTTTCTTGCCTAGAACTTGAATTCAGGTTGATTTTTATACCCCTCCAGCATAATAAGTAGCACAAGAATTCTGAATTTGACTGCTGGTGCAGAATTCTTGTGAAGCTTGGGACTCAGATTTTCCATATGTGGAGATATGTGCTTATCAATGCAAGGTGTGTCACGTATCTTTCAGAGTATAGGAATGATGCAGGACTGAAGACACAAACACACAGTACATAGCCAGTACTATGTACTGTAAATACCTATTTCACGAAGCAAGGCTATGGCCATTGAAGAAATCATCAACTATAGTAAAACAAACAAAAAAATCCCATATGCCAGCTTCCATTTTGTCCTTCCAGTAGACAGAAAGAAAAACTACACTTCTTTTTTGTCTTCCCTCTGTGTAATCCATTTCATAGTACTCATCCATACATTAGGACTTGCGACACAAGATGCAACTGTTACTTTCATTCCTGTAAGAGAGTTGGCCTACCACTAGATTACATACGTATGAGTGAGCAAGGGCCCAAGAACTTTATCTTCACTTAGCAGCAATGAGGCCACTTAGCATTACCGCTGCATACCTTGCTTCCTTGACACATTTAGAGCATTGCACACCCAACAAAACTCTTGCTGCAGAGTACATTGTGGTGGACATAGTATCGTCCCAAACTGCATGGACATCTTACATGGGAGGCAGGGAGTAACAGGAAAAAGAATCTCCTCAGGTTCAGGCCTCTACACACTGACCTCTGAGATGCAGCTGGGACACAGCTCCATATGGTTCAGCTTGTTTAGGTAATCCTTCAGTATTACAGCAAACACTGTACAGCTGAATCAAAGTTACATTTACTTTCTCAAGAAGCTACTCAGGTTTAGTTTGTGGGCTTATCCAAGCGTTGTTAATAGGAAATGTTCTTGGCTTAAAAATCCTCTCCATGACCAGAAGGGTGCATTGTCTGCACAGAATTAATTACTGCAAAACTCGAGACTATGAAGACACTTACCATGTGGCATGGGTGGAGTCTAGCTAAGTACTTCAGTGTTGAAATAACGGCATAAGCAAGGCATCTTTTGACTGCCTATTGTAACAGTGCATACCCTCATGTGGAAAGCATTTTTACACCCTATTCATCAAACAGAAAAGCCTCCATTGACGCAGTACAATTGTAAACAGAAAGATTTTAAGAACCTCACACAAGAAATCTGACTGTAAAAGTTTATGGTACTGCTGAAACTCCTGTTGATGTCATGTTGGCAATCAGTTGACTTCCTCAGCATCTGGTGCTACTACACTTGATCAGGTTAGTGGTGACTGGATACCAATACACTAAGAATGGGAAGGCTACTTTTAGCTCACTCTGGGGATGCAAGGCAAGAAGCCTTTGAGCAACGGATCTTAGAACAAAGATCTTAGAACAAACACCCCAGAATAAAATAAAGTAAAATAAAATAAAGCAAAATAAAATAAAATAAGATAAAATAAAATAAAATAAAATAAAATAAAATAAAATAAAATAAAATAAAATAAAATAAAATAAAATAAAAAACCACCAAGAAAACCAACACCACTGAATGCAGGCAATGTCCGGCAGCTAAGTCTGCAGAAAGGAAATGAAGTAAATAGCAACATTTCATGCAGAAAGCTTGTAACTTCAAAGGTAAGAAATGAGAAATTTCATGACACGGTGTCTGAAGAACAATTTCCCTGTAATTTCTGATGACTCATAATTAGTTGCTTATATGTTTTCAGAGGCACTACAAAATTCGTATTTTGTAACTAGAGCAACAAAAGATTTTGTAGAATTCAAAGAAGCAATACAGAGGATTGCTTCAAGATCAAACTGAACTGTGATCCAATGTAATATTCAGTCCAACTATAATTTTTATTTAATTCATATATTAGACCCAACTGATATCCAGTGCAAGGTTGCTGTAAATTTTCCTTCACAAATGATTTCTCAGGATTTTAGTGCAGCTGTCCAAACCATAGTTTCTTCTCACAAACCAAATATAAAAAGGAAATAAATCTAGAAATGCTGAAACTTTACCATATGCGATGGTTATTTTGACAAAACTTCATCTGCTACTGCAAAGGTCCATTTTTCAAGGATTCACAAACAAACTATGAATATCTACACTTCAGAAAATAGCCAACTATTATTCTGGGAAATTACATGGTTTATTGAATGCCCCAATAACATTCAGCTGAACTTCTGGTTAAAATGGTCTCCAGAAGTGTATTTCATATTTAAAGTCTTTCTACAGGTAAAAAATGGAGTCCTACAAAACCAAAATCTTTTTTCGTCATTCAACTTAAAACAGATCTGTTGTCATGTGTTGATACAACTGGTTTTTATGACATTTGTCCAGCTGTTTCTAAAATACTTTCTTCTATTCAAGCTGGCATAAATCTGTGCTCTGTCTACTTGGTAGTAAGAATTATGTAATAGAGCCATATCTGAGGTAATAAACCCTGGAAAAAAATTCTCATGTATATTAGAAGGCATATCAGTGGTATTTAGCAGTACTTTCATTAATTAAAAATTCATTAAATCTGGTGTCGCATGATTGTTGTAGAGTGGATGGCTAAATTCATGTTTTGCTAATTTGGCACAAAATACTAGTGTCTGGACAACATTAGGCAGAGTACCAGGAAGACTGGCTGGGGAGATGGTTTGTCACTCAGACCTGAGTGAGTTTTGAGCATAGCCATATCTGCATTTCATAGAGTTCGTGGCATAACATGAGTCCAGGTTCTGTAAAGGCTAACTCCATGTTTCTGAATGGGGTCTAGTTAAAGGCAGAATATTGGCACTTCGGTGGGTCACCAGCTGCTCATGGCAGGGAGGCTGGTATAGCCTGACTCCCTACACGTTAGCACCATCCTACACAGGATGTCATTCTGACCACTCTTCCTTCCTTGTACATACCTGAGCCAAACGCATTCAAAAAGTGACCTTTTCAAATTAGAAAAACTGCAGATCCATGTGAAGGGTAAGACTTGAAACAGGAGAGAATGTGGCCGTAGTTTACACTAAATCCAGTATGGAACAAAGTACTTAATGCATTTCTGCTTATGCCTCTGTTTCTTACATCTTCCAACAGAAAGTGGAAAATTTTGTTCCATCAGAAGTGCTGCAAACATACATGAAATTACCTTTGCCATATCTAGACAGCTGATCATTTTTACAGATACTGCATCAGCTCCTTAGCATGTAAAAGAGTAAAAGATACTCAGGTTTTAAACATTTGAATGTAACTTAGGTTAAATTAAGCAGCAGATCAGATATCCCATAAGGCCAATCTAGAATTTCTAATTATTTTCCAATTACATTTATCATTTCCTTCTGGAATGTGAAATGGAATCAATGCAGTTGGTCAACAGTCAAACTATTATTTCTTGAGAAAGACCAATTCCTTGTCATCCAAACCAAGCATGAAATAGAGCAACTGAATGCACTTTAAAAATTGTTTCAATACCCTTCTGTTTAGATTTATTTTATTTTTCATTGCTTCATTTGTGAAACTGAGCCTCATAGGACCTTGATTTCCTTTCCTATCTTCCTTTAAAGCTCTATATGTTTCCAGAGAAATGCATATGTCTGGTATAAATGGATGCAGCTATAAATTTCTGCAAAGACTGTAGAGTGCGCCTTCTTACACAAAGTCAGCTTTTGCTCAGAGAAGTGTCCAATGAGAATAAACACTTTCTTCAGCAAAGCATAAAATACTTCAGACACACTACCTAAATTATTACTTTAAACCTGTAAATTAATTTATACACAAGGTGTTTGATCAATATCATTTGTGTATCTTGTACTAGCCAAAAAAATCTCCTGTCCAGTAACTTAGATCCTCACTAAACTTCCTGTATTTCTGAAGATACGATGTCATTATGTCTCTGCAAAAAGCCATGCGCATAATCTTTTCTTTTGGTTTACACCAAATCGATTTGGAACGAAAGAAGCAATAAGCTATTCGTAAGCCAAGTCATTCACAGAGGTTTGCATTTATTATTATTATTTATTATTATTTGAGAGCAGAGAGGAAATGCTGAAACTAGTACAAGTTTTCTTAGAAAGTAATGTCTAAGAAACTTTTTTCATTATTATTTAGGTTAGAGCATATGGTACACAATGCTCACTGTTTATATGATAGGGAGCAGGTAACTTCTTAATGTGTTGCCAACTCTGAGTATAGGAAACAAGACTAGGCAAGCGTAGAAACCTGTTTGAACAAAAGCTAGGTAGCAGAGAAGGGAGCTTCTCTGCTGGCTCCCCATTACTTTTAACTTTGCTGTAAGTAATGTAGGGCCTCTGAAGAACCAAATGGTTTCTTCTGAGACTCTTCACAGACATTTTCTCCACCAGAAGTCTTTTTAAAACAAACTCAAATGCAATTCTCATTCATACAGCTTTGACAAAAGCAATCACCAAATATTTAGCTAACAGATCTCATAACACTTTTAATTTACATTTCATGTGTGTATGCGTGTGTACACATACACATGCACATGCTTTTATACAGATTTAAGGGGAGTTATTAGTTCCTCATTCTAATCCAATCCTGGTACGTATCCATAGAAATATTCTAGGTCAGACATGGACTTCACCCTCTAAATATAATATACTAGATTTAAGATGTTAGAAATAGTCTATTCTAAGTTTAGGACACATTTCTTTTCTTGCCATGGCTACTGCCTAAACCTGAGTAAGAAGAGCATATCCAAAAGAGGAACAGCAAAGAAGGCTGTTTTCAGCCTTTGTCACCCAAGCCTACAGGCAAGTTTGTTTGGGAAGATGAACACTGTTAACTGAGTGATAACTGCTGGATACTAATAAAAACGGTTGTCAATGTGAGTCAGTTTGGGCAAAAGTCAAGTCGTGGAAGAATCTTAGGATATAAATTTTTGACTGCTTTCTTCTTTTCCCCACATAGATTCACTAGCTGGCACAGTGAAGAATCAAGACATCACATTCCAGTGCCACACTAATTAAAGTTCAGAAGCCAAACAAAACTTGAGGATGGTTTATATTAGTCATACATGCACTGAACATCCTAAAGGTCTTGTCTAAACAAGGACTCCTAATAAATATAGGGTGAATCTATTAAAATTATTAATTTAATGTGCAAAGGCATTAAGCTCTTGTTTCTTTTGGACTGTCTCATTCATGGGCACAGTCTGTTTATTTCAGTTTAAGGTAATCCTATACAAAAAAAATTAAAGCTCCTTTACTTCTGGAAGAGGTCACAACTAATGGGCAAATCCATTCTTATTTTGTGCATTAACTCTGGTTGATTTACTCCTAATTTTTCTTTTTCCTGTATAGACTTCCATGAGCATAATTTTTGGGCCCCTAATCAGGTACATGATTCAGCTACCTGATAACTCCAGACATACCTGTAGGTTATGTAGGTTAGAAGAGTCACAGAGAAAAAAAGTTTCTAGGAAAGCTCACTGTAGAGCTGTCCTCCACAAGATCTCTTTTCCATTCCTGCAGCACTGGCATGAAATGTAGCTATGTGAACTGTGAGAGGATACAAATCTTAGACCTGCTTAAAATAACAGCAAAATGGGTATCTGTCAGCAATGTGTTTTGCATTACATTGGACAGAACATAAAACCAGAAAAACAACATAAATCGCTGTATAACATAAGAAGCATTGTAACAGTGCTCTAATTTATGTCTTTTTTTCACAGCACTTGATTCCATTCCTGTTAGCCTTCATTTTCTATTCACTATGGTTCACATTCTGCTTTGGAAACACCTTGCTAATTTTAGTATCAGTTTAGCAGTTAATTCCAGAGTGAGAAATGACAGCTAGACGCATAAAAGAGGAGCTAAGGGATGACAACAACAAGGTGAGCCAGAGGAGAAAGGAACAAATGCTGATGGATACAGATAGGAAAGGTCAATCTCTTTTGTTTCTCCCCAAGTGAAGGAGAGAAAACTATGAGAGTGATGGAGAAAGATATGGGGGTGATGTCACGGAGAGGGCAGAACATACTGATTTTTTTAAGTCTGCAGTCTGCATGCTAGAACTGCACCCATAGTTCAAGAAGGTTAATCTGGGTCTATCAAGAGTGAAGCACAAAAAGAAATCCTATGAAAAACTGATCTAGTCTAAAAGCTGGAATATTTTTTTCAAGGACTATTTTTCTTGCAGTTTCTGTGCCCTTTGCATTTGGGCTTGCTGTTTCCATCCACCTTCTATTAGTGCTCAGAGAGAGGAATGCAATAGAATCACAAAATGAGAGATGTTTTCTAATAAATAATATGGCATATTGGTTTGGATTCATATATGGAACAGGAAAAAACAGGAATGAATGAATCTACTGAATATCTAAAGCAGACATTTCATTTGCAGTTTGCTCACAAAAAAGTCACTTCCAATCACGGACACTAAAGATAGCTTTCTCTTCTAGCGCTCTCCAAGATATACCTCATATCTATATATGAATTACTGCTAGTGATTCTTTTAGTAAATGGAAGCTACCATTTCCTTACACATTGTTAGTTTCCTTCTGACAAGTAACTTGTCTCCCTTTTTAAATTTTAACAAGCAGTTAAACTTAAACTGTCCTGTTTTTATCTAAGGATGCAGCTTGACATTACAACTAAATTGACCTAAGTGTAAACTACTGTCAGAAGAAGCAATATTGCTTCTTATTTTCTCCCACCAGCTATTAATCCCCCTCCCCTCCTCCTTTTGCACTAGAGCGAAAGAGAAAGGAAGAGCAAAAGAGATAAAAAGTCCTCCTTCTTTCCTTCTTTCTTTCCTTCTTTCCTTCCTTCCTTCCTTCCTTCCTTCCTTCCTTCCTTCCTTCCTTCCTTCCTTCCTTCCTTCCTTCCTTCCTTCCTTCCTTCCTTCCTTCTTCCCTTCCCTTCCCTTCCCTTCCCTTCCCTTCCATTCCCTTCCTTTCCCTTCCCTTCCCTTCCCTCCCTTCGTCTTTTCCTCTTCCCCTTCCTTTTCCTTTTTCTTCTTTCCTTAATTTCCTCCTCTTTTCTCCTTCCCCTTTTCCTCTTTCACTCTCCCTTTCTCTCTTCTGTCAAAACGACCTTGGTGGGGCTGAGGTGAGGGCCAGTGCAGGTGTCAGAGGAGAAGTGAGATTGAAGTGGGTGAAGGATAAGGATCCTGAGCCAGCTGCTCCCCAGACAGAGCAGGACGAGCTGAGGGTGGATGGCAGCAGAGGGAACGCCCAGCGCTGCTTCCTGGGGGTCAACGCCCCAAAAACCTCCTCGTCCAAGTTAAGTGATGGAATAATGCATGTATCCAGAACAGGACTGCATATAAAAGTCCTTTCCCATCTATTACAACATCCAAACTGAGATTTAACACAAGGAATGGCAAAACTGAATAACAGATTTCCCCTTTTTGTTACAGCAGGTTTCATACTAGTCAATTAGAATAATCACTGTTTATTTAACCATTTGGTCAGAATTCAAATCTGGGATGTGCCATAAACACACATGAAATCACTTCTAAAGAACAAGGAGGTAACAGAGTAACAGTTTTAAGAGAGCCAAAAGTGGCCTTGCAGCTCTTATAATTTCCATAAAACAAGTACATTTACGTAAGAAAATACATGCAAGCTAACACAAATAACACAGGCACTCAAAAGTCAGGAAAGCCAAATGCTAAGCTTTAACTTCTTCAGTTTTAACTCTTCACATTGTATATCCTGTAGTTTTTATGGCAGAGCATAAATAACAAAATGATACATGAAGGTTTCCATTTAATAAGGAAACCAGGAATAGAAAATAACACATCTGTACAACTTGGCCAAGTAAACACTGTGGAAACAGTCTGAAATTTTAGTGTTTCCTGAGTCTGGATTGAGGATGTTTTAGACCCACATCTGGATCAAATGATGTGACTTGAGTCCTTCTCAGATATGAAACCATAGCATAAGATACATTCTCATACTATTACAGCTCAGCTCCAGTGGTTTCAGGGTTTTATGGTTTGGTTTTCTTGTTCTTTTTGTTTTGTTTTGTTTTTCTTTCAAATTTTGGGAAATTTAGTGTATTTAGATTGAAAAGTAACAATTATAAATTTTACCACTGAAGTAATTATTTTGAAAATGCTGCAGTCCACTGGGAAAAAAAAAAAAAAAAAAAAAAAAAAAAAAGAAGTGAGAAGGTTAAGAAAAAATACCCTGTACTGAGAGAAATTCTACTTCTTGAGATACCTACATTTAAACAAGAGAGCATGCAGTTAACTGCAGCTGATAATGAACTCTCTTGCATGAAATTACACCAGAAATACTGCATCAGTTCTAAGTAAATTGCTTGAGATTTAGACCAGCACTAGTGCAATTAAACAGACCTTTGGTTACATTGAAAATATGAGATCATAGTTTCCAAGAGTGTACCTTTTTGACAAAAACGCCTACTCTGCTTTTGTGGTACTCATAGCAGAAAACTCCTCCAGTGAACTCTAGTTCTCTCTTTATTTGTATAAAATAAAATTATCTTTTTTAGGGCTTATCTGGAGTCCCTGGAATATGCACGTCTTGCTTGGTTTAAAGCTCTAACTTTGAAAGTAATTACAGTCAAATTTAGAGAAAGGGCAATATAGGTGCACACAAGCAGAAGTACAGATGGGTAATTGGAGCATATTTTTGAGACTTGTGATAACAGAAGAAAAATAAAGATGTATCTGGTGTACTGTAAGTACACTGTAAAGTATCCTGTGCAGGTAACAGTCTTCCACAGCTGCAGAATCCCTGAAAAAGCATCAAACCCAGTTTTGAACTATGAGGCACTCAGAGCAGGCACAGTTGTGGTGATGGCTTGAGAAGTGTTATCACACCCACCTTGGCACATTGTACTTTTCTCAGAGAGTGGGACTGCAGAGGATTAGAAGGAAACGTATCTTTCAGCTTCAATGTCCTTTCCCACCTGGAGTCCGGATGGCCTCTGGGGGCCTCGCAGGTGTTTAAAGCTGCACCAGCTTCACTTATACCACAATGTCCAGTACATCATATAGGGAACCAAGTATATAGCTTCAGCCATTCCAGCTGCCAGAGTTATTAGCTATTTCTGCTCTATCACATTGGATGAATGAGAGTTATCTTCCACAGCACCTGCAGGTTTTCTCCATTAGAACACGGGGTTTGATTCATGACATCCTGAGGACTCTCCAGTTCCCAAGTAGGTGTCTTTAATTTGAGGCACTTGCTCTGACATTCAGTCACTCAGATATGTGCTCAGACATATTGTCTGAAGGCCCAAGGGTATCTCTGTATATGTATTGCCCACATTTGAAAACAAAGGCTTTACTTTACTGATCTAGAATTGAACACTCCTAGGCAGTTCCAGTTTTCTGCTGGACTGGGTGTTGGGAGATGTTAATGCTTCAACTTCTAAAATTCTTGAATTCAAGTTCTGACCACTTATGTTTACTAAAGGGAATTTGTTTCAGGTAGCTATGAAGATCAGAAATTATGCAAAGCTATGAAATATTCACTGCTAAAGTTTACTTCGAGCTTTAACTGGTTCTGGGGAAAAAAACCAAAACAAAACAAAACAAGCTGTTGCAAGTGTTCCAGTAAGATTAGTTATTTTTTGACAGATTTGATCACCTCTTGCTTCACCAGAACTCAGAGCACATGGCAGTACGCCTAGAAAAATCATAGAACCACAGAATGTCCTGAGTTGGAAGGGACCCACAAGGATCATCGAGTCCAGCTCCTGTCCCTGCACACGACAACCCCACAGTTCACACCGTGTGTCTGAGGGTGTTGTCCAGTCTCTTCTTGAACACTGTCAGGCTTGGGGCCGTGACACCTCCCTGGGGAGCCTGTTCCAGTGTCCACCACCCTCTGGGGGAAGAACCTTCTCCTAAAGTCCAACCCAAACCTCCCCTGGCACATCTTCCTGACATTCCCTCGGGTTCTGTCACTGGTCACCAGAGAGAAGAGACCAGCGCCTGCCCCTCCTGCTCCCCTTGTGAGGAAGCTGCAGCCCCATGAGCTCTCCCCTCAGTCTCCTCCAGGCTGAACAAACCAAGTGACTTTAGCTGCTCCTCATACAGCTTCCCCTCCACACCCTTCACCAATTTTGTAGCCCTGTTCTGGGGAGGACATACAGGACATGCTCAGAGGTGCTCTTCTGAAAGGAGCACTAAGTGCTTACAGCCTCCTCAGGTGAAAAGTCCACAAACGAGTTCCCAAATATCTTATTATACCCCTTCATGAGCTTCAAAGACATCATCTGCTGAAAACAGGACTCATGCATGGCAAAGTGCTCAGCATTTATGCACATTTATCCAGCTAACACAAGCAAAGATCCCTGCAAAAATCTGCCTGCAAAAGACCACAGCAATGCAAGCTATGTAGACAGGCACACAAAACACACAGCTCTTGCCTTGCCGTGGGAAAAGGACCCCAAAGACCTCTGGGGAGCTTCTATATTTTATGTAAAAATCAGCAACACCTGGTATTCTTTTTCTCTCCTGTTTCATTTCTCTTCTAACCAGATATTCTCAGTAATTACTTCCTTCTCTGATCACCATAAAAATGGAAAGGCACTTGGACAGCCTGTCAGCTTGTTGTCCTTTTGCATTTTTCAGACCACAACATCATTCTGATACAAATCAAAACTTCATCACCATTTCACGTAAATACTCTCTGCAGATATTTTCAAGTGGTTCTATTCCTAGATTATTGACCTGTATAAAATACATCTGTGGTCATGGCTGCCAGGATCCTTGTAACTCAGTGGATAAGCATTGATTACACACAGTAAAGTTTCCTAAGCGTAGCTTTGGCAGATCAGAAATGCTGAGATTTTAAACAAGATTTCATATTGGTTTGGTGAAGAAAATATTTCTCTGGCAGATTTACTACACTATATGCTTCTTCAATATATTTTTATTTTCCTATATGTTCTGGCAAGGTTCCCAAAATATTAAACTCAAAAAAAATTTAAAATACTTCTAAATGTGTAAATGTTTCTTTTTCATTTCTTTTTTAAAGTATAACACCCAAAATGAGAGCATAGGGTAACTTCCATTTCAGTTTCCAGCTGTTAATAGCTGCTACTGCGTGACTTTGATCCAAAGAAGGGAGAGAATCATGAAGAAAGAACAGACCATGCAGACCTTTACCACTTGAAGAGTTTTCGGCAAGAGTTCATTGAAACCAGTGATGCATGGTGTATGTTAGATGGTGTTGGTCTGAAATGGGGTTTTGCCACCCTACCTGGATATATGCTCCACCTTTTTTTACCCATATAAAAATTATTTGTTCTCAAGCTTGTGAGGGCTTAGCCCTTGGGCGCGTGCCTTGCAGGGTGGTGCCCAGAAGATGAGGCTGGGAAGAAGTGGCTGAGGAGTCCAGGGGTGAGATTGCACCAGGAAGCCCTGAGGTTTCTCCACAGTTGCACACAGGGAGGCTGACTGAAGTCCGTGAAGTTTACTACAGCTTCCCCCCTCCATAGAAAGAATGAACTGCCAACTTCACCATGATACATTTCAAACCAATCATTTAGATAACTGGGCAATATTCAAGTAAACTCTGAGCTGCATTACAGGTTTCACTTGCTGTCAATAAATAATAGTTTTATCTGCAATTAAAAAGCAAGGAGTATACTAGTGTATAGTAACGTGAGATTTACATAAAATGTGGTGGAGAGGGAAAACAGTTTCTCATAGACAAAATGAGCAACAGAGTAAAACTATATCAAGGAATTTCAGATTATATGTTAGTAAGCACTTTATCAGAGTAGGGACATAGTTCCTGGAGTCTCCAGCACCAGGTTGCAAGAGGAGATGGGACAGGCACCTCTAGGAAGGACACACGTCCCACCTGGGGTGGTGAGCTGAGCTCTCTCCTCTCCTGCCAGCACTGATTTCCTTGGCAGGAGGGGAGTCTCTACAATGGGCACCCAGCAGACCTATTGCTACCGAATCTTGTTTGCCAGGTTATCCTCTGTATTACAAATTCTACTTTTGTGGGGTCTTTTTCCGTCATTTTAATACATACTTGCAATGTTCTCTGCATTATTACCACAGCAGAGGGAGTAACCAGCTTAAAGTAGTTATGTCCACCTCCATTTTTCAACTAGTTAGCTGTGCAATGTTTCTTTTTCTAGCTTCTCAGCATTGCCTGATTTACCTTGCTCCTTGGGTAAGTCTATTCAGAACATATAGAAAGAGTCTGTGTTTTATTCTCCTTTGCAGATGATTGGGAACCAATCACACCCACTTATCATGGCTTTCTGTACAATAGTAATGAGGTTGCATTCTTTGTAATGTTTTCTGAAAAGTCTTGTACAGTTGAAACTGGCTTGTTCAGCAAAATGGCAAGTGGAAGGCAGAAGGAAAGGGAGTATTTTAAATATACAATTGCTTAAAGGCTCCCTAGTGCCAGTGTTTTGGAAACATATTCTGCATTAGTCTCTCTCTATGAAAAAAAATTGGTGAGAGTCTAAAACTCCAATCTTATGTTTTTGAAAAATATGCCCTTTTTAGACCATTTTATGTAATAAAAAGTTCAAACATTTAGTAATAAAATGTCTTTTTTTTTTTTTTCCACAGACACAGAGCTGCTTAAAGCCCCAGTTACACACTCAGTTTTTCGTCACTGGATTTTTGCATGTACCTCAGGAATAAAAATAACAAAAGAAACAGAAAACATTGCAGGAGTAGGAATAGGGTCATGAAGAGAAACTATCCGTTTGAATGACCAGTTTTTGGTGAGCTCCAGATAGGGTGCCAGTAAGATATCTAGCACAACTAGAATACCAAACATGAAATACAGGACAATGTTAAGTCAGGAAATTAGAATTATGCTTCCTGCAGTAAATCAATCTGTGTTGCAGATAGAGATTTATTGATGGTTTTGGAGTTAGTCCATATATGTAAGGTTTAGCACAAAGAGTGGAAGAAGGGGTATGCAGCTGGGGATAGAAGGAGAAGGAGGAAGGTGTTAAAGTGTTTCAGCGAGAGGGTTAGAATGAGGTTCTGAATTTCAGGAGTCAGGGAAGTGGGCAGGACCAAGAACATCACAACGGCCTTTCTCTAGGGTCAGTCCAGCAAGGCCTCGCTGACACCGTTGTAGATACACTCCATGGTAAGCAAAACACGGGTTAGTAAAAGCCCCTTACTGTGACTAGCGGGGATAGTGTGTTCCATTATCAGCTTTTAGCTGTCTTGGATGTCCATGACACTCAGGATGACTCCATAACTTTATTTCAATCAATCTGTTACAGCAGCACAGAAAATTCCGAGACACTAAGCAGTGTCAGGTAGGGTAAGATGCAGTGGAAATTTTCCATTCATGCAATTACAAAGGAGCTGGGATCAGATACTAAAACAGGTTTGCAATCTTTAGGCATTTAGGATTTTAATTTATCTAGCAAAGAGTTGGTAACTCCACTAAAAGTACATTTTTTTTATGGGAGGATTTGTCCCCTCCCTTTTATATCTGAACAGAAAAGTGATAAATCCTCTTTAGGTTTCCTTTGGCTGAGATGCTAACGTGGGACATTTCATCACATTTAAAGCAATGAACGTGTGAAAACAAAGAATTACAGCAGTTCCAAGTTTTCATCCCAAAAAATATAGTTTTTATCATGCAGCAAAATATATAATGTAAAATAATGCAGTTGGTTATCTTGGACATACTGTGAATATTCATGATATAACTGTTTCTGCCAGAATTCTTTCTCAAATTGTTACTTTGGGAAAAAAAAAAAAAAAGTTTTGTTTTTAAAGCTCCTCCTATACCAAGTTCTCTTAGAGTAGTATCATAACCCATTTTAATAACAGAAATCTCTAGAGAAAGCAAGAGGAAATTTCAAAAGCTCTTTATTTCATCAGAGTTGGCTCATCATAAGCAATTGTCTCAAGTACAACTATTTGAGTTATCGGAAGACCAGAACCTTAGTAAACAGGAAAAACTGGTATAACAAATCTTATATTAAAGTATCTTGTTTGCAGAACTATGACCTATTGCTAAACCTGGCATATCTTGTAACCACTGGATGATTACCCAGATGAGAACTCGGTCATTAACCTGATTTTTTCTGCACTTGCTTTTTCATTCATTTATGCCAAAGTCCTGAATCTGAATGTAACAAAACACACAGGAATTCCTGGTAAGGAACAGAATAATCCTTTTTAACTCCTGCTTAATACACTGCCCTAAGCTGTTATGACTGTGAAGGCAAATAAAACTGTCCCAACCAATATCAGATTCACCACAGGGTTCATCATTCCTGGCTGGTGACCTAGAGTGGCTGTCAGCAAAATAATCACTCATTTGTCCAACCCCTTAATAAAGCTGGAGTTTTCAGTTAATATTCTCACATTATATTTGGCTTAAATGACAAAGAGAAGTATTGCTGTGTTGGCTGGCCTTGGTAGATGAGCAGTATGAAGTTATATCAGAAGTCCCTAAAGAGCAGAAGCAGGACCAACAAGAAATAGGAAGGGTATCGCTTAGCTTTTTCAGAGAAGATTTTAACAGCCTAATTTTAAATGTGGTTGCGGGAACACACATTTGTTTCTGGAAAGGCTCTTCTGTGTAATTTACGAGCTACAGCTCCTCAGGGGCTGAACACAGCCCATGGTGCATGAGCTGTACTTGCAGCATAAGTTGCTCCTCAGAGAAGACTTCAGAGCATCCCATTCCCCTCAGGAAGTGGGGAGAAGAACACTAGTGCCATCTCCTAGCTTTCTTCCTGACCTACAGACCATTGCCAGTCATCAACCTCAGTGGTCACTCTGCTGAAGAGGAGTCTTTCTACTTATTATTTCCGTCAGCAAGCATCAGGTGAGTAATTGCAGCCCATCTTTTCTAACCTGTCTTGCCAAATCCACAATCCACTTGTCTGGTGTGGTCAGTGAAGTTGCTGAAACTATTATTATCTGCCCGGTCTCAAAGACAGACACAGGTAGACACAAGTGGCAGTATGGTGTTTTTCGTAAGAAGGCTGCTCTTATTTGCTGAACGCTAGAAGTGGAACACTCTGCCGATATTAGGTTATCCATTAAAAGGCTTTGAGGAATTGAAAATAGACAAATCTTTTGCACCTGGTCTGTTGTCTGATATATTTTGTGTCTCTCTGTATGTGTCTACAGAACTGCATATTAACAGAATTATGGGAAATTAATATATTTTAGTGTCATAGTTCCATAATGCTTTTTAAATATAATTTTTTAAATATGATTGTAAATATGTTACTGATTTATGTTACAAAATATGTAATATGCATTTTACAAAAGTATATAATAAATTCTAAAATTATAATGAAAATTATATATAATATAAAATTGTTTGCTTGGTAATTATTTATTTAGAAGGTGAACAAATGTGTGCTATTTCACAGCTAGGTATTTACAGGATGCCCTTCCAACACCACTAGGAATTCCTACTTATAATCCTTGGAAAAGTTTGTATGAGGTAGAACCTAATTTTTTATGCTTTGCTACAATTATTCAGTGTCACTAAAAATGGGTATGTTAAAATATGCATTATTTGATGTATTAAAATAACATCTGTTAAAAATAAACATACATTATAGTATTAATTATTTATACTCATTGTAGTTAAGATCAGAAGTAGTTTTCCACCTTTTTGAACCAAAAATCTGTCTAAATTTTTTTTAAAATATTGAAAATATCCTGTGAATTGTTTTTCACCACACTATTGTTTGACAACTAAGGAGTGACTGGTAACTTACTATCTAGGTAACTATCATGGTAACATTTTTAACAATTGTAATTGTATTTTTTACAATGAATATTTTAATTCTTTATATTATTTTAATTATTAAACTACAGCTAGTAAACCATTTTTGTGGCCTTTAAATCTTTTAGATAGATATTGCCAGCAGTCAGGATTTCACAATCACTTTGTTAGCTATCTAATAATTTCTTGCACAGCTAGATAATGCTGATTCAAGTTGTAGCATTATTGTTTTTGAGCACTGTTCCACCGTTTGGAGCAAGACTTTCACATATGTTATTCCAGCAACAAAATTATGATTAGCTCTTTCCTGTATTGAGAACTCTGCTGAACATTAAGATTGATTCCTTTTCGTATGGATCTAGAAGTCTATTTCAGATATAGCTCCTTGGAAATTCTTAGAAAAAGCAAAGTCTAATTGTACTGTGATATTTAAGGTAGATGAGCTGAGCAACCCAAATTTTCACCAGCTGCAGACAGTTGCCTCTGGAAGTTAATGGGTCAGAGAGAGATGTTCCAGGAAGGAGAAATGCTTTCACAGAATCACAGAATCACAGAAGCTTAGGAATTGGAAGGGACCTCAGAAGATCATCTAGTCCAATCCCCCTGCCGGAGCAGGAACACCCAGATGAGGTTACACAGGAAGGCGTCCAGATGGGTTTTGAATGTCTCCAGAGAAGGAGACTCCACAACTCCCCTGGGCAGCCTGTTCCAGGCTCTGGCACCCTCACTGAGAAGAAGTTTCTTCTCAAGTTTAAGTGGAACCTCTTGTGTTCCAGCTTGAACCCATTACCCCTTGTCTTACTGTTGGTTTCAGCCCTTATCAGAAATAAAACCTTCAACTGATGCAAGTTAAACAGTCCTTGTTTCCCAAGACGTGGTCAGAAGTTATGGGTTTGAACTGCTTCTGAACATAATGTAGGCTCAAGACTTCCATTAGAAGAGGGAGGTTTCTGAAAGGCATTTTTATTAGGCCTGGTTTGGAGCTTTCTTTCACAATGTTTTTTTCAAGCAGAAAGTCATATTGCCATTTTAAAAAATCACAGTTCTCAAGATGAAAACAGTAAATTCTGACTTTACAAATCGTTTTGGGTTGGTTGTGGAAAGTGCTGGGAAATAAGGTCTTCCAGTAATGTGAGTCTGGAGAGCCTTGAGCAAGGCAGGGCACTCAAGGTCCCATGTTCAGCCCCTTTACATGGCAGAGCTTCCTGTCCTTCCTGCTGCCACGGAGCTGACGTTTCCAGGTTTCCTGATTCTGCTGCAGGGCACTAAGACATCAAATACAGACCAGTTCTTATATTTAAATTTGTAAAAAAAAAAAAAAAAAAATCTGTTTCAGAGATAAGAAGAATTTTGGAGGGTTTTTTGTGACTTGGGACAAAAATTTGACTGTTTCTCAATCCAGCTTTAATTTTAATTAGCATTAAAAGGAATAATCCTGTCTAGTAAAAATGTTGACTAACACTTGAATTTTATTCCTACGGCAATCATTGTCCCAGGCCTGACTATACTCTTAGAAAATTATTTGATTTTGTGCTATGCTTGTTGATCAAAAAAATATAAGCTATGTTCTGCTGGTATTTGGAGAAAGGGACAAAGACCTATTTTTGTTGAAACTAGAAGCCAAGTCTGTATACACTAAATGTGTGTGGGATACTTGCTCTCAGGAAATTTTAGGCATGATTCATAGAACACAACTGAAACCTTTATTGTAAGGAACCTGGGAGAAAAATGAATGAAGAGCTGCCAGTGTTGGACATGAAACCAGAGATGGCAAAAGTAACAAACAGCTACTGTACCTGAAGCATAGGTGTAGGATTTAGAGGAACGGACGAGCATAAGAATGAAAGTGCCAAACTGAACACTCGTGATGACAGATACCATGAATAAGATCTAATATAAATGGAAGAAAATCTAAGTTAGTCAAAAAATCAGTCACTGGTGAAGAATTATGGTACAAGTTTATTGGGATTAATGCTGGAAATCTCTGTAAATCCTTTAGACTAGGTTTGAATCAAAAAAAAATCTTAGTAATTTTATTTGAGACAAATACTGCTGCAAATTTATGTTGTTATGGGAGACTATAACACTGGATATACAGTCTATGAGAAACATACAGCTAGTTAGCTCTGAGTGGGGTAGTTCTCACCTGACGACTGAACCCATGAGAGGTGAGGGTCTTTTAGGCAAATAGTAAAATCCATCATAAAAGAGCTGGCCATGAAAAAAAAAAAAAGTTATCATGAGTTGCTTTACTTTAAATGGAAGGACAAACAAAAGCAGCTTTGCAGTGCAGGCTCTCAATTTCAGAGGGGTGAACTAAGAAACTCCAGGAGCTAGTTAATGAAGTCAAGTGGACTAAAGAGATAAGGAACTATATAGGAAACCTGACATGTTTTTAAAACAAAAATGCAGCATTATTCATGGTTTACATTACCAATAGTTAGAACAATAAACTTAAAGGAAGTGGTATTCAGATGTAATCCAGTGAACAGAGAGCTGTAAAAGGATACCTGCTCATGGGGAAGACTGGGGGGAAAAGATTGACTAAAATATGCTTAACATTCAGAAATTGTAAGGATAAAGCAAGAAATAACAAGATACTTTATAGCATAAACCATAGGAAGTTCTCCAGGCACATAAATGAACAGTAAATAAAAACAGAAGGGTAGAGCTTCTATGACAAAAGATAGAAAAACAAAATAAATTAAAACCATAAAATATATCATCTGTGTAACGGCTCCAAAACTAAACAGATATTTTCCCTCAGTTTCCAGTAAATTTTCGATGCTGAATACTGGAAAAAAATGCACAACCAAAATGGAGGAATGAGAATGAAAAGGATCACAACCCAATTAGACTCAAAAAATTCATTGAATTTAATATCTTGCTTAATGGGAACAGAGCAATCCACCTTGCAGAATTCTAAAACAAATGTTTTGATTCAAAAAATTGCTGAGGCAAGATGTATACTTAGTCCTCCAGGCATTAAAGCTATTTCTAAAATATGCAATACTTTGAGTTATGTCCCTGCTTTGTATGAGCAAATTTGAAGTTGATTATATGAGTTTGTTAGAAGAGGTTCCCTGATCACTGAATTATGAGGTATTTTGGCTTGGTGTTAAAGCATAGTCCTAGTCCCTCATTTCCTCCTTGAGAGTCAGTAAGTGACTTTGGAATGAATTTAGTTCCCATTTTAGAACACTTAGTGGAATTTGTTGAGTGTCAAATATTTTGAACAATAAGTGACGGCAAGTGTTAAAAAACCTAGTCCTGAATGCTTTCCACTGTCGCTTGACAATGTCTATGTGGTTCTGACCATATGTTGACGTCTACATTGTACTTACAAAGCCGGGAATAAATATTGGAAATCTCTGTGAATCATTTAGGTTAGATGAGATGTACTTATAAAATTGTAAATCTTGTAAATCTATAAATATGTTATCTTTACATGATAATGGGTATTGAAGGCACAGTGATGATTGCTGTTGAATGATAAAATGAAATTCAATTTGAAGGCTCCTAGTTCTAGATCAAAGATCCTGCAGCCATGAGTCACATTGTGTGTTTGCATTATAAAACCACCTAGTACTTCACGTGTATTACAAAAATATTGTTTAATTCACTTTTTACCTATAGGTTTTATACCAAATGCTCTGCCTTTCCACAACTCTCATAAAAACCCAAGACCAGCATGCATTTTGGCTCTGTGCTATGGCTAATTTGACAGTAAGATTCTGTGCCCATGCCTCATGTAGAACCTACCTACGTGTCTAGGAATTTGACTGTAAAGGCCTAATATGATAAAAAGACACATGCACAATGATCAGGACAAGATATAATGTAAACCATTATACAAATTTTTTTAAAACCAACCAAATCAAACCAAAACACTGGGAAAAAATCTTTATATCTACGATTGTCCATTCTAAGATAGTACAGCTGAGCCTCATTTCTTCATTTTTTCCAATTCAGAAACTGTTGGTGTCTATTAAGGATACTGAGGTATCTTGGTAGTTGTTTTGATTCTCATTAGCTCTTTGCAGCACTCCACTGTCAAGGAACACTTGAAGGGATCAGAAGTGCATGTTGTTGAATAGCCAGGCAAATTTGCAACATTGGATAACAAATTTGCCATAGTTATTAGTTTCCAGTGTTGCATTTACAATTGAATTTTATGCATCTCTGGAACAGTGACTGTCAATTAAAACATAAAATGTTATACATCTGTAATTTTGGAAAATGAGTGAAATCAGAAGTCACACAATGAAATCCATCTTTTTGTCAGGTTTTTTGTCAGATTTAAAACAACATCTCGCTCCTCAAGTAGTTCAAGGAGCACGCATTGTAGAAAATAAAATGCTTTGCTACCTCCACTTTAAAAAATTGATATGTTTAGTTTTCTGTTTTCTAATATTTCAGGTTTTGTTACATCTGGAACCCAGCAAGATGAATCAATAGTATCAAATCTTCTCTTTGTGGCAGCCCAGAGAGAACATGCTGTACCAGATGTTATTATGAACCAGCTGCAGAAGCAGACCAAATGCCTAGTTTGTCAGAATTCACTGCAGTGGGTTATTTCATCTAGCAGGACTTATCAAGACATGCTTTGATGAGGGCTACTAAATGAGTAGCACAGGTTGTTCATTCTAGTATTCTTTAGCAAAGTTGGTATTTACAACCATCTGATGATTTAATGGTTTTAAGCCTCCAGCTTTTTATTCCAGCTTTTTCTTCTTGGACTCCAGTTTCCCTGAGCTAGGTAAGAGCTTCTGCTTTATGTCACAGAATAAGCCAGGTTCTGAACTCTCTTCTCATACCTGAAATCAAGTATTACAGTTAAACTACAATAAAGCAGGTGTCAAGGGCAGTAGAGAAAAATAGCTGCTGCAATGAGTCTGTAAAAACATGTCACTTCCACTAAATATCTCTTCAGTGGATGCCAATGAATCCTTCTCTCTTGTCTCACAGTCAAATGCTGTGGTCCCTGTTATTATAATCTCCATTAGGAAGGCAATTCAGAAGTGAGATTATTTGAGTATTTAAAATGGCAACTGGAAAACTTGAGCTGTAAAAAGTTGAACTAGCTTAGAGACTGTTTGTTCTGTTCTGCTTATTATCCATGATGGCAGCAAACAAATTCCTGTCTACATTAATTCTGATGATGACTTCTCCTATGATTATGAAATCCAAGGATGTTTTCACCACACAACTGTCAGACTTAATTTGGTGTAGCTCTTTCTTAAAAAAAAAAAAAAGGCTCTCTTCTTGAGCTAACTGGACACTAGTTATTTCAAATGTACTTAAACCTCTATAAATCACCTCCTGCCATTTTTTGTTGTTTTTGTTAGAGCATCATGAGCTCATAAATCAGTAGACTTTTCACATTTTTAGGATTATCTCCAGAAAATCTTTATAACTCTTAAGCTGACTCTCATGAGAGTGTTTGCCACACTTAAATGTCTTATGGAATAGTCTGCCTCCACACATTTAGATCACATGGCCAACCACTTCAAATGTACACTAGAGAAATCCCTGATGCATTTGTTCTTAATAGGACTTCAGTGTCTGCTACCTCCTGCCACCAGAGAATTTCCATGATCTTTGAGGCAACTTAAGGAGAAGTGAGAGTTTCTTAATGTGACTGTGTGACAACACACTGGAGATGTTACAACATTGTCTTGCAGGACTTAAGTTTTGTTCTCAGTTTGATGCCTCCTCTCTTCACAGTCTCATCCAGAGTCTTCCAAAACTCTTAAAGCCTTTGATAATCTGCGGTTTATTTCATCATGTGGGCGTGCATCTTATAAATGGTGCTTCTTAGTGAACAACTTAATCCAGTGCAGACAGCAAACGCCTAATGGTGATGTTTTGGTAAGTGTTTTTTATCTTTTCTAAAATGAAGAGCAGAAACAAAGACATCACAATTCCTGTGGACCTTACAGCTACCAATAGCACATTTTGTTTCAAGACAGTGTTAGGATTACCTGCCTTATTGTTATGTGGAAGCAATGGATCACAAAAGGTGGAACCTAGCACTGAGCTCACGACAGTGTTGTTAGTAAGACAAGAAAGGTCTTCAGAGAGACAGAGGATTTCATTAAAGATTCTGGGCTGAAATATCTTGCTAGAAGTGGAGACTAGGTGAAGACAAAGTGCAGTTATTTCCCCATTTTGCGGAAAAGACTGGATAAATGAAAGGCAATTCGTAACATAGGAAGAAAGGTAAGATAAAGGAAAATAGTTAAATCAAGATGAAAAATTGCCCTCCTTAAATATTTTTGACTTAGATTGATAAGATTCTAATTCCTAATGGACAACTTGGAGACTAACGAGCTTTTAATTGTCCTTCATGCAATTAAGGGTGATGGTCTTTTGCTAAATCCTGAGTTTCAGCCATAGTTTATGTAAGTCATTCACATTACTCAACCTATAATGATGTACTTGGCTTCATTGTTTGTGGTCTGGTTCTCATTTGTCTGGCATTACGTTCTAGGATTGCAATGACTCATATTTCCTTCATTTTTACAACAAAAAGCACTAGCATGTACTGCATGAGGCATCTCAAATTTATTCAATTGTTTGTGGCCTTCTTGTGCAGGGTTCTCAAGCAGGTGTATCCAGACATATACCTCTGCATTCAGAGGATAAATAGGAGCTCCCTGCTACAATGTCACTATGGTGACTCCTTTGCTATATAAAGAAAGACAGAATTATATTTGAAGTTTTTAATGTAATTTGAAATTTTTCAGTCCAGGATGTTCCTGAGAAGTTATTTGATGATAGTCCTTTATTTTAAGGTTGAGATTTATTTCTTGCTTCTTAGAACTTTTTTTTTTTTAAAGGCATGGAGGATAAATCTGTAGTCAAACGATACTATGTAGTTGAAGACAAAAATGGCATATAATCTACTTGGCAGTGCTTACAGCAAACTTTGCTTAACCTTTATTCAGACAAAGCACTGCTAAAGTTGATAAGTCTTTTACCTGAAGCAGGAAGGCGAGAGTTGCCCACTGTGGTGCTACAGTATGTTTTTGCTTATGAAAAAAGAACTGCTATACATTTTAACTGTCTTTAGGTCAATTAGTGTTTTTGCTGTAAGCAATAAAAAGGAGGGCCCGAATGTTGATGCTAATAAAATGAAATGGATTCAAGAATTTTAATAGACTTTGGGATACTACTTTTATGTTTATTCAGACAGCAAAAACAAGAGTGTAAACTTCAGCATATGCTAACCAAAGAATGTACTCAGACTCCCTTGACAGTCTATACTTCAACAGGAAGAAAAAAATCCTAGAGAAAAAAAAGGATTAACTGTAAGAAGGTAGAGAATTTTTTGAAAAACAGAATGATCGATTTTTCTGCTGGGCCTGAAATAAGACTGAATTCAAAGGGACCTTGAATTTAATTCCTACACTCTAGATTCCTATGGACAACCCCGCTCCCTACCTGCTTTGCTTCCCCAGGTGCCCCTCCGTAATAAGTTTGAGGCCCTGGATATTGAAGAAGATGTAGGTGGGGATGTGGTGCAAGGGCCGCCTACAAGGTCACATGGGAAGAGGCGATCGACTCCACGCCTCAAGACTGCCTCTGATAAAAAAGAAAGAAGGGTAATTGTAGTAGGCAATTCCGTTCCGAGAGGGACAGAGGGCCCGATATGCAGAGCTGACCCTCATCATCGGGAAGTTTGTAGCCAACCTGGAGCCCAGATCAGGGACATTGCCAGGGCGCTCCCCAACCTGGTGCGCCCAACGGACTATTACCCCCTACTGATCTTCCAGACAGATGGGGAGGAAGCGGCATCCCGTAGTCTGAGGGGAATGAAGAGAGACTTCAAGGCCTTGGGACGAATGGTGAAAGAGTCTGGAGCTCAAGTTATCTTCTCTTCCCTCTTTCCATTTTTGGGTAATGATGTAGGATGGAATAGAAAAATTAAGTCCGTAAATGATTGGCTTCGGGACTGGTGCTACAGGCAGGGCTTTGGGTTCTTTGATAACGGCTGGTTTTATAAGACACCAGTCCGGTCAGTGATATGTGGGAAAGGTTTATCCCACAGGAGTAAAAGGATGCTGGGATAGGAATTAGCAGGGCTCATTTGGAGGGCTTTAAACTAGATTCGAAGGGGGATGGGGTTGTAGCTGGGCTTGCATCAGTGGGGCACCATGCTGGAATCAATAAAGACCAGGAGGCCTCCCAGGCCCCTAGGGTGAAATCGGTGTACTCGGCTCGCTCCCTGAAGTGCCTGTGCACCAATGCGCGCAGCATGGGGAACAAGCAGGAGGAGTTAGAAACCTGCGTTCGGTCAGGAGATTATGATCTGGTGGCATTAACAGAGACATGGTGGGACAGCTCACATGACTGGAATGTGGTCATGGATGGCTATGTCCTTCTCAGGAAAGACAGGCCAGCCAAGCGTGGTGGTGGAGTTGCTCTTTGCGTGAGAGAGCAAGTACAACGTATAGAGTACTGTCCAGGTGCAGTTGAGGAGCAAGTTGAGAGTCTGTGGGTGAGAATTAAGGGGCAGGCTGGCAGGGGTGACACTGTTGTGGGAGTCTATTACAGGCCACCAGATCAGAGTGAGGGTGTTGATGAGGCCTTCTACGGGCAGCTGAGCGTGGCCTCACAGTCACAGGCTCTGGTTGTTATGGGGGGTTTTAACTACCCTGATGTTTGCTGGAAGGACTACTCAGCCAGCCAGCCTCAGTCTAGGAGGTTCCTCCAGTGCATTGATGATAACTTTCTGATGCAAATGGTGGAGGAGCCGACTAGGAGAGATGCACTGCTGGATCTCATCCTCACTAACAAGGAGGGTCTGGTTGAAGCAGTAAAGTTTGAGGGCTGCCTTGGTTGCAGCGACCATGAAATGGTGGAGTTCAAGATCTCGTGTGGTGGGAGCAGAATACCGAGCAGAATTGCAACCCTGGGCTTCAGCAGGGCCAACTTTGGCCTTTTCAAACAATTGCTGGGGGAAATCCCATGGGCAAGGCTGCTTGAAGGTAAAGGGGCCCAAGATAGTTGGTTAGCATTCAGGGACTGCTTCCACCAAGCTCAAGATCAGAGCATCCCAACATGTAGGAAGTCAAGGAGGGGAGCCAGGAGACCTGTGTGGTTAAACAGGGAACTGCTGGGTATACTCAAGTGGAAGAGGAGAGTTTACAAATCATGGAAGGAGGGGCTGGCCACTTGGGAAGAATATAAGGCTGTTATTAAAGAATGTAGGGAGGCAACTAGGAAAGCTAAGGCCTCCTTAGAGTTAAACCTGGCGAGAGGGATCAAGGACAACAAAAAGAGCTTCTAGTCTAGTTGGAGGCCTGTATCTAGTGGAGTCCCTCAAGGGTCGGTACTGGGACCAGTACTATTCAATATATTCATCAACGACTTGAATGAGGGAATCGAGTGTACTATCAGCAAGTTTGCTGATGACACCAAGCTGGGAGGAGTGGCTGACACGCCAGAAGGCTGTGCTGCCATCCAGCGAGATTTGGACAGGCTGGAGAGTTGGGCAGGGAAAAAATTGATGAAATATAACAAGGGGAAATGTAGAGTCTTACATCTGGGCAGGAACAACCCCAGGTTCCAGTATAGGTTGGGGAATGACCTATTAGAGAGCAGTGTAGGGGAAAGGGACCTGGGGGTCCTGGTGGACAGCAGGATGACCATGAGCCAGCACTGGGCCATTGTGGCCAAGGCCAATGGCATCCTGGGGTGTATTAGAAGTGGGGTGGTTAGTAAGTCGAGAGAGGTTCTCCTTCCCTTCTACTCTGCCCTGGTGAGACCTCATCTGGAATATTATGTCCAGTTCTGGGCCCCTCAGTTCAAGAAGGACAGGGAACTGCTGGAGAGAGTCCACTGTAGGGCAACAAAGATGATTAAGGGAGTGGAGCATCTCCCTTATGAGGAAAGGCTGAGGGAGCTGGGTCTCCTTAGCTTGGAGAAGAGGAGACTGAGGGGTGACCTCATCAATGTTTATAAATATATAAAGGGTGGGTGTCACGAGGATGGAGCCAGGCTCTTCTCAGTGACAACCAATGATAGGACAAGGGGTAATGGGTTCAAGCTGGAACACAAGAGGTTCCACTTAAATTTGAGAAGAAACTTCTTCTCAGTGAGGGTGACGGAACACTGGAACAGGCTGCCCAGGGAGGTTGTGGAGTCTTCTTCTCTGGAGACATTCAAAACCCGCCTGGACTCCTTCCTGTGTAACCTCACCTAAGTGTTCCTGCTCTGGCAAGGGGATTGGACTAGATGATCTTTTGAGGTCCCTTCTAATCCCTATCCTTCTGTGATTCTGTGATTCCTTTAGGCTTGTCATTCCAAATTGGTAGGCAGTGGTGAAGAGGGTAGAAGAGGACGTCGAAAAGACCTAGCAGAAACAGATGATTTTTGAGAGAAGAATGCATGTTCTTCTGCTTTGGATGGAGAATATTCTTCCCAGGAGGCTAATATTAAGTAGGACTTAGCTAGCAGGCTGATCTCAGAAGTACTGTATAATGATTACAGAGGCAGAGGACTTTGGATTTGACTGACACTGTGAGAAGCAAGCTAATGAAGCATGAGAAGTCACATTTTGGCAACAAACAGATTTTCTTTGCACTTGTAAAGACTCGGTCACGTAATAGTTTTAGTTCTACATATAATTAAACTAGAAAATGTAACCATTCTCAGTTATGTTTAGCTAGAATCTCAAAATCAAATCAAATCAGGAAAACAACAACAACAAAACAAGATGTCCCTGAGATCCTGAACTACAGACTGCAGCAGCTGGATGTGGAGCACCAAAATTTTGTGGTCAGGGTCTGCAAAAGCTGATCCTCTATGTATAAATAAAGGGACAAACCTACACAAAATACTCACCAGGAGGTTTTGAATAAAGTCTATGCTGAAATAGCTCTGTCTTATTTATACATGGACAGATTTATCATTGACGATGGGAATTCAAAAAAGTCTGTAAGATGATCTAATGATCATTCTGTCAATAAAAAAGACAGTCTTACATATTTTTGCTTTCTCTGATCATTGCCATGGTTTTAATAGAAGTTGTGTGTTTCTTCAAATATCAAAACATGTTCTATCTTCCTGCAGTGGCCAACAAATTAACTGGGATCAGAAGTCCTCCTGACTGTGGAGAAAGCTTGAGTGTATGCCTGCAAGCTGTTGATGGTTTATTCTGTTCTTTTTTATTTTCTTTTTCTGTGGTACTCTCTGCACTGACCCTTGAAAACCAGGCACAAAACCCCTATTTGTTTTTCTTTTCTATGAAGAAATGGCCAATAACAAAGATAAATACAGAAGACTGGATGGCCATTGCCCTGATTCTTTGTAGTGGCTCATAATCATCTTATGTAAAATTCAACTGGTTCCTGGAGTTTGACTGTATGTCATTATTAATGCATTTCCTGGGCTCCCAGTTCAAATTCACTCAATCACTCCCCTGAACAACACCAAGGATTGCAGATCTGTTTCTCCAGGGCACACTGTTCCAAAACCAGTATATGCTTTCTTAGCGATTACTTTAGAAGCACACCAAAAGAAACTTTACATTCTGACATTTGAATTTATAACATAGATGATCCCAAGATTTCAATAAGCAATGCAAAGTGATGCTGATGAAAACAATCTGCTTTTACACTGTTTAAGTACAGAACACAATTAATCTGTAGCCAATAGAAAGGCTTCTCCTTCCCTTTTCAAGGTCACTTCAGTTGGCTTCAACTTAGGCATCGTGATTACTATTTTCCCATGAGGACAATGAGGCAGGTCTGCATTCCTCATTCCGTTATGCAATTCACCTTGACATGTTTTTTACATTTGAAACTGTCCTAAAAATGTAAAATATGATAGTCATTTTACATAGATGTTTTATTTTCAGAATAGCATTAACAGGAACGTTAGAGTTTCAGAAGAGCGATTAAAGTAAAAACACACATTGCATAATGTAGTTTAAAGAATCTGAAAAGAATTAGTTGGAACTGTAAATACACTCAGATAGACTGTAATAATTCTGAATCAGAAGGCGATCACTAAGATTCACATTTCATATGGACAAAATTCTACTTTCCCAACTCAAATGAGTACCCCACAGGAGTCAGTGAACCAAGAGAGAAGCGATTTTGTTTCTGCAGGGCTTACAGAGAAGACAGACATCTCCTATCTGCATATTCCATGCTTTTTTTTTCTTAGGACAGACATGAAAGCTATTCTTCCAACAGCAATTACTTAGAATCCTATCTCAAACTGCCTCCTTCTTGAACTGACCGATTTGCAGTATCAGGGGGCAAGAATGGTGAAAATTGAATGGAAAGCACCATCAGTCATCCAAAGCAGAAGTGTAGGACTAGGAAAATAAGGCAGCTTCATCCTAGGACATCCAGCACCTCCAAAGCAAAGAAGTTTGTGCAAAGACCAGTCCCAAAAGCAATGTCACCATACGGTCATAAAAATCTTTCTAGATTTCTGCAGCTCTCCACTCTACTACATGCAAAGTTAAGACTGAAAAGATACACCATATTGCTGGCTTATATATACTGATACACCTAGGAGATGATCAGATCTCCGGTGGGTTTAACTGTATCTAAACTTCACATAATGTGAGGTTTCCACCCATGGCTAATGTGTCCCACAGGAAAGGAAGCCATTGTAAGATTTAGATGTGAACCCCACCTTTGATCTTAAACTATGGAATTTGAAAAAACCAGGTTCAGTAATTAAGGATACTTTATGTTCCATTCCCATAACTTTAAAGGGGCTTCATATGATACAGAATTCTAGCTAGCAGCAGCTTGTGGACATCTTGTTCAAACTGTATAATTTTTCAAGTTTTCTCTTTGTCTGTAACACGAGACAAATACATGCAATTTTAAATATATGCTATAACACTATGGCTTTTTCAGCTAGTATCACAAAGAACAATTTGTAAGATTAAAAATTAGTCTAAATTCTGAGTCTAGCAAGATAATTTAAAAGAAATATCCTCTTTACCTTATCCTTTATCAAATAGTCAAAATAATTATTGAAATCAAATCCTTATTAAAATTTATTGTATTAAATATAAAAGATACAAGTGCCAATAAACACCAGTAATATAGAATGCCTCCAAAACAAAGTAACACTCTCCATGTTGAGACTCCTTTACAGAATAATAAATACTAGAAGAGCTACAAAAATAACCTGCTGCTGTCTCTTCATGTTATATTCGCTAATACACCCCGAATGGCTCTTCAGAAATAAGGAAAAACTGGATGTCATGGAGATGCACCAGGACCAACTCAAGCAAAGAATAAGCTCAGACCACTCCAATAACATTTAACCTACTACAAGTTCGTTGTACCCATCAGGGTATTATTATTGCATGTAGACACACAAGAATGATGATCCAAAGTGCACACACTCACAACAGGGAAATTCTCTCAAGGGTGCCTGGAAGATATGATCACTAATCCAAAGGAGATGAGGGCTCTCTCAAGGATATATCCAGAAGAAATTATCACTCACCAGGGAGGACAGGTGAGGGCACTAAATCCCAGGAAGTTTCCTTAGATGGCATCCCGCTCTAAGGGGAGAGGTACCCATCACGGACACACTTCTCTGAGAAGACTAATTCAAATGTGACCTCTGGCAGGGGCCCCATTATAACCTGGTTGGATCCATATATTGCCACGGTCCAGAAGCTTCTTTGGGCTCTGTTGACTGAAGGGTCCCACCTCTCTCGCTCGTCTGCCCAAGGGGTGTACATGACTGAAGTCACTGTACCCGGGTGGGTACACGATGGTCAGCACCCAACCAAAGTGCATATATGGTGGTGGCCACAATGGGGCACAAGGCGTGCAAAAAGAATGGCATGACACAGCCAGTGGCTGCCATGTTGGAAGCCCTGGTCTTTATCAGGGTGAGTGCACTTGCCACACTGGGACACTCAGGGGTGGGACAGGGTGCAAGTGGTTATCCTCACGAACGGACATCAGAGTCCATCTCTCAGTCCTACAGATTTTGAGGTGTTAGTGGAACGGTCAAGGCCACCCTCACAGCTCTACTCCCTCGCTGGAGGTTTCTGACCACCTCCCGCAGTACCTTCATACTTGAAAGCCTCTCATTTACAAAAGCATCTATTGTAACGCAGAGGAGATATAAAACTGTAATATCCCTTAGTCTAGTCCAAGATACTGATGAAAATGTCATACCCTGTTCTTTTTGGGTGAAGCTTCAAATACACAGAGAAACCTCCAGGACGCCCTAAGCAGGGGAAAGAAAAAAAAAAAAAAACACAAACAAAAAACACTGATGTGAAAAAACGTCTCTTCCTGTATCATGTCTCCTCCACACACAGAACTATCATAGCCCAATTACAAAGCAAAGATGAAGATGGGTGATCGCTGAATATACTACAACCATGTAAGAAAAGGAATACTGAAATAGCAAATACATACTTTTCCCAAAGAAACACACCTCTCTTTCTGTCAATATAGAGTTTGCAGCAAGAAATGCCAATATAAAAGTATTCTGATACTTTAAAGTTTCAGTAGGCATACTGGTCTTCTTTTTCCCCTGTGTTTTTCTCAAGAGAGAGAGATTCTTAGTGAAAAGAAGCACTGCATTATGAAAAATTGACTGAACAGGTTTGCCTAAAATAAAGTAGCAGCACAAAGCTGAGCAATCATAGGCATGAATGCTCACAAAGCAGTTCAGTCTTTCCAAGGCTAAGTTATGAGAGCCTCACTAAAAGAAAAAAAAAAAAAAGAAAAAAAAAAAGAAAAAAAGAAAAAAAAAGCATCATCAAAAGCAGAAGATTAAATTTGTTCACAAAGCTCTTGGAATGATTCTAGCTGGAATCCAAATCTCTAAGCTTTTGGCCCAGAAGAGAGAACACCAGTAAACCCATGCTAGCTTTCGCAGCAGTTTGCTTGTACAGTCTGACTAGAGTTTAGCTTGTAGGATCCAAACACAGTTTAGCAACATTTGATTATGATTATTTTATTTGATTTTCTGAAGTATTTGCACAATATTCTTTTTACTTTGAAGATACCTCACTTCAAGCTGTTCAGCTTTTATCCAACAAAGTCAAACACAATTTCTTTTTATGAAACACTGTAAATATAGAAAGCTGTAAATTAAGTTGCTTTGGAACAGAGAAAGCAATTTTAAGAAATGTCAAGTGATATGTCTAGCTCTGAAATCACTCTCCACAGGAAGAAACAGGACTTCCCCTATGTTCCTGCCACAATGGGAAGCAAAAAGCCTAACTCAGTTTCAAGCTAGAGAAAAATAAAATCACTATGCATTTGCATTATAGCACATACCAGTAGACGGAAGAGATACTGAGGAAAAGATGAATTGTTTTTATGATCACAAAACATAGATATTAGCATAAGTATTAGCAGTACACTCCAATTTTTTTAAGTTATGAACCAATTACTGTAGTACTTAGAATACAGGCTTTAACTACACCTCTCCCTAAAATAATCACTTACAAGCTTGTACTACTAGTTACACACCACAATGGTTTTGAACTATCTTAATAAAACTAAGTAATTAAACAATTATCCAAGAAAACACATATATTACAATACTCATATGAATGGGTCTGTTAATGATACAAGCAATTCTTGCTTTTAGTATGCCTTTCATACACTGAACCAACCAATCATTTCACTCTAGATAGACCTGAAACGTATTGCTCTGTGTAGGCTGGTAACCATTCAAACCTTACCGTGAGCGAAGGTTTTGGAGCACAGGTTTCCAAACTGGCTTGCTAAGCAGAGCTTGAATAGTTCCCCAAACAATGGTGATGGGTTACCTGAGTTGAATCACTTCTACACAAGCAGTTCCAACTTATCCCTACTGGATATCACTACTACCTCAGGAATGTGTCACGGCCCCAAACCTGACAGTGTTCAAGAACAGACTGGACAACGCCCTCAGACACATGGTGTGAACAGTGGGGTTGTTGTGTGCAGGGACAGGAGTTGGACTCAATGATCCTTGTGGGTCCCTTCCAACTCAGGACATTCTATGATTCTACTGTGTCCCTGCTGTGTGCTGCAGAGGTCATCTCTTGGCAGCCTGTGTGATTTGCAGTTTTTGATGCAAGAATACAACCAGCACTGGAACCTGCTCTTCAGGGTCAGCACGTGGGAGCAGGGCCAAGGCAAGCCAGCTTGCTTAGAGGACAGAGTAGAGATATTCTATACAGCCTTAAGGGTACAATAGCCTTGGCAAGGCAGCTGGGTCTGAAAGTGAATTGGCAATGAGAAGGCAGGACCTTTGTGGTGGGGTCCTGACTTAAGGGGTTTGCAGGAGAAAGATGGCAAGAAGGGGAGAGAGATGTTAGACTTCCATTTCATACACACAACCTGCATAAAACAGGAGCAACCAGATTTTTAAAAAGCCATCTGGTAAAAGAAAAAATAGAAGGCAAATTTGGGGATATATGTAAAGTGTTATTTGCTCAGAACAAGGCATGAAATAGTCCTATAGTGTGCTGGTCAAGTGAGTAAACTGCTGAAAGGTCGGAGCCCTAGAAATCCTGTGATCTTATTTCCACAAAATTTGCAAAGTAATTTTTATTCTACGTTAGTCTTTACAGGCTATGGAAGTGCAGGTACTTGTATGGTGAATTGTCTAAAAATTCTGTAAGAGATTTTGCCCAGAAACTGAAAGCAATTTCTGAAAATGCAACTGTATGGGCCCTAATGTGTTTGATTCCACTGTCTACTTAGTAGAAACGTTCCTGCAGGTTTACACTGCCTTCCAGTTATCACTAGTGTTGTTCATTGTGTTTTTGATCCTCCTTAGATCCATTTTTGGGGGCAATATAAAACAGCTAGTCATGCTTTGTAGAATAATAACATATCTGAAAAATGAATACATAGGCCTCCATTGACCTGGTGCTCAAAACAATATTGATGTTCAAATTAAACAGCTGTTGAGAGCAAGTCAGTGATGATACAGCTAGAGCATTATACTGCTGAAGCAATATGTATATAACCTCAGAAGTTATCTCCTAGTACAATTATGAGTGCTGATGATCAATACATCTGCATAATCACACCTGAAGACTCTAACTGCCTTATACTATAGAGCTTGGTTGTTGAAATTAAATTATTCATTAGGACATTATGAATAAGCATCCTGCTAGCACAAGCCTATTTTAATCTGCTTCTACACAATATGAACAGAAAAAAGACACACTGCAAAAGGTGACAGTGTGAAAAATGGTAGATTTTGATACCTGGACTTCTGATTACAGCCGATTTCCTACCACTCTTCCCTTTTATTTAGATAAAAGTATCTATAAGACTTTTATTTTTGTCCAAACTCTTGAAATTCAGATAGTGTGTCTCCTGATGAGGTTTTGTTAGTTTTCTGCTAAATTTCTGCCAGAGATGATTGCTTGATCTTTGAGGTTATCAGCAACTTTTAGCCAGAGCTGTCAGCTGCAAAATCTCTCAAGTCCTGAGCAATTTCTCTTCCACAGGCCATCTCCTATTAGGCTTAAAACATGCTGAGATAATTCCAAATTCTCTCTTTGCCTTTCTGAGATGTTTCTTAAATCTCTGCACCAGGTCCTCAACAAAGGAATGACCTCTCATTTTTGGAAGCAACAAGAATAAACTGTTTAGTTTCTTAATTACTGAGCAAGGCTCTCTCCAAAAGGGACTAAGTTTGGAATTATTTTCCTGGCTACTTTTTCTAATCAAGAGCCAAGCATTTTCTGGTCCCTGGATGGGCACATAATTCTTTTCATTTCTTTTGGGCTTCTACTGTCTCTACTTGCAGCTCAGAACAGCCTCATATTCAGGAATATTGTATTGAAGGCAAAGATGTAACAACACTGCAACAACAGCTACATAGAGAGGACTCTGATAATTATCAGTGCATTTTGTTAAGCCATAGGAAATCAAAAGTGTAAAAATAAGCTCTGGGAAAGCAGTGGGTAATAAGCCACTAGCAAAGATAACCAATGTTATTTTTATACTCTAGAATTTATAGTCCTCACCAAGACTTTAGCATTTAATTTGTAGCCTCCAAACTCCACACCAATCAAGCTCAATTTATTCAAGTGCAAATCCCACAGCAGCTTTTAGCATTGCATAAAAGTAATTTCCCATACAGAAGCCACAAGTGAGTAGGATCAATTTAGAAATTTAAATACAATCTAGTTCATAAAAATCCTTTCTTCACCAATTCAAATCCTTTTTGCTGGTCCTCTGTCAAAAGTCACTCAGTCATTTGGTACTACAATGGCATTGCCCATTCATCCAAATCGTATACAAATGTTCTGTACTTTCAAACTGGTACATTTCTTCCAGTCTTGGTTAGTTCTGTAATTGAAGGTGCAGTAGAACAGATGACGTTACCTTAAACTTATTTTCTCTTCCTATGTTTTAAGGTGTGAACTCTAAAATGGGAACATGCATTTGGATAGCATTAGTTCCTACCAAATAGCTCTCTTGTATTCAATATAAACAACTGAAATAATCTAAGTACTTGAAAACATCTTCCATTCTCAAAAACTTGGGTTAGATCACTTACTGCTCACCAGAAAATCCAAAGAGCATTCCATGGTGAGTTTTTCCTCACTTTACTTATAGCCAGAAATAAAATATATTACATATTTTACTCCCAAATTTTTCATGGTCTGCTACAGGAGAAAACTTAACTTTCTTGAACTACCTGTGCATTAGGGATCAGAGTCAACACATGACCTCCAGTTTCTGTCATATTTTTAGAATTATTACTTTAAAGGGTGTCTAATCAGCTTGTTATTTAGTTTCTTTTATCGTTAGGTGATACACCATAAAATCCTCCAGAGTGTCTTTCTGGGAATAACGCACTCTATTTTAAGTTTGTCCTAGTAATGCATCAGATCAAATCTCCCAAGCTTTTTGTTATTTTGGAAAATATAATAGTGTATGCTGAGAACTGTAGTTAAAATTACTGCTTCCAGCTTTTTCAGTTCTCTCTTACAAGGCATCTTCTAGACCCCTGTCTCATGGTGGCTTCACAGCTCTTGTTCTCCTGCCATTAATTTTGCAGCATAAGCAGCAATTGACTCAGTATCCTTGCTCTGGCTTCTGCCTGACTGATTCCTGGTCAGCCTCAGTATTGTCAACCATACATCCCTCAGGAGTAAAGCTCTCCTCTACAGAGTGAAGATTTTCATTTCAAATGCCAGTGCATTCACTGCCACAGTCCAATGCCAGTTTTATGCATTTGCATTTCTACTTAATTTACCTCTGTTTGAGAAACCTCAGGTAGAGTTGGCCTTTTCTATATGTTGTCCCACTGACCTTAGATGGTCATTTTACCATGATTAAGCAGTATTCTGTATGTGTAATTGCTGCAGATATGACCTCTGACTTGTTCACCACATCCTTCCTTCCCCAGTCCATGTTTTCTTTTATGATACACACATCCTATAAGCTACTGAGCTGCCAGGCAGGGGAGAAAAAAAGAGTCAACAGAAGTATTTCACATATATGTAGAGCTTCAAGAAGGCTACAACATCATGAAACAGCATCCCAAATTGTAAGATTTATGGACACCATTGATTAACCTAGAACTAGACAGGACAGACAAATTGCAACTACATGAAAGCAACCACAAGATAAAACTAAAACCAAGTGCCTAACTAGGTAATTTCACAACATTGCTTTTATTTGGTTTAATCAAATCTGAAACAGTATCAGCCAAGAGTGGGTGGACAAGAAGAAATTTAGATCCCTTTCTTAAAATTGAAATTTTTGCTAATTTCTCTTCTAGAAAGCTTTCATGCTTAGAGAAATCAGATTCTTAGAAACTGAAAGAAAAATCTTGTTCCAATACTCCATTGGTACACTGTTTTCAGAAAGGTCCTGAAGATGTATGTGTCAAGCACTTGGTCTAGGTAGGCTAGAGCCAATGAAAGTGTATTCTGTCAAAGGGAGACATTTTGACTGCTGGAAATAAAAGCATTTCCAATGTCCTAAGACATCTGCAGGAAGTAATTTTTTTTCTCCAAGAAAATGAAACACTTTTGCAAAAACATCCTGTATTAGCAAATTTAAATTTCTGTGAAAAACAAATATGACCACTTGGTCACTTTTGGCTGGACACATGATGACATATAGTCAATCTATTTCTGAACGCTTCTGATCTTACTGTGTTGCCCTCTTGATTTTCAAAAATTCACAAACATCCATTAACTAATAAAACTGGGCAAAATTTAAAAACACATTTCTTTTAAAAAATAGCTGAAATATAAACAGGATAATTTTGGACTCTCGAACATGAAGAAAGCAAGACTTTTTCTGGACATTGCCATGAAAGAGGAAAAACCTCAAACATGCTCTGAAGCAATTAAAAGGATCATACTTAAGAAAACTATACACTCACTCTGTTTAATGTATGAAGTCATCATTTATTCAGAAACAGAAGCAGAGTAATCCCATGTCAGAAAGTTTAATCTCGTCATTATTTGCTACTGCTCTCTTCTCTTCATTGAAGCACTAGCAAGGTATTTTATCATGCTTAGTAGCTGTATTATAGGTGCATCCAGCATTACAACTGCAATTTAAGTTCTAGTGTGCTAGTGCTGCACAAACTTTAACAAAAATACAGTTCTTACAGTTTCGTAATTTGGATAAGATCCTAAGAATACAATTCCCATTTAATTCAATGGTAAGCACATAACTAAAACCCTGTGCAAGGCATTGAACATTTAGCACAGTATTCACTAAGTAGATCCAGATGATGGGCCCAATCCAGCTCTGATGTAGGTGGGCAAAATGCCATTGAAATCATTTGTGTTGCAACACTAGGGCTGAATTTGACCTTATATTTTTTGAACATGATGCCAAATGACTGCAAAAACAATGTAGTTTTTACTCAAGTGCAAATGAATGTGGTGGTTTCATCCTAGCCCCTGGAGGACATGTATTCAGAGCACAAAAGCATCACACAGTTTGGCACAGCTTGTAACTGCTTTTCCACAAAGATCCAGGACTAGAGTGTTCAGGGCGTTGCAGGTCATGAGTGAAGGAGGCGAAGAGGGATAGCTGCATGGACATGGCTGCACACAGTTTGCCTCTTGCTAACCTCTTGCCAGCACTCATTTCCTCATTTTCATCATTCACTTTAATGTTTAAAGAACAAAACCAACAATTTTAATTATTTTGAAGTTTCAGTGGATGTGCATTGTTCCTCCTCAGGGCCTACTGAAAGGCAACTCTATAACTTTGTATTTATGCTGATAGAAGTACGAGCTGAATTTGTCTTAGTGTGACTATTAACACTTGGCCTGTGTAATGTTTTACCTCCAAAGATGTCAAGGATCTTTCTGAAGGCAAATTTATAGAAGGCAGTGATAAACAGGACCGGCATTTATAATACATGTACTTGTTAGCCATTCATATTTTCATGTTTAGACCTTGGCTTCCAAAATTAGTAGACATAAGGAAATGTTATTTGCTTCCTTGAGAACTATACTCACCCTATGCCTTCAGGAACCTCATTCAGGATATACATCCAAGACTTTAAGTTCTCCTTCGAGTCAGTAGCAACGTGTTTAATTAGCACAAATAAGCACAAGACATGTAACAATAGAAAGAGGAAAAGAAAGAAAATCTGGATAGCCTGCAAAAGTCTCCCTGGATCATGGGGTTCAGCAACTAGGTAGCAGAAATGTAGTAAAGAAGGGCTCAAAATTCTGACTTAAACTTGTGCCTGCTCATTGCTCTGTGAGGGCGTTGAGTAAATTTAGCACCAACCTCTCTGACTGCTGCTTTTCCTATTTACCTTTTCTGTCTTGAGGGTAATAAGAAAAATTAGAAATCTTTGCATAGAAAAAGAAAAAGAAGGCACAAAAATATCATGTCTGAGGAAAATTTCCTCATTTTGAATATGGGGGGAGATTGGTGTCTGACAATTTCAATATTCAATAGAAAAAGAAGATGCAAGCTTTCTGGTTTTTGCTGGTATTTCATAAGAACAACTCTTGTTCTGCTCTTTGTTCTTCATTTGTACTCTTCCGAACTGTACTGTCACCAAAGAAACTTCCCTGAAAGAAATCACAAGGATAACACCCTAGGGCCACAGAATAGCTGAAGAAATAATCTGCAGTAGTACTTATTCTTTTCTCACATAGAAAATGTGAAAGATAATTTGTTCCTCACAACCTTCTCCTCCACTTTCTTAGCAGTTTTTATCACCAATTTAATTCTTCCTTCCAGCATTCTCTAATCTGTCCAAATGAGATATTATAGCAGTGTTCATTTTGCAGCTGTGTGGATTACATACTGTCCGAACCTGCAGAACAAATTTACAAAGCAACCTAAAAAGCTAAAGTAAATCCAAAGCAGGCAACATCAATGTGAAGAGCACAGAGACAACTCCTTGGTCATCTGGCTAGACTATTAAGGATCAGTTATGAAGAACACAAATGGAAGCTGAGGATTTATTGGGAACTTTCCCAAAAATGAGTGAAATTAAAAGTCTAAATTTGTTAACCCACTTTTGACCATCTTGACTTACTGCTATTCAGGATGCTGATTTGGCGTTTTTTATTTTAATTAGGACTATGCTATTCAAGGTTTTCCAAGACAGTCTGGAAGAAAAAGGTTCAGATCTCACAATTCACTTACACATTGTTCAAAGAATCTACTCAACCAACAGCATATAATGTTGTTACATCTACATACACTTGCTTCATCTTGTTGCAATGACATCAGAATTAGATTCTTCACAAGAACTTTTAAACTGCTGCTGAATAAACATTCTAGATTTATCTTCTGATAGGTGGCAGATACACTTTTTCTTGCCCTTTTCTTTCCAACATGTATCAGGAAATAGATACAGAAAATATAAAGGAAAACAAGCAGTATATTCCTCTGTGAGCCAAAACCCAGACTTTTAAAATAAAAAGATGTGCAACATAGTTATTTTAAAAACGTACTTTACAACCTCATTTTTTTTCTCTAACTCATTTTTTCTTACATCTGGGTGTCTGGAAAACTGTAGTAAACCAGCTTCCAATTCCAGTAAGCCCCCCTAGGAAAGCAGCCTTCAGTTCCAGAATAAAGTTTTTACTTAGTGGCTAAAAGACTTCCAAGTTCATGATCCAGAACAGGCCAAGAGCACTTAAAAGTCAACATCATAAATTAGCTAAGTAAAACTAAAGTACTGAAGTATCTGAGGTTCATTTTGTGGATATCAAATCAGAACTTAACTCAGACTTCCAAAACCTATCTAATTTTCTTATAGAAATTCTGTCTCAAAAACCAGTCTGTACCAAAATACTACATCCCACAAAACCCACCTCTGAAACCTTGAACAGGCTTTTGCATTACAAAGGTCAAGCTTTTTTTTTTTTTTTTGACCATCTTGGTGCTAAATCAGACTTGAAATAGAGAGCTTTTCTGGGAGGTATTAAAAAACATTCACAAACTACCCCCATTTTAGATTGACTTTGACATTTCATAAGGATGTGAGAGCTAAGTCTAGCCAGCTCTTGGGTGGAAGGCTTCCAGCGCAGGATTCTGTGGTGTGTAGGGCTGGTGGATAGGTCACATTCTTTCCTCCAGCCATTCAAACTGATGTCCTAATATGGTGCTAGGTGGCACTATTCTGTGAACAGACTCTCTTTCAAATAAAATGTAACTCTTCACCACTAAATACCACTGTACTGTTTAACAAAAGCGTGGTGTTAGCCCACTCTTTGGCAAATCCGGGGCATAAGCTACCTTAGTCCCACAGCCATTTCAGCCAGCCTGTTTTGATTCAGTTCATACATCAAACTTCATGTACTGCTGCTGTCAGAGAGGATATAGGTCTTCATGTATATTTTAAAGTTGCTTTTGCTTTCTAAGTAGGGTCCATTAATGTTCAGGAAACCTTTGAAAACATTAAATAGAGTATTCATTTGTAAAAGCTCCGTGAGGTCCTCTAGAAGAAAGGCTCCAAGTCTGTATGAATAATTATTTAATGAGCAAAAAAATAAAATCTTTGCCCTGTGCTGTAGGTGATTGACACTTATGCTGCCCTACTTCCTAATTTGCTGTTTACTGTAAGAATATATGGATGATTCTCTCTTTGCAGTGTACCCTTCACACTTTTCTTCTTCCTCTTTCTTTGTGGGCATCACTACTGCACAAAGATCCATGAACAAGAATTCACTGAGACAGGACACCTATTTCTTTAGGGCACTGAAAGCCAGAAATTTGCATTGCAGTTCCAAATGTACCCTTAACATCCTGTGACAGTTTTAATCTTTGTGCCTCAGTTTCACCTAGAAGAAAATATATGCCAATATTTTTCCATGCTTAAGACATGTCTTAACATCAGTAAATTGTGGCATCCAAGTGTCTTACTATTCCTCCCATATTTCACAGATAAACAGAGGGTATATTGGCAAGCAGATGTGCTTTCCAAAAAATGTAAAGTAGCAATAATGGGAAAAGTAATTCCACCTCCTTATCGTGTGATCTTCTAAAACATATTTTATGTCTTGGTGTTGTAGTCACTTAATATGGTATCACTTTCAGATGACAATTCCATCTGTAGGCGGTTGTAATTCCTATATGTCCCCAGAATACCCTCAGGGCTACCAATCTCTTGTCTTTAGCTCAACTTCTTACTATAGTCCAAGGTTTTTAAAAATAACAGTGCTGCAGACCTCTAATAAAAGAGAAGTTATTTTACATTTATTTCTTGCCATCCATTCTTACTCACAATTTAACGACATTCTGAAAACATTTGTCATTAGGTAAGCAATGTGATTGAGCTAATTAACAACGGTGTTCTTAAATACTGCACATTACTGGAAAAAAATCCTCTAACAACAGACAGTTTTCATGGCAGGAAAGCCCTAGAATTCTGTAGACATTAAAGCTATATTTTCCCAAGCACTTCAGGTTCAATTTGTTATAATAGAATATCTGTTGAAGCTGAATTCCCAGGTTTAGCCTGTCTTTATAAATAGTTTAATAGTATAATATAAAGGTATCAGATTCATCATGAGCACATTTCATGGAAAGGAGCTCCCTCCCACCAAATGACACAAAGAATTAGTTCAAAATCCAAGCGAAACAAAGTGAGTTTCATTTAGTTCTTTTCCTACCACCCTTCTCTCTTTCTATCTTGGCTGTTTTCTTATATGTTCTATCCTGTAGGAAGGCATTTTGCATTCCTCTTCCCCGATCTCCAATTTGTTCAGCGCACATGAAAGATAACAAGAACTGGCCAGGTGGCAAAGGCAGAGCTTGCTATGGTTAAGGCAGCAGAAGAACTGGCAGGCAGGGTGGGAGCAAAGCCAAACCTCCCCTGCATCGCGCTGCAGCCTGCGCGACTTCACCTCCTGTCAGAGGGGCAGGTTATGGCCGGGAGGAGGGGCAGCCCCCAGGAGATACACTTTCACACTCCAGTCAATTTGCAGACATCAAACAGCTCTGCGGGGCTGTTGTACTAACACTCTCCCATTTGTTGCCGTCTTAAGCTCTGGAGAAAACTTTTGAGTAACACTGAGTTTACTTAGCTGCAGAAAGTTTGGTGAACTTCAGTTCATTCTGAGGCCTGTTAACAGCAGGAAAAGTCCAGCCTACAGCTACAGAGGATTCACTGCTTGATGACGTTAATAAGATCCAGAACCAAGAGGCAGAGATAGCTGTGATCTTCCGTATCCTCTGCTCTGCAGGGTGAGTATGATAAAGCTTTTCATCCCCTTTATAATGTTGCCTCTCCCCATTCAAGTGCTCAGCGTGAAAGGAAAACAGGAGAAATTAGTGCCCTGATTTTGCATTAGTAAGAATTTGTAAACCTCCACCGAGCAGATAAAGCTTAGAGAAACAGCTGTAAAGGTACGCCAGCCTCACCAATGTTTTAAACAGGTAGGCTCATTAAGACCAGAGAAACAGAAGCTTTTTACAAAGAGCAAAACTGGGAGAAGATAAACATGCGCATCAGGAGGCTGACACAGGGGTTTCTTTGATAAAGTCAAGATTCTGGAAATACAAACCACAGCAAAAAAAACCTGATGCTACATTAAGCTCCAAACATACTTCATAAAAGCGATTTCTATGTCTACATTGCATATTACACTAAAGACGTGTTTTTCATGAACAGATACAGATATTACCACAATGTTTAATAAAATGCCTTTGCATTTTTACATAATACCAGCATCACAGCTGAAAAATGTAACAAAATTATCTGAGGGAGAAAAAGCAATGTGGTTCTTTAGCTCTTTTAGCTTTGTCTTTTCAAGAAATTCTTCCATTTATAATGTCAGCAATTACATTAACGCCAACAGTTTGCTTAGTGTCAAGTATCATTTACATATGAGTTATATATGAAGCAACTGCATGGCACAAGTTACTCAGACTAAACAATTTACGTTCTCAATTCAGAAAACAGAGAGGGTCCTATTCTGAAAATCAAGGCTTGTGGGTAGCCCTTGATCACTGGTGGTATTTCTTTGAGCAGAGTTTAGCAGGATTAAGTCCTAATCTGTGCACCTGACTTCAAACCATCAAGGAAAATCCACACAGACAACAGATGTTTATCCTAAAATTTAACAGTGACACACACAAACCACATAAGAGAAAACTCAAGAGCCCTTTTGAACTCTATTTATTATTGTCAGGAGTTATGTATCTTTCATCACATGTAATGGAATATTTTGGTTTATTTAATCTAACTTGAACAGGTGACACAGTAAGAAATAGTTCAGTCAGTAGCTTATCTTTTAAATTCATAAGACATTGCTATAGTTAAAGGGAATATCAACAGAAGCCTCAAGAGATAAAATGAAGAGACTTAAGAGACTGAAAGGTACATTTGTTACTGCTTTAGACCAGTAACTTCCAGCAAAATGTTTCTTTGATTATTGATGGATGAAAAAATATTATCACTGCAAACTTTCTAGTCATGAGTTGGTTTATGATCCTTATAAACGTGATTAATTATCTGGTTTCACAATAACTTTATGGAATACACAGATTTTACTGTATAAAACCTAAGTTCAGTAGGAACCATTATCTTTAAATCAGTACATCATCTGTGTGATTTTTGTCTCCCTTCTACAGTACTTGCAATTCCAAAATGTGCATGACCTACAAGGAATTTTAGCAGTTCTCTAATTTGAAGTTGCTATCCATGCTTGGCCTTGACTTTAATGATCTGAGTTCTGTGCCTGTGTCATGCTGTAGAGCTGAAATCTCATTTAGGTGCCACGTTGTTAACATTGGTAAAAACAACAACAAAACAAAAAACAAAAACAAAATGTCGCTTTTATACTGAAAGTAAAAGAATAAGAATTTGAATGTGCAGAAACTTCAAATGTTGCAGATGGTTTCTATCAAAAGACTGATATCTGGATATAGCTTTATTGGAAAGCTAAACGTTCATAAAATAATTTAGGCTGGTATTTAAAGGTCATCTAATTAAACAAAGAAGTAACATTAAATTAGTTGCAAATGTTCTTAAAATATTGGTTTGTGCAGTTTACAATTAGCCAGTAGAAAGTTGACTCATACTTCTCACATCTGACAAAGTGTTACTTTTGATTTTTAAAGCAATAAAATATTTTAAGCTGTATCAGGCTACTAATATTTAAATGGGAATTGAGAATCGGCTTTGAGTCATATTTGGCATGATCTCCTACTTTTCCTCCCAACGATAAAAATTGTTGCTGAATTTCCCATTTACTTTCACAGCAATGTTCTTTGGACACAGCCAGACACATTCTACCCAGATTTGCACTCTGGAATCCCAAGCAGAGCCAGCAGGGATGTAAACTACAGCCCAGCAGCTATCTGCCAAAAGGTGACATGCTGTGATGTGTCTGTTTGCCATCAGGATACTGCTGTGGTAAAAACTAATATTAGAGTTATCCCAAACACCTTTTCAAAGCCACTGCTCTTACTTTGAACATGTAGGCAGTGTTTGGTTCAGACAAACACTAATCTGAATGTATGGAGAGTTAATTTGATCCCTGCAATTTAGCACCATTGTAGTACAGCATTTGTAAAGGAACAGATAACTAAGTGGTTTCAGAGGAAGGATTTCAATGAGACAGGGAGATGTCTTTTTTTTTTTTTAAAGGATGACATCAGTTATATGTAATCATTGTAGTACTCACTGTTCTTCCATTTGTGTTGACAATGGCTGCTTTATTGAATAATTTCTTGATTTTTGCTACAGAAAAGTTGATTAAATACAGTCCTGCACCAAAATATTTGCCTATTTGCTGACTGATGTGAAATTAATTAACAAATGTATACCAACAAAAGTGTTCCCCTAACTATAACACACCAACAAGGTACCAGAATTTCTTAGCTGGATACAGCAATATTTTACAAAGCCCTAATAGCATAGCCCTGGAAGGATTATACACACCAGTTTCAATTGCTGGAGAATTATCTTCACTTCAAAACAGTTTAAGCCCAGAGTACTTTTCAGTTTTAGTCTGCAATGCTCAAATCTACAATCTACAACAGGTTTTGTTTTGATCTAAACTGGCTTCAGTTTGGAGGTCATTTTATTAGCAGAAAACAGAATCAACGAATTCTCAGTTGTACTTAATTCCTCTTTTCCATCCTGGGCATAGCTCTGCTCCTGAAAAATTGAAATGAAAAATAAATATTAATACAACATATGCTGAAATCTTTTTCTGTAGCATATGCCAAACAGTAATATATGGCTGCCAGCTCCTTCTTCAGTGACAGTCTGCAGCAAAATTCCACAGGTACAAAACTACACTGAATCTTATCCTCTTGACACAATATATAACAATATCCATCAAGCTTAATAGTCTACATAATATATTTCAATGTCAGAGCCACAACTATTTTAGTTGTCTAATTCTTTAAGTCTTTCTGTGTTACTGCAAGGAACTTTGGCCATCACATTTGGTCCCTGCTCCCCCAAAGCAAGTTGGAATAATATCTGTCAAGAGCTCAGAACTTGCTTCAGAGCAGACTGAGAGATTGCCATCAACCCCAACTGTCTACAGAATTCCTCACACTAGTGACACACAGAAAGAGGCTGAGATTGTCAGTCTGATACAAACTTAATAGCCTTAAAATATTTGTAAAGGTGAACATGAATGCCACTGAAATTCACCTATTTAATACGAATTTAAACCCATGTGGGACAGCAAAATAGGCCTGCCAATTAAGGTCGTGTCCTTCTTTCAAGGATTTCAGTCCTTCCCTAATTAAAGCAAATTGCAAAACTCCTGCCCATTTCACTGTGAGAAGAATCAGATCCTTTCAGATCTTTACCAGGGACTACACCCTGCTATGTGTGTTTTTGCATAAGAATCATCCATATCTAAAAGTATTTTTGCAATGGGAACTAACATGAAAAATGAGGCCCATAACACAGAATCCAGAGTAGACAGTCAGTACTATTTTCTCAGCCTGTAGCATTTGGCTGTCGTATTTAGTCCCAACAGGCTAGTTATAATTCATTTCATAGGATTCAGGATATAGGAAAGATCCAACAGTCAACAACATTTAGCTGAAAAAATAACAAATGTGCAAGTGGAGCAGGGTGTCCCACTTGCTTCAATAACAAGCGCTAAGCATACATGTGCTCAGCTGAGTGTCACGCTCAATCATGCTGTAGGACATCATAGTAACCAAAGCAGCTCCCACTGCAGTTGCTTTGTGTCCTTATCAGATTGTGCTGTCCTTTCTTCACAGTAAAAATAGTCAAATTCCCCACTTGGACACACCTTACAAAACAGTAAAATCTTGGTATACAACCATTTCTAACACTTCCATAATTAGCTTGAGGTCTGGCTTGGAGGGGGCTGGGGAAGGAACAGGAGAGAAAAAGCTGTGTGTTAAATATTGTAAGACTTCCGCTGTTTTATATGTAACATCAGAAAGAGAGAACTTCTGCATAAGGTCATTCTCATGGTTTTCATTATCGCATAGAGTTAATCAAAAACACTTCAACCCCAGGCAACCAACACACTGCAAAGAGAATATTAAGAGGGTATAAAAGCATCCTACTCACTTGGAAACTAATTAACTTGGTTAAAAATGAAACAGTTTTTTAAAAAGTACTGTAGTGTCAGGAAGGGCTTGTTGATACCTCAGATTTACTATGTGTGCACACAAATGAAAGCAAATTTTGCTTCTGTTGAAGGTAATGGCAGAAGTACATTGTCAGCACAGATGGATTAGGCCTTTAGCATTAGTCTTAAATCTTGAAATTAATAGGATAGCTATATAGTGGCTCAAGTTTTTAAAAAATAGGTTTTAGCTGCCTGATGCTAGTTTAAGAGGAATTTAGACACTTAATTCCAAAACAACAGCCCTGAAAATCCTTCTTCAACTATTTCCTAAACTTTGCAGTGCCTCTATTATTGTGAATATTGATTTCCAGTTCAGGAGAATAAATATCTTCTTTCTTAAGTACTATACTGCTCTCTACTTACCACTTACCCACGGCCAGATGTAGACCCCAGGCTCTGGGGCCAAGACCCTTCCATCAAACTGTGGGGGTCTACAGTATTGGTGCCTTATTCTGACACTGTCAGCAAGAATCTTTCTGTGGTCAAGGGAAATCAAGTCACTGTAGGTAACGGAGTCTGGGACACAACTCACCTTCTCCCAAGATTTGCTCATAATTATGATGTAGATTCCACTTACTTTGTTGTCAACGGGATCAATATCTCAGACATGGGTACTTCAAAGTAGGTAAGAAGAGCTCTGCATTTGGGCTCATTCTTGCTATTTATCTTATCAAGCGCTCATTTTCTGAGCACATCTACTGAACACCAGCTGAAGTGGGATCTGTATAAAATGTGGTACCAATTCCTTTCATTTAGAAGATGCCTGGAAGAACTGCCTTCCCTTTTACACCAAGAGATCAGAGCACACATGCAGATTATGAAAAAAAATTCCATCTGAGTACATTTCAATTCATGTCCCCAGATGTGTCAAAGCCCTCCAGGAACTGGCTAGTCTTATGACTATGTCAGTTAAGGAATTGACAGTTTCAGGCCCTCTTGATGAAGCTGTCCAATTAAAAACAACAAACAAACAAAAATTTATTGAGGTGGAAGAATACAGCAAGAAGGAGGAAGGCTTTTTGCAGCATGGCATGCAAAACCCCAGTCTCCTGAGCAAACTCCAGAAGCAAGCGAATGCATTCTTTCTTTTTTGCAGGAAACCTACCTCTCAGAACGAGCCCACATTCCCACCTCTCATGGGATGGCCATGCTCTGTGTCCCACCCACTTGGCACCCCATGAGGTTTCCACATCGAGATGCCTCTCTGAAATCCTGAATAAAATACATAATACATCCAAGAGCAGAGAAAAACCCACCTTTGTTCACCTCATTTAACCCAGACTAGCTTGGGTGACTCTAATCAGCTGGTTTGGATTCCATCTTGAGGTTTTTCTCCGTATGGAATTGATATTAAATCTGGGAGATTTTCCAGGCACCAGTTTGATAAGGAGAATGCAGCTTCCTTAAGATGTGCTCAGCCTCTGCCAATTTCAGTCTTGACCTTCCACTGAAAGGTTCCTGGCCAGACCCTATATATATATATGAAAAGCCAATGAAATTCTCAACGAGTGCCTTAATATGTCATGGGAGTTTCAGAACAATGGAAGCCCTAAACTGAAATTCTCCCTTGCTTATATGGATTAAATTAGAATAGGAAAAATGAGTAACTATTAAAAAAAAATTTTTTTTAAAAGGCAAAGGCAAAAAAAAACCCACCACACAACAACAAAAAACACAAACAAAAAACAAACTGACAAACAAACAAAATCCAATCCTAGATCGGAGTATTTTTAGATATACAGGGTGTTTAAAAATACAGGCCCAGTTTGAAATCACTATGTCTTTGACATTGGGTCCATCTTTTTGAAACACTCTGTAGTATCACAACAATTTAAACAAAGACCTCAAAAACTTAGTACAGAATAGGTCAGGAGTCTTTAAAATTGTTACCGATACCTATTGTATACTGGGATATTTTAAGAGTTATTCTGTTGCACTGATTAATAATAGAGCACATTAGAGTGGTTTTATTTACTCTGCTTTCTGTCACATGAAACTAATCCACACATACATTATTGATAAATAATGCACACCTCTCCAGTTCGCAGCATCTAAATTATGCAGAATTAGGAACAGCTGACAAACTAATACATATAACAGTTTATCCTAGTAGATAACAGTGTATTTGTTGCCAGCATACTTGGTGAACTGCAGTTTTGATTAAAATCTGAAGTTTTATATATAGATGGAGTTTTTCAATAGATGTCACAATGTTTAGCATTCAGACTGATACCACTCTCAGTATTCTTTTGCCCAGACAAAACATATTGGAATTAACTTCAATATATACAAAAGCATCATTTGAAAGCAATAATTCAGCCTTATAAAAATAAAAAGTCTTGCAGTATTTTAGAGTATAATAACATGCAAATGTTTCAGTACTGCATTGCACTATAGTTGTTCCATCAACAATCAATAACCTTCTACAATGCTCACATGTGCGGTGCTTATTTTCATCTAGGAACTACACACAACATTCTCAAGCAACATCTCTCAACAGTCATGAAGTATTTAGCACAATATTCACCTGAGAGCATCACCTAGCACAGATTTTCAAAGCAATAATCTTAGATTACATTTGCATTGGGTTTCCAAGAGGAAGTATGAGTTTTCCTATGCAGATACACAAGGCCAAATTCACCTCATCAGTTCACTTAATTAATGTCTGGAATGAATTTGGGCTATTCTCTATTCAACTGTGTTGAATTAGACTTTGCATCTTCAGCTTTATTTAGATGGAAGTCGTTACCTGAGAAACACCCCACAGAATATTAATTGTTTAATATTACAGTATTACAGAGAACTATGCAAAATTTTGCACAAAGATAATTGTACATTCTATGTTCTGCCAGTTATGACTGGACAGCTTAGGCAAACAATTCATAGGCCTAACGATGTACATTGTGGGATTTGGGGCTTTTTTGATCACTGTGGCAATACAAGTACGAGACGAAAGCTTAAAACCCTAAAAGCAAGCGATTCTTCAAATACTGAAATCTAAATCCCATTTTATTATGCTGTCAATGAACTGCTGAGATTCTCCTTTGCTTGTTAACATGATAGCAGACAGATGAGAAGAAATAAAAAGTACTGGCCTGTGAAAGGCAAATCAAAAGGGAAGATTGAAGGGATTTCTCAAGTTACTCAGGTGAGTCTTTATGCCCCAGCCAGTGACCCAGCCAGTGGTCAGAACGGTGCAGGTTCCGTTTGGTTGCTCTGAACGCTTAGACACGGTATCCAACTGTCTGCCCAAAAGGCTGAGAATTTGCAGTTTCTTTGTAAGCTTACTGCACAATAAACAAAAGAAGGGAATTTGATACTAACTAAACAGAGAATGAATAGTCAATAACATTGTATAAACTTTTTAAAGTCACAAATCTTTATGCAGCAGGAGCAACTTTGCATGTTACTGGAAAGATTGCCTTTTTGGTTCCCTCCACTCATTTTTTAGGTGTAAAATGTATTTTTCTAAAATGAAACCCTCACCTGTAAGCAGATAATGCCATTGAATCCCTAACTTCTATAAAAGAAAGCTAAACCATTGATTAAGAAGTTAAAGTGAATGAAGAAAATGGAGAGCACTATGGTTACACAGATATTTAAATATCCTGTGGAACTGCGAAATAATTACTTTATGACTTTCAACACGGGTGGCATAATGTCTAGGAAATAAATGTTTGCAGTAAACAAAAATGTGTATTTTTTCCATTGTTGAATCTTTAATTCTTAAAATTTAAAAAGTATTTAAAGTATATAACCAACATTTTGAATAAAAAATTAAAATATGTAACAAGTTCCATGCTATCATAACTCAACAACTATGAAATGAGGTGGCATGTGAAGAAGAAACATAGAGGACAAAATGCAAATGCAAGGATATTTGTACAACAATTTTAAGTGCAGTTATAGACCTAAACCTGAATACTTCTACAGTGGAAACATTATTGTATGCATCATGGTGTATATTTCTCAGAATGTGTTAGCTGTCAAGTTTAAGTAATACCTTACATGCCCTTTTTGTAACTTGCAGAATTAGCTTTATGAAACACAGCTGTTCAAAATAAAGCCTGGACTAGCAGTGCCATCTAGCATCTTTAAAAAAAAAAAAAACTCAACAACAACAAAATCCCTGTGCACTTACAGAATTGGTAAGTTAGCATTTATTAAGACTATCAATCTTTGTAATAGGTCTATGCATCAAGTCGTAACCCTCAAGTGAGCAACAGGACATGTTTTGATAATCAGTGTATTACCAAATATAACATCTGTACACGTCACAAACCATCTGGACAATAAAAGTGTCAGAAAAAACTCCTTAGCCTTTGAAAGAGCTAAACTGAGACTGGGGAGAAGAGGGCTGCATTTATTCATGCCATGTTGGGTTATAATACATGGATTGTGTGAAATTGTGATAAAGATGGGAAGAAGGAACAGCAAGGAACAGTTTCTTCCTGAAGCAATATGAAATACATAGAATGATTTAGATGACCAAAGAAAATATTTGGTTATGCCAGTAAAGAGAAACATCTGCTTTACATGGCTTAATAAATGAATACCCCATTCTGAAATCTAACATTTCTGCTTTACACTGTTAAATATTGATATGTATCAATGCACATGAAATACATTCATTTGCTCCTCTCTATATGGAGTTAAAAGGCTTAAGATTTGCAAAAGTATAACAGTGAGCAAAATTTCACCCACTTTTATTGTTTGTTGAACAGAATGAATTGCTTGGCATTGCATAAGACAAAACATGAAAACAAATACTCTCTCTTAGAGCCTACAGTATAGAAGACAGGCTCTGAAATGACAGGATGTACTGGGAAGCCTTGAAACACAGTCATTAATTATCGTCATTGTTACGAGCAAGCCTTTAGAAAGAACTTGAGTGAAAACAAGGATGGGAAGACACTGTAGCATAAGGAGCTCAGAGAAAGAGAAGTGACATGGGTTATTTTTACAAGCTCAGCCACAGCAGCCCCTTGGCACAATACATTGTATAGATAGAGATATAGGTACACACTTTTGCCCCATAGCTATGAATAATTTCTGTATTGCAAAAAAACAGAGGAATTAATTATATCACAGGCATGATAATTAGATTATGAATCTTTCAGTTGAAAGACCCTGAAGAACTGTTACATTGTGAAAAATTATTAATGCCTTGGCAACTCAAACAGATGTCATCTGCCACTGTTTTCTCCTGTTTCTGGGCATTTTTGTGTGGATATTCCCTGAGAAAAGTTTCATTGATCTCGGACTGTAAATTTAAAATACATCTTGCAATACCCTAGATCATGCTCTTCATGAAATAGAATTCTTCACCCACCTCAGCTAAGTTTTCTTGGAGTAGAAACAAAAATAGAGTGCAAAGATTTACACAAATACCCCTAGAGCAAAACTAACCCCACCAAGTCAAGATGCCCAGTGACCCCACTCAGATAACCTATGTGTCCAGATTGTGACAGACCTACCAGCAAATTTTGTCCCCACAGAAACACGTACAAAACAAACCAATCTATAGACAGCTTAATGTAACATTCTGCATCTGGATTACATGTTAAAAAATAAACTAAGTTACATCAAAGTAACTGTTCAGCAGCTGCTGTAAAGTCACCTGTATCTCAAAATCATTGTTCTGTTAGAAGTCCCAGTAGAAAAGTGCTGTATGTAGATACTTATTTAGCCGATTTTCTTTCAAGCAAAAAGTACCTTTTATCAGTCAAAAGCTTCACTTTATTATTGTCTGCTTATTAAGCTGATATTACATAAGGTTTTGTGAGCTTCAACTGTGGCACAGCACTCAGCTGAGTTAGATACAAACACTAAATACATATCCATTATATTCTCATTTTCCATGTCAGGACTTGAACTGTTTGATTATTTATTTTTCCTAGAGAGAAATGCTACTCTGTAAGAATAGTTATTTTTTGAATATAATGTCTGTAGTACCTTTAAAATGACAGCATGTTTTACATAGAGTAGTGGAAAAGCAAACTGTCAACACTATAGTCTGATAAAGTGTTTTTACCTTTATAAAAAAATATACAAATGGTGGCAGCATGCCATGTGTTTCCCAGTACAATCACCCTAACTTTAGACCTACCAACAGAAAGGAACAACATGCACTTTGAAAGGCAATCCAAAGGAAATGTGGGAACGGAGACAAGGCAGATGTTTTACAGAGCTCCCTTCTGCCCTCAGTTGCTTATTTCAAACTTGCTAGAAAGAAAATTCAATGAGGTGGTTAACCCAGAGAATGTTTAATTTCCACACTCTCTTCAACCTTCTGTTTAAATGCTAGTTAGTATCTTATCTTCTTCTTGTGTTCTAATTTAAAAACTTTCATTTTCCCTTTTTATTTTATTTCTGTTAAGGCGGGCTGGTGTGGTTGGGAATTCATCTTCACTGGGTGAGTATCTGCTTATAGACTTAGGGAGGCAAGCTACCTTACATACACTCATACAGCTATTTATGCAGATCACATCAGTTTATACAGAAGACTCATCATATCCCTGCAGAGCTCAGGGCTTGATATGACAGGACACATATTTGCTCAGAGTCATCTCTTTGGTGTTTAGATAGTAAGAATGTTTCCAAAGAAAACCAGAAGCAGAGAATAAAATACGGAGAGGGAAAATACACTCAAACTAGACACCCCTACACAGAACTAACCCCCCAGCACAAAACTGATTAGCTGCCTGAGGCCATCAAGAGCATAGGCACAGGATGTTTTCCTAAAGGGAGGAGGGGCTAGCTTGACCTTTTAATTTATAAAGGGAAACCACACACCCAGGTGTTGCAGCTCTGCTCACTAGGAGCAATTAGGACATAATCTGGGTTGTTTATTTTGTTGGGTTCAGAGGTCCATGCTGAAAGATCAAAAAAGACTTATAGTGACTCAGTAAGCTCCATGCGTGTGATGTTTTTCAACTGGCTTTTGTGTTGGTACTGTCTTGTTATTCATTTGTCTAGAAAGAAAAAACAGTCTCCTTAAGTAGGAAATCCCACTTGGACTACAATAAGGCAAATTGCCCCTTCATGTTAAAGTTGGATTTTAAGGAAAAAAAAACTTGAAAGGAAATTTGTGTCTGTACAGTGAGCAGCAGCCATTCAGTTAAAGATGAATTCTCAAAACTGCCAATCCTTTCTAGTTGAATCCACTTTTATTGAACACTTTGTGACTTAAGGTATATTGCTATAAACAAACTTAGTAAAGAGATTGATTTAGTGTATTTTAAACCAGTAATAGGTTTCAGACACTAGAACAATTCTTCTTGTTATCTACAGAGACATAAAAGAAAACACATAGCCATCAATTACAGCAGGGACTCTTAAGGGACTCTTCTGGACAATAGTGACACCAATGTCATAGCCGGTTGCACAATTACCTCTGCTACTTTCCTAGAATGAGAGAGTCAAGCTCGCATGGCTCTCCCAACCCAAACTGTGCCAGCATGGCAATGAAAGTTGGGTAGTATTTCTAACAAGCAATAAAAAAATGTGTCCCACACTGTCAGCACAGAACCAATAGTGAAAGAGAATATGCTGTGGTGCTCCCAACCTCTGGTATCCTGAATCTCTCCAAAGATGACAAGTGCTGTTCTAAAAGTGCTGCCCATTAGTGTGGTCTCAGGTTTCCTTAAAAACAGTCCTGCATCAAAGATGTGCAGAGCTGACGCCTTGGATAGTACTTAAAAGGACAATTGCCCAGGAAATGTAGGTCCCTCTGTGGAACAAAACCTACCATTTATTATATGGATATGCAACTTTTAGTATATTGTAATATCTTGGACAATCTTCAAGCAAGAAAGAGATTCTTCCTCTCTACTAAAGTTCTTGGTAATTGATCTGTCATCAACTACCCACAAGACAGAAGGAGGGTAAAAATAGCCATTCTTCACAACAAATTCCTTTCCAAATCTTTCAGATTCTCTGTCAATGCCTTTTCTGTGGCTACTGTTCTTTCAGCTACAGGGGACCTTGGCCAATAGTATGGCAGGCCAGCCATACAGCGGAAACCCTCTGAAATCTTGAGATTGGCACAGTCAAAACTTCCCAACAGGGCTACATTACTGCAACAACTAACAACAGACTGGGATACCACATTGTGGTCACTGTTATTGCAAAGACTTACACACAACCTCAAATTAACATACTCTAAGTGTGATCCAGAAAAAAACTGATACTAACAGAGACCTTTTTCCAGCTGATGTGATAGACCTTTTGCTCAAGAATTATAAAGAGCCTTGTGTATATGAGTAGGGTTTCTTTCAGTGTGTGAACCTAAATCTTGAAGGTTATGACAGCAGCACCTACCTGGGACATGTTGGGATATGGCAGCCAAAAGCATTAGAAAGGAATTAATGCAGGGTGCTTTTTTTCTCGAAATAGTCTTTTTATTTCTAATATTTGCTGACATTTAATCCTACATCAACAGGCAACTTTAAATAAAGACAGACTGGCTATTTGGTCTTGTCTTCACTGTTTAGAAATTTCCTCGCTAAGGTTTTCATGGAAAGAAAATAAAAATCAAGTCTAACATCTCAAACTTCCAGGACAACCCATAAGCCTATACATGTCCACTTATTTTTTTTTCCACAAAAATGAAGCAAGTATGTTTTTCTAGAGGAAATGGCATATGAAAAATTTGGCACTGTAAGATCTGATTCACTGCAATGTCTTCTTCTTCCATTCCATTCTGACTAACACAAAGACCAGTGATGTGGAAATGTCAGCCCTCATTTTATATGGCACTAATATTTTCCACAGCTTTGATATTCTACGACAAATTTACAACATAATCAGTTCTGCTATCTTTAGTTTCAATGAAGAAAAACTACAGCATTCTATAAGTTTCACAAAACTCATTTTTCTTTCATCAGAGCTAAAAGCTAATTTGTCATGACACAAATGGGAAAGAGAGAGAAAATCTATTTCTGAATGCATCTGTTGGTTATGAACACAAATTAAGCTATGTTTTTGTTCTTTCTAACTGATGGAAAAGTTTAAAATCTTGAAAATACTGTAAGAGGAGAAAATAAAACATAAAAGTTTCAACATTTCAGCTAAAAATAAATGTCCTGAACTTAGACACCAATTGCTTCACTTTTATGTAACTGGAACATGTTTTCATTGTTTCCATTTTGATTTTTTTGGGAGTAAGGTTATTGTGCAGATTGGTGAATTTCTAGTCCATAAGTCAGTGGATGTCATACTCAGAGCTTGTTCCTCCTGACAGTCTTGACTAGAATTCACTGTTGGAGGCTTCTTGAAAGTTACTTTTAGCCACAAGTTATAGTGTGAGCTGCAGGAATTGTGTGGAAGATAGACACAGAATGAGGAACTTTCTGTAGCATACATTAGAATGCAAGATGGATCTGATAGCCATAACAGTTATTCCTCGATCTAGTGTTTATGAAAAAAATAGACTCTTTATCAATAACTGCTGTAAATTTTATTCCATATTTTAAAGAAAACCTACCATATACAAAGCTACAGGGCTACAAAACTGGTAGTAATTTTAAAAGAAAGAAATACTTAAGAAATATAGAATCAAATTCAATGGTTTATTTCTTAGAATTTTAAACTACGTCAGATGAGCAAAATAGCAAGTGAATAAATAAGCAGATGAGCAAAATCTTATTTTCTCAGCAATTTTACAATCCAAAATAGGTGGACACTAAATGGGAAGAAAGAATTTGCTGCATAGATGGAGTAATAGACTCATATTCTGAAGTGTTGGCTCTTAACTCTGCTATTGGTCTTCTCAGTTGCCTTCAGCAAGTCACTTCCATAGCTTTTACCTGAATTTTGTAGAATGTAATGTGGACTTCTTCTGAAAAGTAGTTTGAGGTCTCTTGGTAACACTCTCATAGTCAAATTATATTGTTATCTTATTTTACTTTGGTCTTATCCTTTTTGAAGGCAAAATATAGTTTGGGCATGTGGGATATAATCTGTCCCACAAATAATATCAACCCAGGGCTATCTGCAGTATCCAGAATAGAGTTTAAGGCACTAACACACCTAATCAACTGAACTTTTGAAAACCTTTGCTCAGAGATTATTTAAAGTTCATAGGGGCCTCAGGCTTTAACAAAGGTGCTCTTGCAACTACAGATTATCTTCCAGTGTGTAAAAAAGCACTTAAGCACCTAAAACTTGACAGGACCAAGCAACTCTGAGCCCTAGTGTACACATTATATCATGGTGTAGGTGCATGTCCTGCTGGAATACTGAAACTAAATCTGCTTATTTCCATAAGGGATTCAACCCAGTGACTGTTAACAATCATACCTGTGAGAAGAAAGGCTTGAATTTCAATGCCAGGTTGAACTACTCCTTATTTATTTTTGCATTAGGCAGCCATAAAACACAAAAGCATACCACGGAGCAATGACTGGAACCTAGATCTTTATTTTAAGAGGAAAGCTTTAACCCTAGGACACAGTGCTACTCTAGACACGAGTGCACACAAAGTGGAAAAATGACATTAGAATTGAGTAAGAAGAGACATTATTTCACTTTAAATGGATCGATCACTTTGTTGGACTGGAGATATGGACCTAAATCCTCTTCAGGCAGAAGGATTTTAACTGAAAAGTCCCATCACATTATTAAGAACCTGTGGATGAAAGTGATCGCCACTTGTGCTTTCACCTCTGTTTCAAAGTACTGATTGCTACCTCATTTGAACGAAGAAGATTTACCTGAAGTGTCTATAAATTCAAAGTAGCAGAAGGCATCTAGGTTTACAGCAGAGTGGTAACCGGGGCAAAATGTTTTCTTTTAGGTATACAGACAACAACCTAGATACAATAGGCTGTAAGTTCTTCTAGAACCACCAAGCATCTGATACTTAGGGATTGTGATGATGAAAATGACAGCGTGGAAAACCTTTACTATGGACATATTGTCCTAGTTATATTGCACAGAAACAGGAGCTCACTTGTGGACACGATGATGTCTCCAGACACCCACCAATGTTTGGCAGTTCTGACAGTGTTTCAATTCAGATTGCACCTTGTAACTCATACATAAAAATATGTAGGAAGAATGTTTTAGATATCTTGCACTTACCAGAAAGAAATGACATTCTGAGAGTCATGTAAAGTCATAATCAGTAACTAAACTGACACGAGTCAAACACTGTCCATGTCTAGTTCAGGTACTTAGTACCTTAACCCACTGTCATATTTATTACAGCGAATTTCAAGAATGTTGTGAAAAACTGTCAGTGGAAGGGACAAGGGGTGAGGGTGTGTGTATGTGCACACATTCCAGAAGAGGTTGATTCAGTCAGGATTTGTCACAGTATAAATTACAACTTCCTGAGTTTTATTATTTAATTATTTGTTTGAATGCCAGCTATCTGAGGGTGTGATTCTTGGCATAGTTTCCTATTTTTCACATCTTTTATCTACACAGAAAATACCACAAAATATGGCTCAATAAAAGACAACAACAAGACTGCTTCAAACTGATCGAATATTTACACAGTTAAATTTTTAACACAATTAACACAGTTAAATTTTTGAGAAAATTCAAAACCAGCAGGAGCTCCAGAAGTAAACAGCCTGCAGAATTGGTCTAGGACCATTTACAGGACCTGGATTGTTAATGTAGACTTGAGTAAGAGTGCAATAAACAGCATCATGACAGAAGCAGCCCTTCTGAGTCAGATAGCCTCTCATGACTTTTTTCCTCCCCTTCTATGAAGGCTGAAAATATCACCAGCAAAAGATTTCTTCTTCTAACTCAGCACCAGAGGAGTAAAAGGAATTCAGTCTACCTATTCTCTGCCCTGACCACCTGCAGTTAAATACCTTGGTGCACCAAGCACATGCACATACAGGTTCTACTTACCACTGCCATAGCAGACCAATATCCAAGACAGCAGAACAAGGGTAGCTGAAGAGGTCCTCTTTTGCTCAGCTGTAAGGATGCATTCTTCAGACTAATTGGTTACAAATGTTCACTTAACAAGCAAAGTTATTCATATGTTACAGTAATGCGACAGTGAGTCTTGAACACTTTAAATGTTGTTCACTTGTCTTTCTAAATCAAAATCACCCAGCAATTATTATCATAAAAACACAGTACTTAAAGAAAATGTCATTTTTAATCTAGGGGAAATTTGTATCCTAGCATCTAATGGACTGTTATGATTGTTTTATTTTTTTTATTTTTTAACCAAAGAGCAAACCCTCTATATGAATGCATAGCATAGCTAAAAAGCAAACAACCAACCAACCAACCACAAAAGACAAGGATTATAAATACAAGTAGAAGCCTTTCGCTGCTATGCTATTGATTTTTTCACTCACATGTGACCAAATAGTCATATCGTCTGACAGGTATTCAGTGTACTGTGTAAAACAAACCAGTAAATCAAACTCCTAGTGGGTGTGCATATGTGACATGAATATAGTACACTGGAAAAAATATAGGAAGAATTAAAAAAACCCAGCAAACACTGAATGAGCATTAATTCCTTACTCTATACTGGATATTTCCAGGGAATTTCTAGAATTGCCACGCCTTGATGTATTTTCTGTAATTTGGTCAGTGCAGGAAAACCACATAGAATCTGTTGAATTCAGCTGCCCAGAATCAACTGAAATTTGAGTCCTGTTTATTCTCTATGTTTTGCAGAATTAGAGTTTGAGAGAGAGAGTATCCTCATAAAAAGAAATGGAAAATAAATTATTGTGAAACGATGAGAGAGCTTGCTCTGTTCTTGCTTACGCTGTAGTTTTGCAGGAGATGTCACTTAGTAATGCAAGCGTTTTGTTAAACTTTTCATCAAGACATATTTGATTTCTTCAAAATTATGAAAACTATAGGAAAATAATCCAGCGATCATCTAAATTGATCCCTGCATCAGATCACATCCACCTAGAACAACCTAACCAATTTCTTTCTAACCTACTTTTGAAACTTCCCATGAAAAAGATCATACAACCTGCTGGTTCCTTGTAATGCTCATCAAAAGCACTGAACATTGTTTTCATATAATGACCTTCTCCTGAGAGGATACGTAACAGCTGCTTTGGTACTGTTCTTTCCAGTTATGAAAATGCTGGTATCTTTCAGACTTGAAATGGTGCAATGAAATATAGCTTTTCTTTGCACAATTTGAGTATTTTTTAATCCCTTAGAATCTTGACAATCTTGTTCCTGATACCTAGATTTCTATAAGAAGAATTCCACACCTGAGGAACTTTCTGTAAGTCAGCCAAAAGTCTGAGTAGGAAAAGTTGAATAATCCTCCCCTAAGAGCACTTAAACACACACGTAGATTTGAACACACATGCTGTCATATTGAAGTTTATTGGAATATGCAAGTGCTTAAGCACATATATAAGAAATTGTCTAGACAGCTAGCAAAGGGCTCTAAGTTCTGTAGGACCAAGCCCAGTAGATTAGAGGGTCTTATTTATGGATAGCATTTTATATGGCCTGATTTGCTGAGCTGACTTGCATTTATTTCCCTGACATTAACCTCAGTCGTTGTCGCTTCATATGTGTGACTTGCACATTTGCTCTTGTTGTAGAGGACAATACTTTTTACACATTAGCTGACGTTGATTGATTTGCTTTTGTCAGAAGTCCAGGCCGGACATAGTCATTCTTGGTGCCAGGCCACTCCCTACCCACAGTTTATTCAGTCTTCAGAAAGGAGATCTACACGTCAGCCATCAAACAAAAAACTGGGGAGACAACATCCCAGCCATCACTTCTCTGCAGATGTTCCATGTCAGGTACAGGATAGGCTGTTTTCAAAGTCCACAATACTGTGCATTTCTGAACAGATGTTCAAGGACGAGTTTCCATTTCGGAGGATGTATGGCTTTTCCCTAGCTCCTGTTTGAGGACACTAACCATTTGCAAGAGAATGGAAGGATATTTCTTCTGAAGACCACCAGGGACCATCTTGTCCAGTGGAGCTGTGCATAAGCTCCAAGTCTTAGACTTCTGGAGAAGCACCTTTTAATGCTAACTGTAGAGAAAAAAGCATTTATTTCCCTCATCCCCCTCTCCTCAGAGAGCTGGCTTGTGGTTGCTTACCTGGTGATGTGATTTGTTAACAAATTTGAATGCATGTCCATAGGGAGCCAGGACCAGAAAGACTGTTTGGTCACTAAATGGTACGATCTGAGTTAATACATTATTTGTAAATGCTTTTAATTTTTTTTTCTGACTAATCACCATTCAGTAACCATGAATCTAACTAGCTATCTCTCATGCCTAGAGTTCTTTGTAGGGAGCATTTACCTACCACTCTACTAACTCACTAGCTAGCTAGCTAACTAACTAAAGAAATTATAGAACTAACTGTTAATGTATTGAAGAGTTTTCTTCATTTTGGTCTATGCCTGACACAAGCGCCAATAAGCGAAGCTGACCTGTGGCAGGCTGAAGCAAGTGTCACCATCTTTTTGTTAAATCGTTTGTATTATGTTGTGTAATACAACAGACTCACAAAAGTTCAGATGACATTAAAAGCATTAGTGTTGAATGACTCAAAAATTAAGCAAATATTTTTACCCCTGCATCATCTGTGGATATTGTAGGTCAGCCTATCTATTTGGCCTTTCCATATGCTCTCCTCTGCTTAGACATCATTTTGTATTAAGTAGTGCTTTTCCACAGACAACTGACAGCTTTTGCCACAACTGAGTAACTTGCTCTTTGTTGTTTATATTTCTGCCATTCTGATACACAAAAAAGGGCTCCAAATTTATATCATTTTCCCAGTAATCACATGAATAGGATAGCTTAGTGAATCAGGGCTGGAAGGAATACCAGAGGAAAAGCAGTATCACAAGCAGAGTAGAAGAGAAAGAAATGGAGGTGTCCCTCCTTCTTTGGCTTCCTCCCTCCATTCTTTGGGTGCAAGACACTCTTGTATGCTTTTGAAAACTGCTCAGGGTGATCTTATACCAAATACACAGGCTTCCACTGCTTGTTATGATCAGTAATATCTCTTGGTTTGGCAAATTTTGGCCTGACGTAAGGGCTACATATCCCTGAGCCGCACCGGAAAAAAAAAAAAATGGCAGCATTATTTTTAGTATTTAGAAATAGCCAAGTAAGGTATTTTACCAATTGTTAGCATGCAAAAAACAATGTGTGTCATTTTCAGAGTTCCTTGCTTTTAACTGCATGTAGGATACATGAAATGTGATGTCAGGTTTACTGAATCTGGCATATAGATGCTAATCATTCTCATCAGTAACTGGTAACATGGTCAAAATCTGCAACAATTTGGATCTCTGTGGCCAGTTGTTACCCATATGCTCTAAAGAAAAATAATCTCTTTAAGCCACACAGAATGGATGACTGCTTTTCAGAGAGTTGCTTAAATCTTTAGCATACTGTAAAGATTTTCAATAATGCTAGAAAGAAGATACCATATTGTTATCCTTTATGTTTTGATCTCAATAAAAAGCTAAAAAATCTGCTAATAAATATAGAACTAATTAAGCTGCATTTCAAAACCATAATCAGCAACTGGAGAGTACCCTATAACAGAAGAAAATCATCTTTAAAAAGATCACAGCTCAGCAATACGCTGACTTTGAGGGACTCATTCTTTGATACAGACTCTAGCACAGCAGTGGACCCTAGCTGTTCTTTCTGAAATCCAGGACTAAATAATAAGAAGAGTGTATCTAGCTGGGCAATTACATCAGAGTCACGGTGTTCTTCCTAATAAGACTATTAAGACTAGCAGCATGCCCTAAATTATGAAGTGCTTAGGAAAAAAATCCCGTATATTTGAGATGACTCCACATTCGTTTTTTGTCTTCGTGGCATCTTTGATGAGACACGTTTGTTACATATACGTGAAAAGGTATGTTCTTAGGAAAGGTGGCACGCAACCCTGCACTGCACTCCTGTGGAAACACAGGTGGAACGTACCCTGTAAGAGATAGCGTGCCACGTCTCTCCCAGATGATGCCACAGGTGGGAAGGCTGACAGGTGCCCAGCCTGGCTCGCAGCAGCTCCAGCACTGCCGCTCAGCAGAAGGCACGCGGAACTGTCCCTTGCCACCCAGCCCTGCCCTGCACTTCCCTGCGAGCAAAGGGCTCCCTTCCATCACCCTTCCTCACGCTGAGAGGTGCTTACTCACAGAAGTAATCCCACTGACTGCTACAAATTAACGGACAAAGGAGAGGCAATGTGTGAGCTCCCTCTGCAATGTGTGAGCTATTAACTAGCTCAGAGGGAGCCCAGCTGGCTACCCTGGCTGCCTGCGGCGCGGCAAGCGTCTTCAGCTGTTGGGCTGATGTTCCTAGCTGTCAGCTCTGTTTCAAATAGCTCCACAAGCAATGCCTAGAAGTAACTTCTTCACTCCCTTCCAGTAGCACTCAAGACGGATGGAGCCTAGCAGAGCTGCAGTTTTGGTTTGGCTTTGCTGCCTTTTTAAAAAGGATCTTGGTTGGATGCAGGAAGAGTACTGGACAGTTAGCACCTTTCAGGATACACAACTCTGTTCATGAAAAAGCTTGTATAACTTTTTTGGTTTTGCCTCCATTACATGCCACACAAAGACCTTTTCTAGTAAATTTATAGATATATTTCAAAGATACAAAGATGATATTTAAGTACCGAATTATCTCTATTTCTGGAAAGTTCCTTCAAGGAGTGGGATCTTCAATGTCACAAATAAGCTAACATCTAGTTTCAGCTGAAGGTTTGGATCCTGGGAACGATCAGTTTTTCTTCAAGAGACCTTGTATAAAAAATTAGAATAACCACTATGGGAAAAAACAAACAAACAAACAAAACCATTACCATCAGCATTATCTGTTACAAGAAAACCCACAGATGTATAGGTTTATGTGGAGTGAGGGTATATCAGAACATACAAAGTATTTCCTCAGAGTCCTGGTAGGTTTCCCCATGGAAAATGTAGACTTAGATGAGACTGAGTGGGGAAAAAAAGAATCTGCAAAGTCCTGACTGGCAGTTCCTGACAGTTTTGTTCGCAATCTTTTGTATTTATAGGAGTCTTTAAGTGGCCTGCATTCATGGTAGTTCTGGATGAAATGAGAAAGAAAAACAAATGCTCTAAGATTAAAGTAAGTCCTCGAAAATATTGCCTTTTTAATTATTTTTGTGCCCCAAAGTATGCAAAACTGGCTGCCAGCAGACCATTACTAAACACAGTCAGTGTCCAACCCTTGCACATAGCTATTTATGGCACCACAGCTCAATGTCTGGAGTTCTGTAGTCTACTCTAGCTGACCTCCATAGAACGGATTTTTTTTCTTCTTCTTTTCTTCTTTTTTTAATAGCTGCATTTATCAAACAAAAATCATACAGATATTTGCAAATGTCATACCTCTCTTTCTAATTTCTTTGTCAGACATAACTATAAACATATTGTAAGAGAATAGCCATAATTAGCATTTCAAGAAGAATAAACAATTTTCTTAATTGTCTGCTTGAAGCACAGCATTCAGACAGTTTTGCCAGTACATCAGTGAGAGAGAAACACATACTACTAGTTTAGGTAATGGGGTAAATCCTGCCTGTTCCCACAAGTTATATGTCTGTTCACAAAAAGTTGACCTGTGCAATTCTAAAACCTGAAATATTTTGATTCTTTTTCTTAAAATAAAAACATAAAATAGGGTATATTGCAGCTAATCATTATTTATCACCAGTGGCATTGCTAGGCCAGCCAGCTCCTGGTTCTTTCACCAGATCTCAGAGTACCATCTAACTCCTCCTGAGGGCTATAGCCTCAGCCTGGGCAGGGCACTTGGCCACTCTCACTACTGACTCTGTAGAGTGGGTTGAACCAGCTCTAGCTGAACTACATTTTGGTTGTCACAGACTCATTTTGCATGTATCTGTTGTTGTGTCTGACCTAGCAATGCTGGTCATTTTGAAATAAAAAAGAAATGCTGAAACAAGCATCTTATTAACCTCTGCTAAACTCTGCTCAAGTTCTTCTCTAGTTTTGGATACTTAGTTGGAAACAAGTGTGCACACAGAAGTCAAAGAGTATGCTCCACACACTACCAAATCCCACTACAGACAGCTAAAACAGTATTCTGATTTTATATGTCTTATTCCAGCTTCATACACACAGATGAGTTATGCCACCTTCACTCTTGACCTTTGACAACCTAAGGGCTTATTTTAAACCTCATTCTATATGTAAAACTGGAATGATATTAGTATTTTGACACTTTTTAAATGACATGGAGGTACATGAAATAGTGGGAAATAAATACAGTGATGGTGATTTTGCATATTTCTCAGAAGAAAACAACTGTAATGATGAATTTTTCTTTCTCAAGCTTTAAAGCATACTTTATTTTTATAAAATGTGAGGGCCTTCAGTCCCTGTTGTTGGTGGGCATGAACTCCACAATGTGAAGATTTCAGCAAGTAGCACTGCATCTCAAACAAAGCAGCTTGTCTTGTTGCTCATTGGTAATTGTGGACACTATGTGCCACTGACTTTTCTTTATAACTAAGATTAGTGTTTTACAACACTGCCAAGTTCTGCAGTTCGGAAATGACATACGGACAGAGGCATCTGTGCCATCAATGGCATTTCTCACCTCATTTCTGGCAGAACTGTCTTTCTGGATTGACATTTCTGGCCCAAATCTCTCTCAATGAAATCATTGGCAAATTTCCCAACACCTTGAATAGAAACAGAATTGGGTCCCATGATCAGAAGATGCATGTGCACCTCTCATCATACTGTAAGCCGTAAATGTTCATAATTGCTATCTAGCAATCCCAGCTGAGATGCTGGTGACATCCAAGAGTGAGCTGCTTATATTAACACTCAAAGGCATAGACAGAACTTATTTACAACATCAGAAGATATAATGTCTTGCCTAAGTGAAATCATGCAAGGTAAAATCTATTCCAACTACCTTAAAATATCCCTTCTCTGATTCAAGCCATCTATGCAACAAGGAAAAGAAAAGAAAAAAAAAGACAACCCCTCAAAACATCCTTCCTTGCCAATCAAAAGACAAAATCATGACATAAACTATTGCTACAAGTATAAAAATAATATTTTGTTTAGATTATTTTTCATTAAAATTCACCCGTGCAATTCATTTCCCTGAACATTCTTGGGAAAGAGAACAGCCTGAAAAGCACATTCTTAAAATATATTTTCTACCTTTTGCACATTTTTTTATACAGAGTTTTCTTTATTTCATTCTGGATGGGTCAGTTTAATTCAGCATTTATAAAACTGCAGCACAGGAAACTTTTCACAGGATCTTAAGAGTGGTAAAAGGCAAAACAGAAACACTGTTATAGAAGCAGCAGGTACCATTTCTAGTCTAAGACCTGTACTGAAGGTAGCTGCTTTTCAGGCTTAGCAATGGAACAATTAATAAAGGAACCCATTAAGGTCTGATTGTTGCTGCTAAAAAGGAAGGTTGAATTTCAGTCCTTTGAAGTAACTGAGAATGATTCAGGCCTCATTACAGAGATATAATCTACATTCATACATTTATGTTAGTGATTCAAATCTATTGGGACAGATTGAATTCCGTTAAATAGTGCATCTTTCCTGTGGAACTTTTCTCAGGCTTTCTCAGGCTAACCTAAGAGGTGACCTGACAATACAAAGTAGGGGGGTATTTAGGGATTCAACTGTGCTATAAAAGAAAGGCTATACAAAAAGTAGAAAAAAGAATGAGATATAGTCTAAAAAGCTATGTCAGCTTTTCATTTGGGCTCTGTTTTGTAAATGCCCTCCCTGTCATCACACAGGATAGAAAAGGACGCTATGCGTTGTAGTAGTTTTAAGTACTGCGTTGAATATTGCACCTGCCAGAAAGCAGATTTATTATGAAATTCTGTACATGTGGGGTTCATTCTTAACCACGAGAGCTTACAACCAACATAAAGCAAATCACAATCTAGAAACAGGTCTAAGCAAAACTCTTCTTGAGTAAATTCAAGACACTACCTATTTTTTTTTTAATGAGTAGGGGTTAAATATATCTGTTTGACTCCCAAACTACTATTTTCTCCTGCCACCAGAGATCCTAAAAGGGCAACTCATTGTATTTTCCAGCCTTTGACAGGAAAAAGAGAAAAACTGAAAGTTTTCTTCAAATGCATTATTTTAAGACATTATAGTAATTATTTATTATTTAAGCTGCTGGAATCAAAATAACTTCAATTTTAGAAATAATGTGTTGTACCCTTCACAATCTAGACAGCAAACAAGCATTGACATCAGCTTTATAGACATACATGTAAGCTGGCAGGCATTCACCAAAAAGTAGGCTTTTGCTTTTCATTTTTGCCTTATTTATCTTTTTTTAAATTATTGTTATTATTAGTTGCCACAAAAAGAAAGCCTTAATCAGATTCACCAAAAAATTTCTCAAACGCTTTGCACTCAGTGCAAATACATGCAGAATAAATACTCTGAAGTACCATAAACAACATCATAAAACATATTGATTCTGAGATTAAACGGTTTCGTTTTTAAGGCTGTTTAAATGTCAGTCCCAGAAGCTGAACACATAAATTTAGGAGCTGACTCTCTCCAGAATAAATGCCATAATTGGGGAAAATCATTTCTAATTTCTGTTGTGAAGCTAACAATATATTTAACTTCCTAATCTAATGAATTGGTCTAATTTTAGAACTATTTGTTATTTTTTTGCATTTTCTGCTGTTTAAGATTTACTCCAAACGTAATTGTATAGGTGGTTTTCCATTGCATTCCACTGATCTGCATTGTCAAACTACCTCTATTTCAAAAAAAGTCCTGGGTTTACATATTGAGCTACTCACTGTGTTTCTGTACTGCTTCTCTTCACTGCTACTCCATTTTCTTAGTGAATGTTCCACCTACTTGCATAACAAAAGTTATTTTACAATAATAAATACAGCACCAAAAATTAATGTCTTGCATGCTGCCGATATCCTGTCAGTCCCTGATCCCTTATTTTCCTGTTAAAAGATACTACATCATATAGGAGATGCCTATTAATTACTGGGAAAGTCGACGGTTCAGTGATAGGCTAGAAATATGAATCTGTCATAACATTCAGTATGTGAAATGACAAATCCATTAGGAGAGATGGGATCAAAGGAAAAACCAGCAACATATACCCCTCCAGGAAAATAATAGCTTGAAAAATTGCTTTAAAATAGCCTTGAAAATGGAAAATTTGTTTCTTTCTGGCAGAGGAAACTGCCTTGGGTTTTTTTTCTTTTTTTTCCTTTTTTTTTAAAGACAGCGAAACACTCAGATTTTATGGGGAAACCTTTGCAATCCAAATAAAGACCCTTTTGCTTTGAAGTCAGATGCGTGATTCAGTAAATGACTCATGTTAGCAATTAGAAAATGGTCATTTAGGGCCCTGATTTCTTTTGAGACAAGGAGGGTGAGGGTGGAGAAAGAGACACAATAAATCTTGAGTGCCTTAAAAGGAAGAACAGGCTAAAGTGTGAACTTTTCATTTCAGCAACGGAAGTCAGAAATCAGTGATTCATTAAAGAAGGGAGAAAGACCTCCCATGGAAGCTGGCAAAGAAGAAGGAAAAGGAGCTAATTATGTCTCTTCCCTTTTTACTCTCTCTGACCAGCATATAATCTGCTTTTCCAGGGTCTGCCTGCAGTATACACTTCTTTCCAACCCCTCCACCCAACCCCTCCTCCAGCGGGGGGGAGGGGGGGGATCTCGCAGGCAACAAGCTCCAGGTGGCTTTCTCAAGCACTTCACTGCCAAAAAAATAAAATAAAATCCTCCGCTAGAAAACAAGTTTCTTTTCGGGGGGGGGGGGGGGGGGGGGGGGGGCGGAGGTGAAGTAAAGGGGGAGGGAAGCCTCCCCAGAGGGGATTGGTTCAGACTGGAAGACAGGGAAATTAGTAAAGCGTGAGCCTCCAAGCCGTGCTGGTGGCCGGCTCTCCGAGGAGAAGAGTGCTTTAGGAGCAATTAGCAGCGAGCCGAAGGCGGCGGCGGCTGCTGCCGCCGCAGCCCAGGAGGAAGCGAGGGCAGCTCCCGGGGCTCCCTCCGCAGCAGGCACCGCTCGCTGCAACTGCGAAAGGGTTTCAGATGTCCCACCGCTGCTTGACCCCCTGCAAATAAGGGTTGACCACCAGAGGCACATCCCACCTCTGACTTGTAATCGCTGACATTTAGGCTACAGCTTCCAACCTGTTTACAACCAAAGGGGGAGGGAAAGGAAAGAAAGGGGCGGGGGGGGGGGAACAAGTTGGGATTTTTCCCTCTCTCTCTTTCTCTCTCTCTCTCTCGATTTTTTTTTTAATACTGTTCTGGAGAATTCAAAGCAAAACAAAGAAACTGCCTCCTCTGGGGTTGTCAGTGAGAAAGGACGAGTTGTGCAACTGGTTTGGGACTTGCAAAAAGGCAAGGGGTGGGGATCAGAAGAAGGTGCAAAGCCACAAAGTGTGAGTGCTTGTGTGTATGTGTGTAAAGGGGTATGTGTGAAAAATCCCTCCCAGTACCCCTTTCCACTGGTTGTTATTTATTTTTGTTGTTGTTCATTTTGCTGTCATCTATTTTTCAGACCTTTCTGCATCTAAGATGGTGAAGAAAGGAGTGAGGAGGAGAACAAAATAACTACTGGGAAGTCTCAAACCAGGTTGGGGAGTGTGTGTGTATGTGGGGAGGGGTGGGGTGGGGAAAAGAAAAAGAGGATTAACCACAGCAACCCCCCCAAAAAAAACCAACAGCTCTTTTTTCTGAGGGAGGACTCGAAGGATTAAAAGGCAGCAACTTCTGAGGCGATTTGTCCCCTGAGTTATGGATGTTGGTGCACTTACTTCAGGCCAGATCAGAGCTCAGAGGGATCTAACCAGAAGCAGCAACCACCGGCTCTCCACTTGCCTTTTACCAGGTTTTACCCTTCCAGTATGTTTCATTTGATAAGACATTTTCCAGCGCCCAGAGTTTCAGTACAATGTGCAAATGGATACTGACAAATGGTGCCTCAGCCTTTTCCCACCTGCCTTGTTGCTGCTTGCTGCTGCTCTTCTTGGTGTCTTCTGTGCCTGTCACCTGCCATGACCTCGGCCAGGACATGCTGTCCCCGGAGGCCACCAACTCTTCTTCTTCATCATCCTCCTCCTTCCCCTCGTCCTTCTCCTCTCCTTCCAGTGCGGGGAGACACGTGCGGAGCTACAATCACCTCCAAGGAGACGTGCGCAAGAGGAAGCTCTACTCTTACAACAAGTACTTTCTCAAGATTGAGAAGAACGGCAAGGTCAGCGGCACCAAGAAGGAGAACTGCCCCTTCAGTAAGTACCGCTCAGCTGCCGCGCCGCCGGGCAGCGGCTGCCGCCCCCCGAGCGCCCCGGCCGCGGCAGTCCCGGCCCGGACAGCCGGAGCCTCTGTCTGGGGAGACACGGGGAGGGGGAGCGCGGCAGAGGTGGGGTGGCTCCTCCGGGACCCCGGACACCGCCAGCCCGTATCTGCAAATCTCTCTTGTTACATTTGTTTCGTAAATGGCTTCGCCGGGCACAGTTTGTTTCTTTCCCCGGCAGAAGAGCAAATTAGAAAGATTTGTAAGGACGTGGTGCCGAGTTTGGGGGGGCGGGGGACGGCGGGACGGGACGGGGCATTGTCTCCCAAATCTGAAAATCATTATCCCCTGTCATTAAAGCGCCTTGACGAGAACGCTATATTGAAACAATACATCGATTTTCCCCCGCGCACACACAGGGTCCTCTCACCGCGCCGCACAAGCGGTGTCTGCTCCGCGCTCCCTCCTCCCTACCCCGGGACAGGGGGCAGTTTTCTTCGGGGTGGGGTTCTGCCCAGGTTTGCTCCCCGCCCTGGGGGTGCCCGGCGGGCGCTGAGCGGAGGTGCGCGGGCGCGCAGCCGCCCGCGGTGAGGCGATGCGGGTGCCGCCGCCGCCGCGCCGCTATACCGCCGCTCGCTCCATTGTAAACATCTGGGGCTGGCTTCGCACAGACCTCACACGCATTTCATTGTCATTTAAAAAAAAAAAAAAATTCAAAGTAAAAGCCATATGGCTGTTTCCATGGCTGTAGTTTAGAGCTTTTCTGTAGCACTAATTATGCTTTAAGTAATAGCGTGCTTCTGGTAATGTATTTTTGGCTGCCAGTGCTAGAAATGTAACCTTTATTCGGTTTTCCTTGCCTGTGCAATCTCAACTTGAAGTTACTGTAGTAAATCACAATATATTGCATTGTAACTCTCAAGTGACTGCATCCCACTGTAGCAGCATGCTGAGAAAGCAAGCTCTGTTATGTAAGTGTTGGAGGAAACTCTCTGACTTGCTTTGCTTGGTGGAGAACCACGTTTTGGTTCTTGGGTTGTTTTACATAAATCCAGATAAACCTGAGGATAAATCTTCTGTTAAATTAAAACAACTCAGTGGCTTAAGGAGATCCCTTGTTAGCTAATGTGTAAAGTATGGAGTACTTCGGCAGGTTGCCATGTTGTATGATAGACATTACAGTTAATTCAGCTGTATTTCTATTAAATACCCATAACATAGGCTTACGAACAGGGAGGAGAGGGCTGCTGTATCATATGTCACTACTTCACTTGCTCCACCTTGCAACTTCATACTTTATCATGCACTTAATGTTTATAAAAGCTTTGGAAGTCAAAGCAGCTGAATCTTACCTCCTCTCTTATTGTATTTCATGGAAAGCCAAATTCTTGGAGAACACGACTATGATGAAAGCTTCATTTTGATGAATTTGTGTGGAATGAGGTCCTAGCACTGTCTTAGATTTCTTTCGTTTGTGGAGGAAGACAGCATCGCTCCACTAAAATGGGATTCTGAAAGCTTCTTGTCTCTGAGAACATTAAGCCATTCCATGCAGAACAATGTTGCTGAAAAACCTATAATGGGCCCAATCTGACAACAGTGCACTCAGATAAGTAACTACTCACTTAAGCAGTCCCACTTAGCCAGCAGAACTGTTCAGTGAGTGAAGTTGCACACATGCATGAGCTTCTGCAAGATCTTGCCAAGAAGAGTTAGAATGCACTGAAATGCACATACTTGTCTTTCTACTCTTCCAGTCTACATGCAAGAGCAGCCCCCTGCAACTATAAAATTTCCTTCTTTTTTCCCAGTTTTCCAGTCAGTGCATCAGAAAAAGAATCAGCATTCTTGGTTATGTTATGGTTATTGTCACATCTGCAGAGTATGTACTGAAAGAAAAGATAATGTAATTTGTTTAATATAAAAGCAAAACAATGCATTTATTATACATAGTTGTATCCTGTCCCTCAAGTTAACGTGCAGAGAAGAAAGGACTCCCATCATCTTAAAACTTGCAATTTACTAACTGCACTTACGTCACAAAGTCAGACCTAGCGTAGAATATCTTTAAATACAAAACAATTAGGACCTTGTTAGCAGAAGATAAGTGAAACAGTTGTATGTTCTTCTTTAATAGTCATTATAATTTGCAGTGTGAAATTTTTTCTGTTACCATAGGTAGTATGAGACCATTTAAGGATATATTTACAGTTGCCTTTCTTGCAAAGGTGTCTGTGTAGCAAAATGTTGCAAGACATTCATGAAATCTGTGCTTTCCCTGACCTCACGTGTAGCTATGCCATCATAATACTGCCATAATCTCCAGCTGGACTGATTCCATACAAAGACATGGCATCTTTATGATAGTCTAAAATATGTAATTACATGCGAATAGATTTCTGCCATGCACAAAGGGTTAGCCAGCCAGCCCACTAAATTGCAGCCTGTTTAACATTAAAGGCTATTTAATCTCTAATATAAATTCCTCTTTTGAAACCATGCTTTTCTAAACAAACAATAGTGACTATTGACACACAAGACTTTGAAATATTCTAATTTGGGGACTAATTTTATTTTTCTCCTATGCTAATGTTTAAAATCCATTTATGCTGCAGTAAAGCCTTATCTGTAGGACAGTGAGATCATAATATGTTGTGTAATTAGACAACAGCTTTCATGGCTGGCTGCCAATTAGGCACTGTCAAGTACGAAGAACAGTTGGAGAAAGTCAGAATAAACATTCAGAAAACAGAATTTAGTCTCCAGCCTTTAAATGGCTCAAGCAGCATTCATAGATTTGCTCTATAAATATTGTGTAGAGTGTGCTAAATTGAAGTTTATCCTGGCAGATGTCTTCAGACTCCATTGCTTGGAACTATTCCATCAGCCTTTCTCTACCTATGGTTTAATGGGAACAGAGGTGCCTTCTGACTGCTCTGTCAGGAGGCTGGGGGAACTTGCAGAATTTGGCATAGCTGGATGAGTGTCTGTCACTAAGTAGAAGTAGGATGCCTTTTAGGTTTTGTTTTGTTGTTCCTTTCATCTGGAAGTTTGTACTCAAAATGCAACTACTAGCTTGTCCTGCAACACCACAGCTGTGAAGTCCCTTGCCCCTCTTCTTGGTAGAGCCATTTGCATGCATGAATAAGAAGAGCTCTACTGCATTCTGGTGGCTTAAGTACTTGGGGGTGGGGGAGTGGAGAGAAAACCAAAACCAAAAAGCCTTCAAAGAGCAATTACAAAAGCTTTCACTATAACTTGAGATCTGGGCTGACCAAGAGGAAGTTAAACCATACATAAAAACAGAGAGAGAACTGCATGTGTTCAGATTCTGACTTTACTTGCACCCAGAAAGCTTTCTTGAAGATAGTGAAACTCTTTGGGTTTAATGGATAGCATGCATTGGGCTACATGGTATATGATAAGCTGGTTCAGGAAAACTTGAACATATTTTTGAGTGTTGTGCTATTTTCAACTGACTTTTAATGCAACTCTTAATAGTGCTGTGAAGCACACACACTTCAAATTTACAGGACAGATCTTAGTAGCTGAAGAACGATAATGCAATATGCAATACTCAACTAGAAGCAGCTAACCTGCAGTCTGTGGAGGGAGTTCAGCCTGAGCAAGGATTACTGGATCATGGCATAATTTAGCTACAAGTTAGGGAGTGGAGTCTGTGTCCTTGAGCCTGGATATTAGTGGGAAAGATTGCTGGAGCGATTCCTGCAGGCTTTGGACCAAGCAGTGCTGTGAAAAGCCTACAGTAGATGGCGGCACAGCCACTCTCTGGTGCCACCTCTGCACCCAGTAGGTGGACAAGGAGGGGCTGGGTCCTCCCCTGCATGAGCCAGTTTAGCTCATGCAAAGCTAAAAGGGCTTCCACCCTTTAATGATAGCTGAGAGGCTAGTATTAATTGGTCTTCTGAGCACCCAGACAGTGCAAAGGCACTGCAGTTTCAGAGTACGAGTGTTCACCGAGCTAGCTAACATGAAATAATTAGCTGCTTCTCACAAGCTAACCTATACCAGGCTTTGCCCCGAGCATGCAATTATCTTTTATACATAGCTGTAGGATCTGCTGAAGTCACTAATAGTCTTTGGTTTTGCTTTAGATAGTGTGGGATCAGAGTAGCAATGTAGTGACTAATAGCAAGAAAGTTTTGAGCCTCATTCTGTAGCCCAAAAGATTGTTAACAACCACTCTAATTACTAGAAATGCTGAATTGTTACTACTGAGGGTCTTAAGTATGTGCATACATGACATATAAATACAGTTTGTACTAGATATTGGGTTATATACATGAAAATAGCATGAAATGTGTTTTGATTAAGTATACTCAGTTTGATACTTGTTTTTTGATTATATGTCAGGTGTAAAACCATAACGCTTGACAGTTACCTTAACCTTATCTGCGAAGTTCAAACCAGATTAAAATACTTGATAAAATATGTTCTTTTGCTATCAGTTTTTAAGCTAGCTATCTGGGGTTATCAACTCCTCATGAGTTGGTGTTTGTAAATCAACGTGAAAAATTTTCTGTTTTTCTGAAGACTTGCTAGCAGGCATATGCGTTTTGTTGTTTTACCCTCTATAGAGGTCTAGTTTATTTTTTTAACAATCAAAAGGACTAGAAATAGGAAATAATACTGTTTTAGTGAAGCAATTGGAAACTTAGGTTCTTTAATAGGAAATGTAGAAGTACTTATGGAGATGATTTCTCACCTTAAGTCCTTTTTTCTTTCTTTTTTTTGTTTCCTCCTCTGCAGAACTCAGTTACATAATTTATAACCAGTAGTATACAACCTTAGGCACTTAGGATTTATGAATGTGGAAAGAATTGTACTATTTAATGTCTACATGACACTCTCCTGTTACCCTTACTGCATTCCTACCTTGTGGACCCTCCATGCTGGTACTGTAGCCCTGTCGTAAATCTGTTCAAAATATACAGTTGTAAGAAGTCTTTTCGTCTTCATAAATCTAACTTATAGCCACTTTAAAAAAAAAAAAAAAAAAAAAAAAGTTAGGGGCAATTGGAAGTGTGTTCTTCTTAAAACTTCAGAAGAAAGAAACCAAGGGGTATGCAGGCTTATAGATGCTGTGCTGCTGTTTTAATGGGAGGGTTCTCAGGTAGCGGCTCAGTAAAAGCTTCCCTGGAAGATGGCGTTAGCTGAGTGAGCACTGTAGAATGTGCTTACACTTCTGAAACATCTTGGATGCATTCACTCATAGGATAAGAACCTCTGTTTTGAAATAAGGCATTTTAAGATGACTTTCAGATGTCTTTGAGCTGTGTCTGTGAATAGGGCCCTTTTCACTTCAAATGGGAGTCAGATCAGATCCTGCAATAGGGGAGTTTTCCTTTTATTCCACAGAGCCTTTCAGTTTAGAAAAGGAAAAATCCTTCTATGAGCAAATCTTGTTAACCTGTGTGTCTTAAGTTAAAAACTGCTGGTACCTGTATGAACACAGGGCAACATCTCGTGTCCTGGTGGATTCCTGATTTTTCCACTGAGCAAGTAATATAGGTACACAAGGAAGGTTCTAAATAGGTTTAAAAACAAACAAACAAACAAACCCAACAAAACAAAAACAACAACAAAAAATCCACCACCTTTGTTAAACAATATTGTATTTCTGTTCTTAAGACCATAGGTCATATGGGATCATAGAAATGTTGTCAGCAAAGCAGAGAAAATATTTTGTCAATTTGGGATCTGTTATAGTGTTCCCTTCTTGACCTGTTCTTTTGTGGGTTTTTTCCCTCAGTTTTCTGAAGAGCTTTACTAAACAAGCTCTTATAGTCCCTTCTTCCCCCAAATAGCACAGAGCTGAAATTTCAATTTGCATATTTTGAACACCTGCTATCATTGCTTGCAGTTCCCCTAAGACACTGAACTACCGGATTGTGATATTCTGAGGTTTATCATCTAATGACCTCTTTGTCAGTTTGAACAGCACGAATAGTTTGAATGTTTGTCAGCATTAACAAACAACTGCAGCTTTTGTAAGACTGCATGGAAAAGTAACGTTTACTTGCTTTGGGCTATGAAAGCCAAATTATCGGATCAGAAATGCAGGATGCATTTAGTTACCATTAGCACATACGTGGCTCTCAGTCCATAGGTATACTAGTACCACTAGTCTGTATTTATCAAACACATTCTCCTTATTTTGCTTTGACAACTTATTTTGATGCAATATTTTAATATCTTGCAGCCTTTCATTACTCAAACACAGAAAAATAGTCAATGGTACTTGCAACCATTAGTTCTGTTAACTAGAAAGATCCTTTCTTAGCCGTGTTAGTTGCTTGTGTTTCTATTGTCAATTTGTTGTAAAACATCTCTTAGTTACAACACAGTCAAAAGCAGACATGAAATACTTCTGAAAAGTCAGCCTGGGAAAACTTTCCGCGTTTATGAAGAAAATCAAAATCTTCAAGGGTAGGAGTGAGGAGGAAGTGGCTTAATCTTTAACCACTGAATGGATATTAAAACTGAATTAATTAGCTGAGTGGAATATTAAAACTGATGATGCTGCTTCATGAGTACAGTGCAACAAATGGAAACTGCAGGGGAAAGAAATGGTTATACAAGCGAGTCAGGTCACACTCTAAATAATGGCTTTGAAGGCACTCTTTGCTTTTAAATTAGGTCACTTGTGTTCTTTCTTTGAACATTCAGTTCTAATTGCACCAGTAAATCAAAGAATACACTCAAAGTAGATTCCCATGTAAGGTGGACAACTGGACAGTGCATTTTTACTGCTGCTAACACGTGCATCCAATTACTGGGTTGATATACTCACAGTGTCAGCTGTAAAGCATTCCCCTATTTTATAGTTAGCCTAAAGAATTATTAGCCTGTCCCCTTTCACATTTACCTCTAAATAATCTGTCAGTAGTGTATGTCTTTTACAGTCAAAGAGGAATTTTCACACACATCGAAGCTGACTTTCAAGAAAAAGGAAATGTTGAAAGTACAGCAGAAAGTTTCATTTCTTTTTTCCCTCCCTCTTCCTTAATTTCTGGTGTTGTGCAAGACAGAAGAAGGCTACAGATACTAGAAACATGAAGGCTCATGAATTTTGTATAAAAACAAAGGTCAGATCTTTCACAAACCTTGATTTAGTAAAGCAATATGATGCCTACTCTTTTCACAGTGGAAAACATATGTGAAGGACAATAAACTTAGTTGTTTTTTTGTAGTTCCTGACTCCTTTTCATAACATGGGGAGCTGAAGTGAAAATAGGAGGCCTGAGGGCTCTAGTTGTTATCCCTTCTTCTGCCACTGATATTAGAAGTTCCAGCATTGCATAGAAATAAAGGAAATGTAAGTTGTCTTTCAGGTTCCTGACGCACATCTGTGCAGCTGTAGTCAGTGTGTGTGGGAGCTGAGGAGGGAATGCTGAAACATTTTGGAAGCATTCAGGATGTTGTTTAATTGGAATTAAGGCACGGTGCTAAGTGGAGCCTGAGTATAAATCAATGATATTGTGCCTGCATTAGAGGAAGGGGATGGGAAGTGTGACAAGTGCCAGGGCACCCCCAGAAAGGATAAGAAAGAAATAGGGGCAGCATGTGTCTTAAGTGGGAGAGGAGTGGGGAGCATGGCTACACTTTTTGGCAGCTGTGAACCACCAGTGATATTGAATTGTCTAGCCTCATCTCAAAGCATCACTAGTTTACTCACAGCCTCAACCTGTGAAGCCATTAAGGTGCTTGTTGAAGTTGTCAAAAGCACATAATCAGCATGGAGATATAAACTCTTCCCGCTCCCAATTTCATTGTGTCTTCTCTGACCCTATTCTATAGATACTAGATACTATTTGGTACATGCTCTGGGATTCTCTTCTTCACATTATCCTCTTCAAGAGGATTACTAACCTGCTTTATTCCTACTGTGAAAGTCAATAAGGACTACTTGCAAGCAGAAAGGTGGGCAAACTTGCCCTTGGAAGTAATAAGCTATTTAAAGCAGCCACAAGCAAACCTGTGTTAAAGAAGAAAAAAAATGGGGTTTTGTTTGGTTGGTTTTTCTTCAATTTTTCACTATGCTAGTATTATCCACTATATTTTTTTATGAGAAACATACACATGAAGGACATCAAGATATCCTAAACTTCTAAGTGTTTTAATCTTTTGAGGGTGGAATAGGCTATTTTCATGACTGATATATTTAGTGTTATCAAGTATGTAATATTTTGTAAGCTTATCTTTAAGATTCAAAGTAGTTACATAGTTACACGTTCATATATTCAGTAACTGTTACTACAGTGAGTAAAGGAATATATGCTCTAAAATACGATACACGATGACTGTATTTATATGAAGTGTATTTTAAAAAACTGCAGTTTTAGTATCTTCTTTTAATACATTTTAATGACATTCTAGGAGCTGCTAAAGTTCCTGATGGTCACTGAAACAGTCTTTTGACTTCAGCAGAACAAAGTTTGATCTCTGTGGATTTCCCAGATACTTATTTTTTCCCTGTTGTTTTCCTAGAGGTAAACATTGAAAGTGTAAAGCACATTGATTTGGAAGTACCTCTCTCATCCACATGAAGTGTCTTAGTCCTCTGGTACCTGTCAGAGTCAAGGAAACAAATGAAAACCTTCCGCTGAACTGTAACAGCTGCCTTCACCATGTCCTCCTCCCCTGTCTCAGGGAAAGCAGAGCAGTGCACATGGCACACGTTCTGATGACAGGGCACCTTTCCTTTATCAAAACACTGCTGCTAACAACTGCAATACAGAAGTTGTACTGAGGAGCTGTAACTGCAAAACCAATAGCAACATGCAAAGAAGCAGCATGAGCCTGGAGCTAACCACACAAGCTGAGCTGGGGCAACTTTTTGTTACTCTGCCTCAAGGTCTAGGCCTGGTTGCTCAGTTGACTCTTCAGATGCTGAAAAGATAACCTCCTCCCATAAAAGGTACATGTATGGGTTTTGTGCTAACCTTACCAGGTAGCTGGGTCAGCAGTAGGTAATCTGGCCAAAGGGCTGGGCTAAGGCACCATCATGTGTAAACTGGAGCAGAAAGTTAGTAGGAGACGAGTTTCACCAGCTGTTCTGAGTTACAACCAGGCAGCCAAACCATTGCAAGCTCTTTAAATTATCACTTTACCTGATTCTGACAGAAATAGCTTGGCAAGTAAGTAGCACATAAGAAATGCAAGGAAATTATGATTGTTTCAGCCTCTTATAGGAGAAGATCCTTGGTGAAGGCACAGGTGCAAGTATGTCTGTTATTACAAACAGTAGCATTTACTGTTAGCTTTTATTCACAGACCAGAATCACCTCTTCTTCCAAATATGCATGAGCACACACAAGCGAAGATTCATTTCTTACAGCAATGTATAGTTTAAATCACTTAAGCAGCTAAACTAAAATTTACTAGGGTTAGCACTGGGAGGTGCAAGTTATGTCCTTCCTGAGGCTCAGAAGGGAATTCAATCCAAGCAGTTTTGCTGCTTTTCTTGGATTTTTTTTTTGTGGGCAGTCCTAGTCATGGGCCAAGGAGGGTGGAGGGAGATGCTGAGATCATGCAGATTGTAAATTCCAACCATCCTGGCAATGATGATATTTCCTACTGCCAACATACAGTGGGATATACTGCAGGATGGGGGAAGTGGGACAAAAATCTCTGCTCAAAGTATTAAGTAGAGAAATGGACCCACTTTCTCTCAGCTTCACCTGCCTGAATAACCCAAGGACTGGTAATTGGAACACAGTCTGTGCATCCCATGGCATTTAGACTATGTAACAGCTATATATTACTTAGTTAATCCTTGGTACTTCCTTTTCTCTTATGGCATAAACCAGTCGGGAACAGGGACTGCCGATTGCTTCAAAGCTCATGATAATCATGTGTTAAGGAGCTGCAAGCCTGAACCCACTGACATTGGTAAAAACATTTTAAGATCAGTGTATGGAAGACATAGAAAAATAACCATTAGTAAATGCAGTGTGTAAAATACCTTGCTATACGGCTTTGAATGAGGAAAGGCATTTCAGCTGGATGGTATACCTCAGAGAACAGCTACTCCATCAAGGGTGCAACTAAACTGGCTGTGAAAGAAAAGGTCCAACACCAGCTTTCTTTGTAGAAGAGTTTGTGGTTTTCTTGAACTTTATAAAGATTCTTAATGACCACAATGGATTTCTTTATTTTTATTTTTTTAATCAAAACAAGTCTGAAACACGTAAGGGCTGGAATAAAGATGTAGCATTGTGGGAAACTAAAGGCTTATGTCCTTCACCATGTGCTGGAAAGATATCCTGGGCATAATGGGAGCTGAGACACACTTCTAATTTCCCTATGCTCCTCCTGCTGATGGTCAAGCAATGCAGAGGAGGAATCTGCTTAAAGGGAGAGGGAAGAAGACTGAGCAATTTGGCACAAGGATACTCTGTGGGAGTGCCATGTAGTGTTAGGTATTATGAAATATCAGGTCCTATATATGTTTGTTATCCATTGTACCCCCAACTTTATAAATGCATTTGACTCTAATCTCTCTTTGGCTCTTTGCTGCTTATAGAATGAGAATAGTAATACTTTCTACATGAGCAAGGGTGTTCTGAAAACAAATTATTTGTGAAGCACACCAGTAACACTGTGAGGAGTGCCAGGACAAAAAACATCTACCCTGAGGGTAATCATTCTCTTTTTACAGAAAGGTTTGGATATAAGGAATAGCAAGGGCAGTTTTGTCCTCTTACAGTACAAGAAAGAGTAGGTTATGTCTTAACTCTAGCAGACTTGGGTGTTTGTCTTTTGACTAGAAAAAACTTAAGATTCCCCAGATTCTATAGACTTTCTTGCAAGATTTTCTGTCAAGATTACTCAGCAAATTTGTGGCATAGCATAATACAAAGTTATTGGCAAGATAGCTCCCAACAAAACAGCATGGGTGTAGGTGCAAATTGGATCTGTCCTTCGGTCTAGCTGACCTCTAAATTTGGTTGTGCTGCGTGAACATTATATTTACAAGTGATGCCAACATTTATTTTACTTTAAAGCTACAAACATTAGGATGTTTCAGCTGAAGGATATATAATAATTTTCATGATTAAAGGGTTAAAATATAATTGAAATTTCACTGTCTTTACTGTCAGGCCTATCAGTTGAAGAAATTTGAACATGATCTCGACCTAGTATTTGTTCTCTTTGTCCCTATTATATATTTTTTCGGACTGCCTTAATTTCCCTGAAGTTCTGTCTATGTGTTAGAGTTAAGTTATGGGAATTATTTGCTTTGTTTTAATTTCTTTTCCTACCATTTTTTTATTATTAGTAGTAGTAGTACTTCCTCTTTAGTATCATGGACATCATTCTTTCAGTTTAATTTATTGCAGTTACTTTTACATGTCACAACTTCTGTTTGAAATGACAGCCATCCAAGTCAAAGTCTTTTCAGCTTTAGTGAAAACACGTATAACGAGGCTGACACTTGGCTCATGTGGTATTAATCTGGTCTCTTGGTCATTACTTCTGTGTCTCCTGCTGCAGTCTGCTCTCAAAAAGATATATCTGCAGCTGGGGAGTACATAAGATTAACTTCCGCCTCTCTGTGGCTTCTTGCCTTAGACCACACACCAAATAATTCCTCAAAGCATTATCCAGACTTGCTCAAAATTCACCATGCTTGCTTTATTTCTTCAGTTCTGCCACACATGCATTTGTGGACTCAGCTTGCAGCTAATTCTGCTTATGAAACAGGAAACATTTTGCAAAGATGAGGATTTGGAGGCAAACACTATTGTAAAATATCTATAATAATTTTTCTGTGGAACTCTTCCCTTTTTAGTTTTGGTGATTTTATAAAGGTACACAGTAGACCAGAAAGGTCAGCATGATGTAACCTTTTTGTTTTCAAGCGTACTCGGGGCATAACAAAGACTGAAGTAGCTTTTCAGTAGAGACTGAGTTATAGTAACTCTTGTGTCCAAAACGAAATTTTTTAAAAAAGCAAACCACAGTGCTTATATTCAGGAAGATCTTTAGTGCTGTCTGAACTATTGAATTCAATAATGCTACCCAAAAAATTGCCACTGTGCAGGTGGAGGAAGTGTTAGTCAACTCTCTTATCCAGGGACCTCCAAACCTTAATCACAGTTTAAAATAATTAAAAAGGGAGCCGCAGATGTGAGGAGTATGAGTACCTGTGCTCACACACCAATGCAGACTCAGGAAGTATCTGTAATCATGAGCAGGAAAAACAGTATGTAAAAACATCTAACTAGTTTTTGTTACCTTCTACTTAACGGAAAATTTATAGCTGAGCTTACCAGACACTTCTCATTAAGTCCCTAATGGTGTTGGGAATGTCATTTTGGTGTTTGAGTAAACTTCAGTCTGGTATTTTCTAATATTCATTATGTCGTTTTTTCAACTAAATATTTTTTCATGGTAGTTTCAGAATCTTTCTGCTTTTCACAGTAGCCAATCAGAAATGCATATTTAAGCTTTTCACTTACAGATGTGTTTTGTATGTCACACTATGGAATTTCTACATGCAAAACTCCTGGTACACATTTACAGGCATACTGATAATGCAAGAGCAGATTGCATGATGATGCAACTAATGTACCCCATAAAATGAAGAATCTGTAAGGGCCCTAACTGAAGAGCACACTCACGTTTTCAGGTGTAATCCCTGTGCAGTTATTGCTGTGAACACCTCTGAAAGCTCACTCTATCAAGTTTATGATGTAAAAGGTCTCATGATGTGAAACATCTTGAGAATAAGTAGAAAATTGTATCATTATTGCAGTATTTGGACACATTAGCCTAATGTCTTCAGGAGTACCATAGCATAGGCTTTACCTAGCAAAGGATGGCAAAAGTTAGAGACTTCTGGATAATCTAATAATCATTTCAGAGTTTAGTCAGTTAAAGAACTTATTCTCCTGTTCCAACAAATATCTTGTTAAAGAATCCTAGTTAACATGACCTTGTAGCAAAGTTCTTTGCTGTTGCTTTTTTTTTTCTTTTGCATTCCTTATCCAAATGGTAGATTTGTTTTCTGATTTTGAAGGAGAGTTGATACTCACAAGTCATATGTCACAAGCCACTAAAAGTGTCAAAATCTTACAGAAAGCCCTAGGTGGCTTGTTAATCTCTCCTTTCCCCCTCGTCTCTCCTTTTTTAAAGGAAACAAACTAATTCACTTAAATATAATGAGAGCCATGCTTGCCATAGCCTCCTTTTTAAACAGTGTCAGCCCAACTAAGTTCTGTCTTATTTCTTCACCTCCTTTAACTTGGCTCCAACAACTAAGCACAAAGCTGAAAAATACAGGTTTTTATGCCCGAGCTATTCCATATGTCAAATGAGAAATGGAGGCTGCCATCTTCGTAACAGAAATAAATACAAGTGTTAGGGCAGGGAATTTTTTCTTTTCCTTTGTGGCCCTTCTTCTGAATTATCATCAGCAACATGCAAAAGATAAACCTCTATGTTAAACAGGGAGACTAGATGTATGTTTAACCTCTTGCCCTCATTTTTCTAATTGGCTTCCATTAGGAACAAAAAGTTAAATATCTCTAAATAAAAATAACTGATATGTTAAGGTGAACTTTTCAACTGTATTAGAGCTTTTAAGAAAAAGACAGTATTACAGAGTTCTGTGTTAAACCAACAGGCTGTTTTATTGTAGTGATGCATCTATACTTAGAACAATAAGTCCATGTTTACTTTTGATAAGTCACGGCAGAAGTTTTGTTTAGTTGCAGCAAAAATGAAAGTAACAAGTAGTTAAAATTCTCATGTGTTAAAGAAAATCTAGAAATATCATGCTACAGATCGTAGGTTTGTTATTCAGTGTTAGACTTTTCAATCACTAGAGACATTAAGTAACCAAATCTTGAAATACAGCTATGTTATTTTCCCCTTCTTCAGATACAGGGACTGAGGCAGAGAGTTTAAAGACCAGGATTTTCTCTCTTTTATCTTTATTCCAGTTTATTACACCATAAATCCCTGGACTGATGATTCTACTCTGTTCCTTATTTCGTGATGTTCATGCTTCCAATAGCAATGGTAATTGAAGGGTAAAGTATAATACTGTTTATTTTGTGTAGCAGAGTATGTCTCCAACATACATGTCTATGTATGACAGATTAAATGACAACTTTACCACTAGTTAAAGACACAGAAAGTGAAGAAAAGTCTACAAAGTGATTGAAAAGAGGCAATAGACGATTCTGTTTAAAGATGAACGTATTGGAAAGTGTCTTCTCCTGGTAAGAATGCCTGTCAGACAGTCGAGTCAAGAAAATTGGCAATGTTTGGTTCTTAATGAGCAAAGCTGGGAGCTGCTAGTAACCTATAAGCTATACTTCGGAAGAGTCTGGGAACTGAGTTTGTTTTGTCATGAAAGATAAATGTTTTAAGTGCTGTTAATGTATTCACTACAGATACCAGGTGGAGAGACGCAGTCTGCAAGCCACCAGATTTTGCATATCGATTCTAAATTCTTAATTTTACTTGTTTCCTTCTCATATTGCTAAGCTTTTATGGATAAGTTAGTGTTCAGGAGAGACTTAGCTTAAGAAAAGATATTCACCCAGGCACAGAAGAAAATTGTCTACAGAATGGCAGGAAAAACAGGTCTGACACTGAAAAAAATGCAAAGACTATTGCAATCAGGGAATCACTACCGGAAGTGAGTAGAGGAGAAGCCCTCCAGCAGCTTGTTCTAACTCCTCTGGTGAAGGTTACTAAATCTCACCAACTCACATTAGCATTCCATAATTTCCCCCATGCAGAATCACACATCGTAGCTTTACTGGCTTAGATACAAGATTTCAGTCATCCTGACTGATACTATCTGAAGCAAGTGTACACTGGAGTGTTTGGAGAGCAGCTAAGCTTCATCTAGGGAAATCACATAAAGACTGGCTGGTATAGATTTTTTTTTTTTCCTTTTGTCATGATTTGTAACAGGGATGCAGGATGTTTTAGAAGGAAAAAAAGTAGTGTTAAAAGGAGTGGCATTTGATAGAAAATCACCAAAATTATTTAGAATTTTCACGGAGAAGAGGGAGTTTTGACCCTGTACGTAAGCAGAGCAGTCCAGGATCTCAGTTATGCATTCCTTGTATTTCTCTGAAATTGGCAATGTAAAGAAGCCAATTTATTCACACTGTGATTTCAATTTCTATCACGAGTATCATTTCAGCACCTTATAAAAGTAATAATACCACCTTAGAACCTAGTCCAGGAGAAAATACCAGTCGATTTTATGCGTTGTGCCAATCCTGGAAAAAGCTGCAGATGTCAGCTTTACAGAAGGCTGAAATAGCCAAAGGAAAAGGTCAGTCATGGGATAAAGAGGAAAAGGAAATTGAAAAGGAATTCTTTCTGCTGCAGGCTGAAGTGGAGAGGGGCAGGAGCACTCTGAATTCACACAACAAGCTCCTCATCTTTTGTGCCCTGCAACTACCTTAGAAATTCCATCCTCTCCTTGTGTGCATACATTTCAAAGGTAAAGCACTAATACTGGAACCATTCCCACTGGATAGCTTCAGCAGGCGGCTTCTGAGGAACAGCAGTTTATGCACAGTATCAACAGCATCTTTACTACTCTTCCAGAACACTCGCTCAGTCGCAGGATGGGCACCTCCAGATGGCCTCTCTCACCTACAGACATCCTGTCTGTGGCACTTGGAGAGCGGTAGGTGGGTAAGGAGTGGTTTGTGGCTCTTGGTGTAGAACGAGGATGTTCTGCCAAGCCATTAATATTTAACCAGTGGACGTATGCTACCGAAAAAACAAATCTCTTCTCATCTTCCTCTGTCGTCTTCTTATATCAGCTTTTCGTGGATCACTTCAAAGTGGTCAGGCAGCCATTGTGTCCCAGGATCAGGAACCAGCCAGCTTTGCTCTCTGGTTTATGATGATTAGGGAGCTTTGCTGCCTGCACAGCCTCCCCCTGGGCATTTGTTACAATTGGTTAGTGTGTGTCTGTTAATTAAACATGTGTCAAGTCACTGGAAATCAGGACTAAAGAAAACCTCAGGGGAGCCTCAGTGTAGCCCCTTGTTGCCAGTGCTTGTTATACAAAGATCTTAAATTTACCAAGTTCAATTAACACCAGCTAGGTTTTCTCATCATACTCCTTAGCTGAAGGCTGTTCCACAATCTCACTCCTCTAAGGGCTACAAATGGTTCTTTTTTTTTCAACCAAAATACCTTCATAACCAGCACATCTCTTCCTGCTCTTTTGTCCCAGTAGTGTCCTTCACTGCACCACAGCTTTTCTTTAGAGTTCACCACCACAATGTACACATTGGAGGCAGTTATATTATCTTTTTTTTTTTTTTTTTTTGACTCTGCTAAACTTAGTATGTCAAGTTCATTGCTAAACAGAGAACAGAGTGCAGAGACACAGCCCACCATCTTCCTGCAGGTTCTGGATGCAAAGCAATTTAGCTACATCTCCATAGGTTAATAAGCAATATGTCTTGGTGGAGCATATTCATTTCCGCATGGCACCCTGGAAACGTAACAGTCTCGCCTTCCAGAGCCAAGTGTAATAGATTTTCTGGGGCAGTTTAATTTGAAGTATTCCACGTGGGTCTTCTGGTTGATTCTGTGTAGGCATGCCCTTTTCTTGTACATAATGCTTTCATTCTCCCACCTTTATAAAACTGCTTCTAGGTGCCTGGTCTTAAACCAGAGCTATGGACCATGTCCCAGACCTGAAAGAAGAATTCCAAGATTGCCAAAACTAACAAACTCCTCAGACAGACCTTGCATCTGCCACTTGGCAAAGGCTGCTGTGTGCCCAATTAGTAAAAGAAATGTGGACTATAGAAATGGGCCTGGTTTACAGTGTGTTTGACAGGACAGAGTGTTGGAATGTTGAAGTACTCTGTTAAGAGTGATGATCAGAATAGAGCTGTTGTAAACAAAGGTGAAGTGAAACAATTTATCACATAATATTTTATTCTTTTTGATTTGCATGTAAGACTTCTCTTGAAATTTGAAAGGAGAATATTGGTTTGTGGGTATTTGGGGGAAAGAACTTATTCTCCCCACTTTCTCAACAATGTTGAAATGCTAAGGCATTTTCAAATTAGAGTGAATATGGAATATCGAAACAGACTTTCCTACGAAATGAAAGTCTAAATTATGTCAGTTCAGATAAAGCATGATATTTTGTGGGAATTAGTTAGAAATATGTGATAAAAACTATCCAAATTGAGTTCCTTTTTTAACTATCAGAAGCCTAACGAGATGTTTATCTTTTTCTTTAAAAGTCTAAAAGATACATTTTTTCATAATTTTTAGGAAGTTGAATTTAAATTTTGATTGAAGCTCATTATTTCTATGAGGAAACAAAATTAATAGGACATTTTCAAGTGAAACAATACTTGGTCTTAAAGGTTCCATGTATAGCTTACTAATTTCAAAACAGGAAAAGAATTGGAGAGTGAGCAAACAAATGCTCAGAAGAGAGTTGTGGTATTCTTTGCCAAAATAATCGGGCTCTTCATTGACATGATGCTAAACACAAAGAATGACTATGTTGTGTTTCGTACAGGCCTGTGTCCAAGTTTTTTCCAGGCAAGCACTTTGACCATCTGTAAAATGTCTAAGTTAATACTTGAGGCTCAAGGCACTGATGTCCGTACGACTGAAAGAGTAGACAGTTCCAGCTAGTCCTTAGGTAGCTTCGGTCCCTAAGAGTTATTGAATTATTGAATTAGAAACTCTAGAGAATTAGGGCACATGCCCATAATGGCTTAACACTGTGCATAAAACTGTTGCTTCCTGTGCAGAAACCTGCCCATTGCCCCATCCCACAAGAAGACGAGAATAGGCAGAGCTCTGATTTTACTTCCTTGGCTTCATTCCCCAGTGTTATCAATGATTTTAGGGTAAACATTAGGAAATATGCTTGTTTTCTGCTCCCCAAGCAAAGCATTACTTCCCTTAATTTTCTTCAGGAGTAGCAAGACAATTGCTGTTTGTTCTGGGTACAGAGCAAGCTAAGCAACCAGGACATTTTTTTCATGAAGTTGTATCTTTTCTATGCTGAACACACATTCATGTTTAGAAAAGCACTTTAGGAAACTGTGTGTTATATGTGGCTGTGTATTTGCATTTTATATAATTCATTCAGGTCTCTTGCTTCTGTGTTGAGGAGAGGTGAAAAGAATGTGTTGACAATTTTTTTTTTTTTGCATATTGTGACAGATCTTTTCAATATAGTATTTCCTGAAGCCTTTAGGTATAATTTCACTTGTTCCTGCCATTCTAAGATAGATATATCAACCAAAGCTATTCTTAGTGATCTCCTGAATGCATCAAGATGTCATAGAAGTGTGGACTGTTGCAGCTGATATATGGAGATAATGGGCACCACATGACAGTTTTTTTTCTGTTTTCCTTTTCTTTTTACTGTCTGTACATCTGGCTTTAATCAGTGACTTCTCAGTGAAACATTGCAATTGGGCCTGAACAAACTCTTTGCTCTTCTCTGTTATGGACCTATGGATTATTGGTGAAACTGCATTAAGAGGCTACAGAGGTTAATTATGCCTGAAAGTTTCCAGCACTGCCCACATCAGTTGACACTCTCGGCACACTACATAAACAATCCAGCAGGAGCTCTCATTAGCAAAGCAGGAGAGCTGCGCTTGCCCAGCCCCTGTGCTGTCTGCTTGCCTTTCAAAGACTTCACACATGGTTGTACATTTTGGATGAGTCATTTATGCATTCAAAGAAGTCTGTTGGTCAGCTGCACATCCAGTGTGTGGTGTTGCCTTCACATATGTAAGGGAAAAGATTCCTACCTATCTAAAATTTAATTTAACACCTAAATGATCATTTCTAAAAGCTTTATTTTTATTTCAAGTAACTAATCTTTCTTGTTTTTTTAATAAAAGCTTGAAGTAATTTTGGTAGAACACCTGCATATATTATACTTGTCACGGACTTTTGAGGTTCAGTGATCAAATTTTGGAAGAAAATTCCATATTGAGCTGGAAGGTAACTTTCATCAGGTAACTAGCAAAACTGATTGAAGGGAAGTGTTGTCAAGAGTGCAATGTAAGCATGCTGATAAATCATTGCTCTCTTTTTAGTAGAATCCTTGTAAGTTTTAGTTTAAAACCACGAAGCATAAGGTTTTCAAACAAAAGCAGTCCTCAGGACAATCATGCCTCATTTAAGATTACTTTATTTCAGACCAAACTCCAGTGAAATTGGTTATCTCCTACGCAAAACAAATGAACGAAAGTGCAAGTACCTGCTTCCCTCTATCTCTTGTTATGATGTTTTCTTACATTCCAACACCATTTCCTTTACTCTTTTTGAAGAGAAGAGGCAGCTTAATGCTTTGGAGTGTGCAGGAACAAGTTGAGGAAGGGTTGGAAGGTCAGCCAGTGAGCTCAAAGCGTGGCAATTCACTTCTGTCTCACCTCATTCCTGCTTCTTCAGAGCAGCAGCACAATAATCTTTTAAATCTGTTTGATATGGCTCGTATGCTTGAAGCAACTTAGACATTGCTTGCATAGGAGCTGTCTTGAATTTGCCTACATGAGATCACAGAAAAAAAAAATCATAGGACACTCAAGGAATTCTCCAGGTTGCTAGATTTAATTACCAGAATTTCTAAGGAATTCTTTTGTACCAAAAATAATTGGATCATCATTTTCTTAAGTGGATTAGATACAAAAACGTAATGTAAAACAGCCATTACCTTGAGATATGATGTGGGACATTTTTAGCTGTCAAAATGTGCTTAGAAATGTATAACAAATGCCAGCATGATACTGTGAATTGTGAAAAGGAAAAGACACAAGTTCTGCTGTTTGCTGTTGCCAGTAAATGTCTACTTTTGTTTAGACATTATTACTACAAAAGCTAAGATAAGATGTGTAATTTGCCAAGTGTTGCATTGTGCTGTCCAACTTGGGTTTTGAATTAAAATACACATATGCCAAAAAATATGTTTATATAATTTAGTATGTTGTGTAATAAAAGAGTGTTACGTAGTCCAATTAATGAAATTATTACATTTTGGCAGAGTGGTGTTAAATAGAGTTTATATTTAATATTGTTTTTCGGGAGAGTGTATGGAAGGAGAGTTGAATTCTACCTCATATTAATTGAAAAAGAACTAAACTGTTGATATAATAATGCCAGTAAATAGCAATTAACTGCTATGTGACAGTATTTTTTTCTAATAAGACATCTTGGAAAGGGTTTGCTTCAGAGCAAAAGAGTCTAAAGTGGAGATTTTATTCTCTGGAAGCAAAAGTCTGTGTAGCCAGTATTCAGACAGGTGAGATATTGCTGGTCCCAGGAGAACCATGTACTAGAGAAAGGGTCTTTTAACTCACAGAATCATAGTATCGTTTCAGTTGGAAGAGACTCTCAGAATCATCAAGTCCAACCATAACCTAACCTAACTCTAGCACTAAACCATGTCCCCTCATAGTGCAAGTCAAAAAAAAAAAAAGTTAAGTATTCAGTGGTAGAAGCTGGCCTGTGGAATTAGCGTACTTTATCTTCTGTCAAATGAGATCTTGGTTCTCAAAATAAGTACAGACGTTTCCTTTTTTTTTTTTTTGTAAATTATACTACGTGTACAATTTGAAAGATCTCATCCTTTATGTCAAAACCTTATTGTAGTCACTTGGATAACTTTCTTGAGGTTAAATATCACTTGGATGGAGGAGTTTGCAGATTCAGCTTTGGTTTCCTTGCAAGTTGCTCAGGCACTTTGAATTGGACAAAATCTGCACACCCCAGCTTTTATTGGTTATGTTTGTTATTTATTTTTCCATTATCAAGATGACCAGTTGTATGTTTCATAAGTAGTTTTTTGATTGAGAGTGTGGCAAACAAGTTCTATTTGTCCCTTGTTTGGTTTGACGCCCTTCCTGGACAGTAACACTTAATTAGTCATTGTCTGATCTGAGGAATTTGAGTGGCTTGTTGGGTTTTTTTGTTTATTCCATCCCATCAGTAAGTACAGTAGTGTAAGACGTATCTTGGAACAGAACATGATGTGAAATGTCCATGTTGAAAAATTGCTCATTATGGGTAACAAAAGTTAAATCATTGCACCATTCGTAAATTCATGTTGATTGTGCAATGAGAGGTGACACTCTTCTAAATTGTGTATCAGAAAAAGAGAGGTATGGATTGACATTGTTGTAGCTAGGGATATCTCTGAAGTCTGAATATAAAATTGAACACTTTTCTAGGAAAAGAAGTAAGTCAAAATATGAAAATCCAATGTATTTAAGCCAGTTTGAAATAAAGCTGCCTGAAAATCAACAATGGCAGCTGCGAAGGGCTTGTGCCGTCAGTTTAGTTGTATGCTATTCTTTCTTCTGAGCATTAGCTTTCTAGATTGGGTTTCACTGTATAAAAATATTAGAAGAAAATTCATGTTATAGAGAGATTTCCACATAGACAAAAATATCGGCCCTGTTCCTTTTTGGATGATTTGTATAAACACTTGCCACAACTCAATCCCAAAATGTTCAGTAAAGTCAATGTCTGCTAAGCTTCAGAATTTCTGTCTTTCCTGTCAATATTTCCAGTTGTTTCAAACTAGGTAAAGAGAAGGGAGGGCTCTGTTTTCCTTAGCTTATTTTGCTGTAGCAATGAGCAAAGAGGCAGCTAAACGTTTTAAAGTATTGTTTTGTTTGGATTGATTCAAGTCAAACCTTGACAGCTTGTATTTATATAAAATCTTTTCCTTCATATTTATTTTAAATTAAAAGAACTTCAAAATCTTTGATGCTGGAAGCTAAGACTTTGGGTATCCACTGATAGTGTCCAAATGTACATACTTTTCTGCACATTCGAGCATTTATAGCTCCTGTCCAGAAGGACATGCCAAATAATTTTACTCTGCTCACATACATTGCAACAAAATAGTTAAGAGTAGATAAGAAAGGCAAGACAATGCCCAAAACAAGAAGATGAAATATGAGAGATCTGGTTATATAAAATTGTAAACAGTGTCATCACTAACATACATCTCATCACCATTTTCTTAGGAGAAATACTAACGTAAAATGACCAGGTCTGACTGCCCAGCTGTAAGAGAGTATTAAGTGTCTTGTGTTATAGGTGTAGAGAAACCATAAGAATTGAAAAGAGTAGGTGTGTGTATGTGTGTGTGAGTGTGTATTGTACAAAGAATAGATTAAATAACAGATGTCATTTTACTCAGGGTTGGTTACTGCAAAATAACTTTTTTTCTTGAATATTTTTTTACTAATTAATCATTTGGCTTGTTACCTAGCTGCCTGGTTTTGTTCTCATGGCTACAGTTGTTTTGCCTAGACACGCACATGTATGAACATACATTGCAGGGGATTTGGAAGAAGGATTTACAGTACTTTACTGAAGTTAGCCACATGAAGTAAAAGCAAGGGCATTTCTGTTAGAAACCTGGCTTCAGCTAGTGTCTGCCTAACCACTGTTGAGTCTAATGAATAACAATGGAGCTTGGTATTACAAAGTGCAGGGAATCATCAAAGGTAATAAAATTGAGATCAGACCAAAGCAGCATCTGGGAGTGAAGTTTTAAGTAGCAGACAGGAATGTGTACTAATTATTGCGTTATTAATACATTGCATGTGTTGCTTGAGTAGAGATGGTGTGACTAGGGGCAGGCAGTAGCACAGCCAGTAGCCCTGGATTTTATCCCTCACAGATTCTGTATTAAATCTCCAGCTGCTTTATAACTTTCCTAATACTGCGTATTCCCATGGAAAACCTGTCTGTTGAACTGAGCACACCACTTGTTTCAGATGTCACCAAATTTATGGAACAGCGTAGGACCATTTGGCTTCCTGCTAAACTGGATTGAAAGCTTAGAAGAGACAGCTGGACAATGTTTCACTGCTACTGAAATATTTGCATTTTATACATCAGACAGTCAAGTTCATCAGTGTGCTTTGATAGCTTCTTTCGTATATATACAGGAGGAACATTTAGTTGAGATGATGTTGCAGCATTGCCTTCAAACACAGCATTCCAAGGTGTCTTTTATGCTTAGACAAGACTGTTCTTCAGTCTGTTTTTCCTTTTCATAGATCAGGAGACTTTGAAAAAAGTATCGTTCTCTTGTCTGTACAAAGTGTGCTAAACAAATACAGAGCAAACACACTTCACCAGCCAAAAAAGCCTCTTTGTCCTGAATATTACGTGTTTATTATTTGAAGGATCGAATCTGTGAGATTAAATACTAATCAACCTTTTGAATAAAATAATATTTAGCATTTGTGCTTCAAATTTTCAAAGCCATAGCAACATAAGTTAATTAATGTTCTGGAAGCACAGGAAGCAATAAAAGTCCTGTAGTGCTTTGAATGTGTTGTAACAGGATAACATAATCAGCTTACATGTCTGCATGAGAAATAGTCTTGAATATTAGCTGGAGTAATAGTGTGGTAAGTGAAGCCATCATTTTTCTCTATGAAGTCTTCCAAATTTAATTAAAATGCAGAAAATTCACCTGTTACCATCACTGCTGTTTGCATCATTCTCAGTTTATGTCCTGTTCTGCTCCCAGACTTCTTGGGCTATCTGGTATCAATGAAAAATCATAGCATTATGACAGATATCAATGGATTTTATGTCTCTCAGCTATTAGGTTTGTGAAGCTCTTATGGGAAATTTTTATTTCTCATGTCAGTCTGAATGTTGTCTTCATGTCAGGGAAATATTTTAGTTGTTTATAAGCAATATGACATGTAATTTGTCTATAAGGGCATTTGTTGGATGTGGTATCAAATACTTCATGAACAGTCTTGTAATGTAGTTGTCAATCCATGATGAATTTTGGTAAGATTTAGTAAAAAGTAGAGAGGCACTGAAGGACCTCACATCACCATCCCTTTGATGTGGGAAGGGAATTGCATTTCTGATGTGATCAAGAGCACACATCAGGAACAGTCACATTTTGTTGTGGCCCCTGTCACAGGGCCATCAGGAAAGAATGCAGCAGGGTATAGGCCATCAGCTTGATTGTGGTGCTCTGGATCTGTTCTATGATAGTCAAGATTTTCTCACCCTTGTCATAAACTATCCAGTGACCAGGTGCTATCACACTAAAGAATTTACATTAGAAAAGAGAAAGGGGAAGGGAGCTGTAGTTCTTCGGGGCTTTGTCCACTCTCCTGTACATTATTTTTGCCAGGCTCCCAGGACTCCAATTAGGTTTTTCCTATTCTAATTTTTTTCTCAGACTCTAGTGGTGAGAAAGTCTGATTTTTATTCTTGTTTTTCCCCCAACTCTGTAGATTTTGAAACCTTCTTGTCACTGTCTATTTTGCTTTGTAACCTATTTTACTTTGGATGCAAATACCCACCCATGTGATCCCAGTGATAGCAGTGGTTTGGTCAGCCTCCTTGATGCAGAATGGGAATACTTCTGAAATCCCAAAGCATTTCCTTGGCTAAAGAGATGGCTTCCCACCCATTTCTCGCTAGCAGTCACATATTTATCCATGAAATCCCCATAAGACACTGTGGGTGGTAATGTGTAGAGGGCAGCTTTCCCACCACAGCAGTTTTCCTCAATACAGATTTATTTCTCTTTCGCTCTGCAGAGATTTCGATCTTAATCCTATTAAACTTGGGCCTGGTGTTTGTAGGCCAATATTAACTATATGAGGAAATAGGCTGTATTGAACCTTACAGCTCCTTGGATACCCATTTGTTACTTTTTGTCTTTAAAATTGGATAATTATTTTGAAAGTTTCCTCATCCTGACTAGAGGCAGAATAGAATGTACAAAATCCTGGCACCAAGACTGTCATTACAAACTCCAGCCTGGAGGCAAATTGGTGACTCTCTGAGGGATGAAAACCTCAGCCATGCAGAAAGCAAAGAACCAACAAAAGCAAAGTCCTCTGGCTGACTCCTGTAGATGAGAGCTCTCTGTGTACATAGCAGGGGGCAGACAGCAGTCAGCTTTTGGCATCTTTGTCAGCTCTGAAGTCAGCACTCCTCAGAAATTCATGGCACAAAAGTATGACAGCAGCAGGGTCATCCTCGAATTGATAAATACTGGTTTGCAAATGCCCTCCATTATGTAAAGATTGGCTGGAACCAGACTGAGCATCGCATATCTTATGCTGTTAACTTGTGAACTGAATTCAGAAAATTGAGATGTGTACCTGTCTTTTGCTATTAAACAGTCCAACGGGCTGAGAAGTCATTTGATTCCAATCCAATGGATACAGATCTTAGCTCGGTTAGAAGATGCCTTTCTGGGAAATATAGCTTCTTCTCTAACTTTGAAGGGAAAGAATAAGGCATGGTTTCTATGTCCTGTCCTCATTTGAGACCTAGGGTGCAAGAGTCATTTAATGCACACTGTGGGCTTCCATTACAGCTTGGTGCAAACGCAAGTGTTGTGGCTGGAAACAACAGGCAACCACCTTTCCTTCTCTTGTAAGATGCATTGAGTACCACTATCCCACTCCCATCATACTCATGGGGCCTCAGTAGAACATGGGCATATTGATATATTGAGAGTTTTTCTTGATTTCATGGATCTCATTGGAGGTGTCATAACCACACGCAAGAATTCTTTTTAAAACAGTAGTTTTAAATGATATTATAGGATGATCTCATATAAAATGTAAAATCTATTAGATGGGCAGGTGTTCGTTCCTAAACCTCACAATGGCACAGTGTCTATCATCTTGCTCAAGTCAGATTTTTTGTTTATGATTTTAAGATTGGTTTCAAAGTATTCTTCTATTTTAACTGCTTAAAATTACATGATCATCATTATCTCACCATGTTTTGTTATTTTTTAAGTGCTACTGCCTAGCATAACAGAAGTACAAACAAAACAGGAGGAAAGATTTGTTGAGTCTAATCTCTGTATAGAAGTGCTAAATGCTGCCATTCAGATGCTGCCTTTCAGCTCTCTCTAATGGATACTCTAAGCAAAAAACCAAAGTAAACAGAACCATTTAATAAAGTACACCGAAGCAAATCAGTCAGTTGCAATTCATAATGCATTTCATTTTGGTTTCTCTCAGTAAGCTATCTCCGTATTTCCAACTGTTAGAAAATTGAACTTATGAACTAAAACTAAGTTCAAGCATATATGAAAGTGCCTTGTGAATGCGACGCATTATCTTCTAATAAAAAAGCAAGTAAAAGAATTTGATTTTCTACTGCTGCGGTTAAAAGAAAGAGTGCCCTAAATTGTGTGTTGTTTGCAACCTAAAGACATTAAATAGGTTCTCCCATATAGTAACATCATCTTGATTTAGTCTTCTCATAAAAAGAAGAACTGAATGTTTTTGAAAGTACACTTAAAAGATGTCAGGTTGTTCTGTCATTGTTTCTAGTTGTTTGGTAGGAATTTTCTTTGTATGAAGAAGCTGGATTCTGGAACCACATGGGCCACTTTCTGAGCTGCTCTATAAGCATTTAAGAAAACATAGTCTCAGCACAAGTGAGGCCTTTCACTTTTGACTTTGGAAGTGGCAAGGAAAAGATGAACAGGAAGAGGGCATGTCAGGAAGTGTCATCAGACTAGGGATTTCGGTATTTGTTGTAATAAATGCAGGACATTAAGGTTACAAAATGAGACATTTGCTTCTGGTTTATGAGCAACAAAATGTTTCCTTCTCTAGGTATAAGTTTAGTGTAAGAGAAGATTGAGTAGAACAACTGCAATGTGCTCTGGAGCAAGCTGTGCCCCAAGCACACTTGCCAATTTGGGTGAAAAGGGTGAGAAGAAACTGGTTCCTGGTGCAAACTCAGAGATTAGACTGAACTATGGGGAATGAGCACTGAAAGGCACTAGAAATTGCCCTTGACCCTCCATTTGCTTGAGTAAATGAGTTGCAGTATATTAGAAACCTCAACTTTGACTACCATGGGAACAGAAAGTTCAGCAGTTAATGCATGTTAGTGCCTCTTCTTTGGAAAGAAAACTATCAGAATAAACCTTAAAAGAAAGCTTGTTTGTTTGTTTGTTTAATTTCAAGCAACTTGCACAGTTCTGATTTTTGCTCTTCTTTCTTTGGTGGAAATCATTAATGAGCTCTTGCTTAAATCCAAGGCAAATGTTTTCTTTATAGTGTAAATCAAAGTTATCTTCCCATGACGCTGTGATGCAATCTCATATCAGTGATAGATGTAGAGCAACAAAATATACTGCTTAAGTTGGCAAAAGTTAGTTTTCTGACAGAGACAAAGTCGGTATCACGTCCTCAGTGGATTTTATGCATCTGTTCATTACCATAGAAAAAATGTAGCAGCTGGAATTTCAGGACCTGGTGTTCTTCAGACCAGCAGTAGTTTTGCTATTAACTTCATTGGGAGTAGGGCCAGTTTACATTTCACTAGAGTGTAAACCACTGATTTCTGAATAATGGCACTTCTAAAGCAACCCTTGAACTACCTTTCACAGTCTTCAAGTGTTAAGAGTGTCATGCAGATTTTACCACATACAAATTAATCCTTTGAAAACATACTGCCCTAGATGGAAGTCATTGAGAGAGGCATTCCCAAGGGTCTTGATGCATAGAAGACCTTAGTAGATAAAGTAGTTCATTAGCAGCAAGAAAAACCTTCACTTTTTTTGTCTGACAGTGGCATTTTATTTTATGCAGCAATAGCATAACAGTGTGCAAACTGACAATTCGAGACAGATTCTTGGGTGCCTCAGCTTCAGGCTTATTTATCTCTGTTGAAATTGCTGAGGTCTTTTTTGTGTTTTTAAGTAGCCTTTTAATTTGGTGTCACAGACAGAAATAAAGAAAAACATGTTCTGGGCATTGGTTCTTTGTGGACTACCAGCTATGTTCAGTGGGTGACAAAAGCTCTAGGCATCTTCATTTGAACGTTACTAAAGTCGCTGATATTCCAGAAACCAAATACTTCATATATATCATTCTATTCACAAAGCCGAAACAACCTTACATCCAAGAAACTGATTGAAAGGTATTTTATACTACCCAAATAATATTAATAAATGGAGTAACACCTCAGTGAGGTGTGTAAGAGGATAATCTTTTGATTCCAGAGGATTGATGTCAAGTAGATGAGGGTTTGATCCTTCTATTTTACTGTTACACAAGTTTTTGTTTGTCTTCGTGAGCTGGAAAGGCTTGATAGCATTTTTGCTATTTTGTTTTTAGTATTGTAATATTTCCATTTTAGAGGTGAAGTAGGATATGCCCCCTTGCATATGTTTGCTGAAAGTTGTTGATAAAGTGATTGTAATTATTGTTTTTTGAAAAAAATACATCCTTCATTGTAGATTGATAAAAAACAACTGTTCACTGTATCTGGCACAGACATGGCCAATCATCAACATACATTAATATGTAATTTGGTATGTTTTATTTTACAGACATCTTCTGTGTTGTGTGTATATTTTCTGATTGTGATAAAGTAATATCTATTCTGATTGAGAGTTGAGTTTGAGTTGTGAGGAAATGGACTTCACTGAGAAATGTGCCATTAAAGGGTCCAGACTGAGGTTCATGAAAGTGTTTCTATTGACCACAGTGAGCTTTAAATCTGGTCCCTAATGAATGTCAAATTGGAGATGCCTTATTTTCATAGATTACTGAAACATACTGCCCTACACTTTGGTTTACAACTGAAGGATAACAACAATTAGTTTCATAAGAATTTCAGTTCTGTATAAATCATTGTTTTATACAAGAGAGGTTGGTCCCTAAATTGTTAAATGTGGTGTTAAAAAGCAGGTACTTCTTTGTGACTTGAGGAGAATGAAAATATTTCAAACATACAGTTGACTTTTATTTTGTTTTATTTTTAAGCCCCTCATCTTCAAGAACTACTCTTTACCTTAACTTTTAAATGGGAGTTCTGAATCAGGTTTAAATGCAGTTCCAGATAAATCAACTTCCAATATGACTGTCTTGTTTAAGTAGAGCTAAGAATTAAAATATGTTTTAGCTTAGATAAAAAGGTTGAAAAGCCTAGAGATTGTTATATCACTGTTTCTCAGAGTACCTCAGAAGATTCCCATTTTATGTTTCCAAGCTTTAATGATCCATAAAAATTATTGTATGCTTGGGATGGATGACAAAGTATCAAATTTCTTGCTTTGCCTTAAAGACAAGCATGCATCCTCCTGAAAAATGATCCTGTATAGCAATTTCAACATGACTTTGAACTCATCCTTGACAGCATCTTATTCTGAACACATTTTTTTCTCAAAGGGCCCTACTGGACACATGGCTGCCCTTAAAGATTCAGGTCTCTGACATCTGGAGATGATCTCACTGTGATTGCTCGTTCTCATCACCCACCCATCTTCCCTCGAACAATTTCCAATTCCTTTTTCTCATGCAGGCATTACCATGCCCAGAATTCATCTTTGGAGTATTCTTATCTGCACGAGTAAATGGTAACAGTACAAAGCTATGACTCATTGAAAAAAGTCTGTCAGTATGAATTCTGAATACTGTTACCTTGAAAAAGTTTTGTTTGGCTTCTGCTAGCCATGTTAGTCTTTGTTGACCATTACTCCAGCTTTTACAAATGTCATTGCTATTTCTTGTGTCTTGCTTCTCACCTTTCTTACACTTCCAAAACTGTGTAAAAAACATGGTACCATTCTTTCTGGTTTCTGCGTCCAATTCAGATATCATCACACCCAGAAAACTGTTGCTAATTGACCTCACTAACCTGTCACAGTGTTAACTTGTGCTCACCCTATTTGTTACATCTTGTCAATATTTTTTAGGGTGGTAACTCCTGGGAGTTGATTCAAGAATGAGTGTGAATATAGAGGTCTGCAAAATATGGTGGCAGATCTCGCATGAGCTCTCCAAGTACCATTGCAGCTAAGCAGAAATATTTTTTATGCATGTGCATACATACATACATAGCCCACACTTTCCATGTTAGGAAAATTTTTCTTGTCATTGTTAAGAAGCATGGCCCATGCTTTAGATGTTTTGAGCAGGACCATGTAGAGATATGGTTATGGACAAAGATCTAGTGTAATTCACTACTATGCATAAAGCCTTGCATATATTAAGTTCAGATAAAGCATATTTACAAGATAAGAGGAATCATTTTGCCTTTTCTATTACTATATTTATCGCCTACTTGCATGGGTGTTCACATTCACATTTCAGTTGCATGAAGACAGGAAGGCTGTAATTTCACTTCCATCTGTTGATAAACAAGGGCAGAAGATGATCCTTTACAGTGACCTTCTTGCATAGGACATAAACTTTTTTCCCACAAGATGGATTTGAGCACTTTTTTTTCCAGGAAAACACCACTTGGTAAGCTTTTTTCCAAAGGACATTGGGCCTTAAACACAGATTTTAGCAAAAAAGTGGTATCTTGAGACTGTCCTGTGCTAGCTGGTCACACCAGTCCGATACATATTCTTTACTGAGTGGCATCAAAAAAAGAAATGGGATGCTTTGCCGCTGGCTATTATCAGGCAAAAAAAAATTCAGCAGTGTTGGAATCTACTGCTGATTCAGGAGACAGAAGACTGCTCTTAGTAATAATTCTGACTGCTCTTAGATTCTTCTGCTGATTCCATTCAATTTTTTTTGGTTTTGACTCATCCACACAACTAAAAATCAGACAATCTAAAAATCATAGGATATAATTATCCCCTTCTTCAATATTCACTTTAAATGCACGGAAATAAATGAAAATTGGACAAAATTTAAGACAGTTTTTCCAGAAAGCCATAATGTCAGGGCAATATGATCTCTTTGATGATTGATTTTTCTAGACAGAGAAAATAAATGAGATCTCATCTATCTGGCTGTACTTCAAGAGTGTTGATACATTTTCAGTGCTTTTGGTAGTAACTTGGACAACAAAGCAAGTTACCTTTGGTGGTGTGATATTGAGAAATCTCAAAAATATAATGAAGTAGTGGTAGTAGGAAGTATATGATGAGATTGGTTAGTGTAGAGGTGGAAGAAAATCTGAAAGTTGTAGCAGCAAGATATACCATTATGGGCTAGTAACAGGAATATATGTTATAGGTAACTATCAATTTATCTGAAAGCAGGACTTCAGCATACAGTTTCATCACAGAATGAATAAGAATGTCTAGTGTGATGCAGCCATAAGAAATAAAAACACAAGCCTGTAGTGTTCTGCATTAGAGAGTTCCTGCATAGTTGGAGTAATTGTGTTTCCACTCTGCCACTATTAAGAGCTCATCTGAAATAAAATGCATGATTCTTGTCAAGAAAAAATGGAAATGGGAGCTGAGGCAGACACGATTCAGTGGATAGCTCTGCAATGGAGAGGCATAGTTTTACCAGGGAATCTGAAAAAAACTTACTCATTTAACCAAGAAAAGAAAGGCTGAAAGAGGACCTAAGCCTTCTCTGTTAATACATCTAAGCAGGAAGATAAAAAGGAGTAACCTTACACATCTGGAAAGAAACAAGATGACTGCTTAAACTAGAACAGACTAATGATAGAGAAGAAAATGGGTAACAACTAACTCTTTAAAAATGTTGCTGGAATGTATATTTTTGAATTGTACAATACAGGAGATTTTTAAAATGCACAAAACAACACGTAACAAAAACGTAAGCAGGGATTAAGGTTTATCAGCTCATTAAATGACTATATAATGTGGTTGCTTCACATAACAACCTAACTTAGCTCTACTACCCTACTTTATGCTGCCATGATTTAATTTATAAAGAATCATTTTGCATTTGTTGGTTTTAGTAATTTTTTTGGTTCTCACTGCCTAGTACTGTTTAATACTCCTCTTTGCAAACCACAAAATATCTGCAGATTTGCATGTGTATAGCTATGTGGTTTAATGAACAGTTATTTATATTTGTAATTTTTACTTTTTGGTTTTGCTAGAAAATGGTGGACGATAAGTTATTTATTTACAAGATAATCAATTACATATGGCTTTTGTCAAGCCACATTTGGAAAGAAATTAGCATGTAACTAAAAAAATTCAAACCCAACAATTTAACATTGTTTTGTTAGTTAAATTACATTAAATGACATTGTGTTGGAAACATAAAGACTAATTTGTCAAAACATGCTTTGCATTTAGTATGAACTAATTTATTAAGCAAAAGAAGTGTATGCAGTTGTACTAAACTAGCTGTTTCTGGTTGCTGTTTCCTTTGGGTTTTTAAAAGTAGTAGAACTCATCTTCTGACACCTTATTTGTAATCATTGATTTCTTTCCTGCTACAAATTCCACTATATTTAAAGAGCCCAATAACTTCTTAACATGGCATGGATGACTTACTAACATTAAGTTGAATAAATCATGATGAAGAAGTTATTTTCTCTGCTAAAACTCTGATGCAAAGTGTTTCTTCATGTTCTTTACTACTCAAGTGTTTGACACCTAGTAAGTGTACTGCTTCATTTAATATCCTACCTCCATGATTCAAAACCATCATGGTTTAACTCCAGTGGGCAGCTAACTCCACACAGCCACCTGCTCACTCTGCCACCTAGAAGGGTAAAGGTGACAAAACTCCTAGGTTGACATAAAGTCTGTTTAATAATTGTTTTTAAAAGAAAACAATAAAGAAGAAAAACAACACCAAGAGAAACAAGTGATGAGAAAAAAAAAAAAAATTTCTCACCACCAACCAACTGATGCCCAGCCAGTCCCTGAGCAATGGCAACACCAGCCAAATACCCTCTTCAACCCAGTTTTGTCGCTGAGCACACCCTCATATGGCATGGAATATCCCTTTGGTCCGTTGGGGTCAGCTGCCCCAGCTGTGTCCCCTCCCACCTCCTAGTGCACCCCCAGTCCCCTCACTGGTGGGGTGGTGTGAGGAGCAGAAAAGAACTTGACTCTGTGTAAGCGCTGCTCAGTAGTAACTAAAACATTCCTGTATTATCAACACTGTGTCCATCCTATGTCCAAAACACAGCACCATACAGACTACAATGAATAAATTTAGCTCTATGCCAGCCAAACCCAATACAAAAACCAATATTGTATTCAGACTTTTGTACACCCTACTATTATGCAATCAAACTAATGTCTGTTTATGTCTCTAAGAGCCATATGCTCAATCAGTAGCTACCGAGGAGGCATAATATTGTAAAGGAACAGTCAGATGCAAGGTTGAAAGAAATTCAACATTGATTTTAGTGGAAGCAGTTTTAGCGTAAGAATTAACTGTTCAGATATAGGCCAATCTTAAATGTCACTGTACATTTATCTTATTTGCCCACTCTACTGGCACAAATAGAATATTACTACTATAAACAAGGCAAAATAATGTTGCTGTATGATGAACTGTACATGTTCTTGTGTACTATAATATCTACTAGTTCTGCAATATTCACTAAACTATGATTTTTATTGTTCATGACATTTCCAGGGACCTGAGCCTTTTTTCAAGCAGCAGATTGTTTCCAGTGTTGGCAAGACTTCCAGGCTGTAAAGCGAAAGTATTTTATGTGGAGAAGGCAGAGAGCAAACTTGAGATTTAACTTTGGCTGACACATCACTACTAAAACTGCTGTCACCACTGTATTTACCAGCCCTGCTCATGGCTCACAGGATGAAAAACTCCAGCCATTTTGTGCACCCATTTTCAGACACTGCATTTCATAATTACATTTCACAATTCCTATTCAGCAAAGCCAGCCAAATGTTTCATTGTGATCTCTTCTTTATTAATGAAATGTCCCTGTACAGATATATTTTTTGATTATGCATTTGTGATATATTTGAGGTTAGTCTGTGAGCATGGTGTGTGAATATGCTTCAGCTGAAGCATACACTGCAATGGAGTCCACCAATTTCCATTTTCATTATTTATTCTCCTTTGTGTCACTTTATGATGTTTCTGCTTATTTATAATATACTGAAAAATCGTGCATTGGGACAATTTCTGTGGTATGGAGAGAGATGCAAACACTTAACATTCATCAACTAGATTACTATTAGGAGATATTATTATCTTTAGGGATATATCAATGTAAACATACATGTTATCTGATGTCACCAAAACCAAATTGTGTTTTTCATAGACGTTTTCTAAAAGTTGGCTAAACACAGCTGAGCTAACAAGATATACGTAATTAGTGACAAGCTTGTAATACTTCTGAAAGACATCCTTCTCTAGCTCTAGCTGTTATTTCTTTTGTTTGCTCTGCCTCCAGATGGGAAATAGCTTAGACAAGATCTATCCATTAGAAAACATTGGTATCTGTCTTGTGGGTAGAAATAAGAGAAGGGAAGATGAATGGTGTTTCATGCCTGTGCTGAAATATATCAAATTTTAAGAGAAGCAAATTCCCCCTGTGCCCTTGGATTACCTGAAGTATTTACAAGAGGTCACTATCATTTTACCTGCATATGGAATCCTGTAAGTTTTATTTTTCTACATAATTTTCTGTATCAGAAAGATTCATTACTAGTTAGTGTTGTTTGTACATGTTCAATATAATTTGAGAGTATGAAGAGTTCGATAGGTATGCAGCAATTTGGCTTCTGATGGGAAATATACAGGGGATTTCACATCCAGTTAGATGTTCTTCAGGGTTTAGGAGTTCATTTCTAAATTATGTATGAAATATTCAATATATATAAAGTCTTCTGTCCTAGTTTCAGCCAGGGTAATAAATTTTCTTCCAAGTAGCTGCAGCATTTTATAATTCAGCATGAGAATAGTGTTGATGCCTATTATTTACAGTTATTACCTAGATAATGTTTATGCCTGGCTGGGATAGAATTGATTCTCTTTTCTGCAAGTGCCCTTTCTTTAGTTTCTAGTACGAGGAAAATGCTAGGAAAACCAATGTTGATATATGTTCCTAGGGAAACTAAGGTCATCCCTCAGTTTGCCATATTTTGCAGGTAAGCAGATGTATAACACGGGGAGGTGCAGATACCGGAGAGCTGACCCAAGCTGGCCAGCAAAAGTATTCCATACCATGAAGGTCATGGTCCATATACAAGTGAGAAGTTGCCAGGGATTGCTCTTTCCTCAATGACCGCTGTCCATGAGGACTCCCTTTCCCGTTCCTACTCTGGGCAAAGCTCCATCTCTGCGCTTTGCTGGACTCACTGCATTTGCAGCATCCTCTGGCATTCATTGCTGTTAGTGCACATTCCAGCAGCTAAGTACTGCTTTGTCTATCTGTATAGCTTTGTATATTTTACAATATTCATATTATTATTCACTCTTCTTTTATTATTGTTCTATTACATCTGTTTATATTTCAACCCACCAGTCTTTCCTCCTTTTCCCTTTCTTCCCTCTGGTGAAGGAAAGGCAAGAGAGAGTGGCTGCTTACTGTTTTAGCCTCCACCCAGGGTTAAACGGTAACACGTTCATAAACAGTATTTCAGTAGCTAACATTCATATGGTTGGATCTATATTTTTACAACAGAGACCTAGTACATGCACATACAATGATACATATGTTTAATACATATGCAAAAATATAGATGTAATTAAAACGTTTTCCTACATGCAATTTAATGTTGTGAACACAATGAATTTAGCTACTTGCAGGTGCATAGATAAAGATATGAACTCTATCAGTTCAGTTTTGTTGCTAAACTTGAAAGTAATTTGTATTTCTGTTGTCTTTTAAGCAAAAGGACATGCAGAACTGTTCACAGCAACTTAGCCTTTAAAACTAGATGTCAGTTTATAAATACCATTTGTAGACATGATAAGATAGGTACAAAAGTGGAAACATCACTGGCAACTGGACAAATGGCCCACAAAAAGACAGCATCTAATGCAGGAGAAAGCTATATCACAGAGAAACAGAATGAGTCAAACAGAAAGGGTGAGGTTTATTCTGGAAAAAATACAATATATTTCTTCACCATGGTATTACAGAGCTGTTCTCTATCTTTAAACTAGGTCACCAGTGTATCAGCAGCAGTCAAGCCACTGGGCTGAATCACTCTGTAGAAGTAACACACTGTGTGCTGAGCACCTAGAAATTCATGATGCTAATCCCGTTATGGTAAACACAGTACACATATAAAATAGGAGATAGTTCCTCTGAAAAATGTCATGGCATTAAACATATTATTTGCTTTGGGTTTATTTTTTTAACACAGTGTAACGCCTCTAAAGGCGTTACATTCAAATCAAATAATTTAAATAAATCAGCGCGGGCTCCTAGCCTGCATGGAAGTTCATCACACAAGCAGGGCTGCTCTCTCAGATGCTGAGGTGTCTTAACAAGTAGACAAATCACGCTTCCTTTTAAAAAAACTGTCTATACTGCCTCCATTGTTGCAAAACCTCTGTAGTTTTAGTTGTTCTGGTAAGTGACATTGCTCAAGTTTCTCTATTCATAAACACGAATGAATTCAAAGGATTTCAGAAGAATGGTTTTCAGTTTACACCAAGGTATTTTCATTTCTCTCTAGCAGGCAAACTCCTATGTCCAGCACCTACACGTTATTATACATGTTGTTTCTACACATCTACATATGTATTACTTAGAATTTTATTGTCACGGATTTTCAAAAACCTGTATTTGAAATGAATGCTTGTTTGAAGGAAATGAATGCCAAAGTAACTTTAGTTTAGGTGTAAGTCTGTATTCACTATTTTAGCCTTGTGTACCTAGAAGTAATTGTAGATGTGCTGATTTGTTTACAATGCTGATTTATTCTGTGGTTTCAGGCAAAGCAACAGAGGGAGAATGGTGGAGAATCTTAAAGACTAAGGATGGCAGAACTAGGCACGCTTTCTATTTGTGTACCTTATGAATTTTTTATTAAAAATAAAGCATATACTGACTAGATAAATCTAATGAGTTACTGATTAACTGAACTAACTTAAAAATATGTGCACTTGATGAAGGAGACTGTGAAAATGCCTTGCCTCTTGGATTCTGCAAATTATATTGTCTCTGTCCACTTCCATCTCCTTTTGTGGGGTGATATTCAACATTGGCTCCAAATTTTTGTATCTATTTCTACCTTTCCTAGAGTTTTACCTACATTTAGTAGTTCCTTCATACATGAGCTATGTGTATCACTTTTGTAAGGAGCAATGATAGCCAAATCTGGTTGCAGGTAAAATAATTATTTTTATCTTGAAAAAAATTTTTGCATGCTTAGGGTTTTCTGCTTTCTTTTGGCTAAACTTCTATGTTACATTTGATTTATAGAACTGATTTTTTGTCAATGAATCCTATAGCTAGTGTATAGCCTGTATACCCCTGATGTCCCCAAGCATCTATAGTTTATTTCCACCACCCTCATTTATTATTCCTGTGGTAGACAAATGGTCACCAACTAAATGTTGGCTGGCTATTACAGCATTTCTTAAAAATGCTAAAACTGTATGTGTCAGTTCCAACCTGCTAGGAAGCTTTTGTTACAATTCAGCCTTTTTATAATATCTTTGCTTTGAACTTGCACTGCAATGGGGAAGATGAGGAAAAGGGTCTGCTGATATTTGAAAAACATCAAAGGCTTAAGAACCTAAACATGCGAGACAGATGCTTTTGTTAATGTGTGCTGCATCTCATTTCACAATCTTTAGCAGCATATACAGCTTCATGATTTGACAGAATTACTATTTTGGTGCTTATTGATGTGAAAATTTGATACAGTAAGAAATGCTTGTTTCTGGAGGAAAATCCCATTTTTTAATAACAATTCTAACCTAGAAATACAACTTTGAAGAAAAATAAAAAATAAAGAAGTAGATAATAATTTGCAAATATACAGCAATTCTTAAGAGTTCTTAATAGTGTGGAAAGATCCATAGCATCTAGTCTGACTGTTTATATATCATAGCCTATTGCGTTTCCTACAGTTAACACTGCAAAGAGAGTAGTAACTTCAACTTTGAGCATAACTAATATTTGGCTAATCCTGTATTCCACACAGGCTTTAGTCTTGGTTTAGACACATCAATATATAGAGAATCATCTTCTTCTTTTTTTTTTTTTTTGATAGCTCCTGCCAAAGCCTGACCAAAATTTTTCATTAAAATATTGTGCTTTCATTCTTAATAAATTTTCCTGGCTTCAGCTCCTACAATGCAATGTCTGCTGAGTCTCTGAGTGTTTTGTATTAGATTGTAATTGTTTGAGGTTTTTGTTGTTCGTTTGTGAAGGTGGTTGGTTGGTTGGTTTTGGTTTTAAATGAGCAGAAACCTCAACACAGAAATAATCCTAGAAGTGAGCAAGGTTTGCCACCGTGATTGTAGCAGCAAATCCTTCCTAATGTATGCCCAACTTCAAACTTGAGTTCTGAAGCTGGAGCTGGAAACAGGAGGGAAACAGGAGTTTGGATCTCCCCATTCCTGCATGTTGATAGCCCCAGCTGTTCTTCCTCCTGAACTCCTACATTACGAGTTTCTGGTTTCTGATATTTTTTCTTGAAGTAAAACAATAATGATGGTGAAGATAATCTAATAAATTGGCTAATGAATATGAAATAAATTGGCTAATGAGTGCTGCCCTCTACTGTGTCAACTCTAGGGCATGCATATGTCTAGCCTGTTTAAAGAAGAATTCTCAAGTGGTAGAGAAGCCTGTTACAGCAGGAAGAGCTGGGTCCTATCTTCACTTCTGCTTTGTAACTGCAAATTTTTTACAGTACTTTACATATACTGCTTTCCATTCATAGACCTCATTGAAAATACTCATCTCTAAATATTCCCAGCTTTCCCTCTCATTCAGAATATGATATACCACTGGGATTTCCTTATCTCGTTTAAACTGAAAATGGGCGTGCACTAAGACTGTCAGTTTTCGTTTATTCCATTATAGTTAAAGTAGCAGCCTTTAATCATTACCAGCAATATTAGTGCCACAACGGTGTTTACATCTTAAATATGCTTCTAATTTTCCCAGTCAAAGGCAAATTGTTGGTGATATCTTAATGTTTTTTCAGGTAGCTAATGCCAAAATGCAAGGTTATGATCTTGATCTGAATACTTCCCAGATGTGTGGTAAGGTGAAAGGTGAAACAGCTAACAGAACTTGACTTCCTATCCCTGTCACTCTAAGTCAAGTGAATTCTAAGTCAGGTATAATTAGAGAATGAGACACCCAGAAGCCCTCAACTTCACAACTATTTGAAATGAAAGCCCAGTGCTTGGATGCATGTAACATAATCCACATGTTGGAAGAGAAATCAGAGTCAACTGTCACTGTCTTCTTTCATATGTGTTACAGTTCCCCATTAGCCACTTTCTTGTCAAAAGTCAGTGATCATCTCTGAGCTTAATGCTTCTAATTCATCTACAGTGGAATCAGGACCAGATTCTGAACCTGACTGTTCTACCCCAGTGACTTCCACTGAGGTTTCAGTTTGCATACGGCAGATCTGTTTTTGGAAAAGATGGTTGATAGAGATGAATTCTAAGGATCCTCAGTCATGGAAGTCACTTAACGCTTTTCCAGGACAGCCACATCAGAGATAACATAGATACCAAAAAGAAGACAGAACAACTCCACAGAACTTTAAATTTGGCCCCTGGGGTTTGGAAATCTTTTCTATATGCCACAAGCCTGGAATTGTTAAGCTGGGAATCATAGATTGATATTCAAATAATTTAAGATAATTAGGAACGTTTGCTCTTATTAAATATTGTAGCCTCACTGCATAAAACACTGAAACAGAACTCAGATAGTGGAGTCCTATTTCAAGCTTTGCTATTATTCTGCTAGACTACTGCTACAAAGCTATCAGTCTCCTGAATCAACAGTGCTTACTGGCTTCTGAAACTGATCTTCCTGGCTCTGATATCCAACAATCGTGGAATAAGGGTCACTCTTTCCAGTTATTGTAATATGTATACTAATATGCAGATGAAGGGGAAATGGCATTCAGGGGCTTGTTTGTTAACAGTAAACAGATAATAGCTTGGTTTTAATGTACATGATAAAAAATGTTTTATGAGGGCAGAGTGGGAAGACATTATAGAGTGGTCCTATAGCAAATCCATCAGCAATTTGCTTTAGCCTACTCGTTATTGAGAGGTAATGTCAGGTTTCTTGAAGTCAGATTTTAAGTATTCATGCTAGTTGCCTTGTCCTAATAACTTTTGCATCTGCTGGAAATTTTCATTCAGGTTTGTTAATGACTAGCTTGGAGTTTTCATGTAAACAGAGATCTATAGCTCATATGAAATAATATGCAAGCAATCAGAAAAGTGACAAATTATTAGTTCTAGGCTAAGAAAAATGGTAGATTTAATCAACCCCAGGCCACAGATCTGCAAGAGCATTTTTTGTTAGTTTTCAGACTTATGTTTATCTTGTCAGAAGCAGCACAGAAATAAGGAATTGCTGAAGTGTCAGATGATGGTTACAGTATATTTTGGGACATTGCTGATCACTGGCTCTACATATTATACATTAACTAAGAAGAAGAGATGAGGCTTCATAAATTAGAGCATACTGGTCATTAACATCTTTCTATTTCTGAGCACTGGGCTGGTTTTGAGCAAGTAATGATGAACCTGAGAACTGTACCAGTCTAGTCACTTATCGATTTGTCTGAGATCTCCTGTTGAAATGGGTTTGAAGGAGAAAAGATAGATCTGGCATAAACTCACTTCGCCTTTTCGGAAACTTCCAGTCTTCCTGACCATGGATAGACTGCCTCAATTTGAGAATGTAGCCACAGATCTCCCTTTTATATGCCTCATAGCACTGCAATTGTTACACTGGAAATCAGAGATTGATATTCAAAGAATTAAGATCAATTAGAAAGGTCTGCGTGATTGCTGAGGTCAGTGAGCACTGAGTCTTTTCAGCTGACGTTTGCAGCAGTGTCACTGACAGCTTTGAGATCCTTCAGGCAATGTACTAGAACTCCTTCCACCAGAACTGTTTCACTTTGATACTAGAGAATTGCAAAGGTGGTTTGCCAGCTGGGCTTTCATCACCTCTGTCTTATTAAAGATTTTACAGAGCACTACCTGTTGCTCAGTGTGGACACAAAACATATGGGACATGGAAATCTAAAATCACCTGCGAATAGTGTCATTAATATATTCAGGTTACTCTATTGTCCTAACAAAAGAAATATTTGCAATATAATTGCTATCCTCATACAACAATTTCTTCTGTCTTTCCTACCATTGACTGTTTAATCATTTTCTGCTTTCTCTGAGGGCTTTCCTTTTTTCATAGGCAGCTGGCAATGCAGTGAGTGGGACTGAGTGGAGTCAGGCAGTCCAATTGCTTTGTAGTTACATGCAAGTGAATTATGATTGTGCAGATGCATGACAATAGATTTAGCAGTGTCTTGTAACTGTTGATTATTGTGTTAGTTTATACGCAGCAAGGAGCTCCCAGAGTGTGGTCTTGGCACACACCAATTTCAAAACAGCAAAATAAACAGAGTGAATAAACAGACTGACAGTTTAAAGGCAGCCTCTGTGATTCTTAGTTGTATGTTTTAACTTACCCTTTTACTATCAAGTTGTTTTGTTCGTGTCTACCACACAGGTAGGAGGAGGAGATTACAGGGTGGGCTTGAGAGGAAAAAGAGGAACCAGAAAAAAGATGAATAGAAAGAAAATATTTCACTAGGGGTGGGCAGAGGAACATGGACATTACGAATCAAATTTTTAGAAGTGATTCTGATCTCTTCATGCTTTGCTTTGTAGAATACTTGCTGTCTACGAGACTGATTTGTGAAAGAAGTCCCACAAATTTGTAAGTTGAGTAGGAACTAGATCTGGAGTCCAAATTTCAGATACTGAATCCCAAGTTCTGTAGGATTAACCAGTATGTAAGCTCATTGTTGGTTTGGTTTTAAGTAGACGTGCCTTGAAATTTCAGTATTGCAGGCCTAGTACTGTTGTCATAATTATGTTTTTCATTAGAGGAATTAATTAATGTCTCATTTCTAAGAACCACTGACTACAGTGTTTGAATGGTTTTTAATAAAACAAAAAGGGTTTGTGGTTAGTGTTGCATTTGATCAGGTATCAACTAGGATCAATAAGCACAAACCTACAAATGAAGAACATAAGGATAAGTGATGTAAAGTTCACAATTTAAAGGTAAGATCTCTGAAGTTTATACATAATCTGTAAAGACGATGCACTGTGAAACAATTCATAGTCTCGAAGTTTTTGTGATCAAAATCTAAATGATCACATTCCTACTGTCACCAAGAGCTACCACATATCTGAACATTTGCTGACTGGGCTTTTTAATGATTCTTTGCATTTCTTCTGAGATTCCCATGCACTGATAAGAAATATGCAGTAATTCTGACTGGCTGCTCTGTAACCAAAAATCGTGAATATTTCAGGACATCAGCTGCACACCATGTGCGCTGTAAGTCCATACATTTCTGGAAATGTCTGACTTCCTATGCAAATACTGTACAGAATACTGCTGTGTAGCATAGTAAGTCCAACATTTTCAGAAACATTTGATTGACCTCTTGTGTGTGGAAATGCAGCTTTATAGGCCTGGAAGGAATCTCAAGAGATCATTAGGTGCATCCCCTTGTACCACAATGTACATATGGATGATACCTACTATCAACTCTGCTAGACACTTTTGTCACCTGTTCTTAAAGACTGCACACACTCCAGAGCATCTTTGATGAATACACAGAGTTTTTAACACCCTTTTTGAAATCTTATTATTCTTAATATTGTCTTTTACTCTTCTGTGCTGTTGAGCCCATTACTTCTGTTGCTTCTTGCATGGAATATTTGCCTCCTCTTTCCAGATATTTTTAAAGTATTTGGAAGTTACTGATATGTTTTCTCTTCCCAAATCTCCTCCTCTTAAGATAAACAGGATGAATTTATTTAATTTTCCATGGCAAATCATATTTTTTAGACCTACAGCCATGTTAGTTGTGGGCCACTAACCACCCAGACACTTTTCTGCAAAATGGATTTCTCAGTCTTCTTCATCCTGTATTGGTGTTTCTTCAATACTTCATTCCATTTTGGCAGTGAATCATTGAGAATGATTCTCTAAATATGGTTCTGTAACTTGTTTTTCATCCTGCTTAAAATACAGTTTTATATGAAACTGGTGTATTCATGATGATGTAATGTGATAGTGTCAAAAGCCTAACTACATAGCTCTTTTCATGATATGACCTGTTACATTGTCATAAAATGAAATTAGATTTAACAGAATTTACTCTTGAGAAATCTTTTTGGCTGTTTCTGTGCTTTCTTCCATTTCTCTATATGAGGGGATGTATATGTAAGAATTAAAGGGCAACTTCACTGCTTCAGACTAAAGATCAGTCTGGTTTCCTGTCTCTGACAGCAACAGTATCAGAAGCCTGAAGAGGAGAAGAACAAACATATACGGATAACTTTCTGTTATACTTTCCTAGTGTCTATCACTATGCAATTAAGAGACTAATGATGACGCCTATTTCCTTGTCCTAGGAACACATTTTTGGAATTAATTGTTCTGATTGCTTTTCAGTTCATGTAAAATGACATCTCACCAACAACAGCTATAACCTAACAAATGTGAAAAAAATACCTTATTTTGGTTTAAATATCAAATTTCATTTGAGATTCAGTGCATAGTTGTTCCTTCTTCACTTTCTCAAGGTTGCCTACAGTTTTATATATTTCTCTTCCTCAAGCCATTTTTGTTACACCCTGCAAACCCTGAACCTTTAGTTATTCTTAAAACAAGAGTTAATCCTTATTTCTGGTCATGCATGTTGCCTTTTCCTGTAGCTTTTACACTTTCACTCCATCTTTTATGAGATGAGAGACTTAAGGTTGCATGAGTGTTCAAAATGTAAGCACAGATGGATTTAAACTTTGTTGCTGTATTTTTCATTTCCTAAACTTTCCCTGGTCCTGTCTTGTACAATCCTAACTTTGGTTTTGCTATCTAAGACTAAGAAGTGTTAGCCAGGTGATAAGCCATTCTGTAACACATTCTGTGTTTATAGACTTAACATTATTTTCTGTGTATGCGCCACTTCCTACAGCCTTTACCTACCTTGAGTTTTATCTGGTATTTTATTGCCTTGTCAGCCTGGATCCTGAGATTCTTCTGCAGTTACTCCCAGTTACTTCAGATTTACTACCCTGAATAGTTTAGTATAAGCAGCAGAGTTTTTCATGGCACTACTGTGGATCATTAATGAATATACTGAGCACAGACAATGCCAGGACTTTGCTGATTAATTTCCTGAGAAAGCTGATTACTTTTATTCCCTGTTTTTAACCCAGTACTTATTTATTTAATGTGATCTGTACATCAGCTGCACAACGTGTATAGAAAAGTTGATGCTTCCTGGAATGTAATTGTGGAGCTGGTTCCTGCACAAGCAATAAGACATTGTACATAAGTAGCTTTATATTTATTATCTATGCCCAAACTGTACCAGCAGCACATGCACCATTGCTCTGACACTGCTCAGAAATGCCTATCTCCACATGCAAAATCTCAGACAGAAATATGACAGCTCTGTTCTTCAGCTGCTCATCTCCATAGCTATCTAAGACTTTGTCTACACTGTCAAATAACTTAGCACCCCAGTTGAATATTGGATCCAGCACTGCTGACCCTTCACATTGCACATGTTAGTTCATGCTTAGCTTTTTTTGGCATGAACAATTTCCTCCTGAGATTAACCTCTACAGAATTCTCAGGGTAGTTCACTGCAGGGACTATTTAGAGGGAATATGGGCAAGACTGAGCCAGTCTTGGTTCCTTTGGTTTTATACACTCTCATGCCAGGCCCTGCAGGAGGATGGCTATGTGACCTTGGCATCAGACTATACAAACAGCAAACTGGTGGGCTACCACAGTCTTCACAATAGGTCAGATATTCAGAAAAACCACAGACATGTCTGAGGTCTGTGCGTGAAGTCTCTAGAGGTAATAATCTGAGGAAAACTGAACCAAGCACTCTCAAGGATGCAGCAGACCACCCTAGAAGGTGCAAATATGACTGTCAGCCAGTTTTCACCAAATGTCCTATGGGCCATGTGCTCTTTGCAATGTTAGACAGTAGTATAAGCAAAAGTAGAATATCTCTGAGTCTGACATAAAAGTATATAGACAAGATGAGAAGTTCTCTGCCTGCCCTCTACGCATACTCTTGGATTCTGCTGGAATCAAAACAGAAATTGCACTCACTGTCTGTTGAGTGGTTGATTTGGGTTGGTTGGCTGATTGGGATTTTTTGCTGTTAGACCTCAGTGAGCAGAAACCCCAATTTAAGTATGGAAGGCTGAGTAGAAAAGCTGGAAAGAATGTATGAAACCTGAATCATGTTGTCTGTTAACTGTCCCACACATAGTTTTGTGAGTATTTGTGCAAGAGACTTAATACTTCAAGGAAAGGGAAATCCAGAAAGATTTCAGCAACCCAGGCTAGGGAATCAAGAGTTTGTATAAAAGGACAGGAGATGAGATGCAAGCACATGCAATAGATCAAATAATCCTGTGTGCAAAACATGCTTGTTAGCTGCTATCTGAGGATGTCAGTGGGCAAGATGGGAAACAATATAAAAGGTTACTTGAAGATAATGAAAGCAGAAGTGTGTGAAATGATTGTGCTCTGCAGATCAGCCTTTTATGTTTCGGTGCAAGATTGATGATTTTGTCATCCTGCTTTTTGATGAGGTGTTGAATGAATGTTTAAGAAGACAGCACTTATCACTGCTCATCAGAGTTTAAAAAAAAAAATGTTTGTACTAGAAGACTGAGGATACCATGTACAGCCAGGTTAGGAGACAGTCAAGTATTAAAGATGAAAACACTGTGAAAGACATATATCAGGTGCTTGCACTATAACGGACAATAGTTTACATCTGTACGCAAGAGTACAGACCTTGTTCACAGAATCACAGAATGTTAGGCATTGGAAGGGACCTCAAAAGATCAACTTGTTACTTGCTTTAGTGTTTCAGCATACCCTTGATGACGAAAGAAGTGTACAGAATATGTAAGACAAAGTACAAATCTAGCACTAAAAAATGAGAAGCTGATCACATAACATCATAACATCGTAACAGGAATAATACAGTTATTGAATGGTGTCTTTTTGATTGGTTGTAATTTAGGATGAATTAAGTAAACAGAATTATTTCTGTCAGAGAAAAAAAAAATGAATGGACAAAGCGACGAAGTGGTGATTAGAGGTCATTGAGTTCAGCTACTAAACTCTTTGCCTTAATATAGTCTTATATTGTAACAACAAATTCCTCTTTATTTACTCCAAGACTGTCCAATAACAATTGTTATAATATTTGTGTCTTTCAGTAAATATTTGGTGTGAACAAGTTTAGACAGTGTTTAGACCAGTGTTATGAGCTACTCACAATATATGACTGGTCATCTTAAATCATATACAACATTGACCCAAACTAGGTAAATAACAGTATTAGTATCAGAGACCTGCATTTTACTTGATCACATCCAGGTCAGTTAAGAAAAGAATTTGTTGAGAAAAAGCTATAAGGGACAAACAACAGTTAGGAATTTTAAGATAAACTGAAATACTCTTTGCAATCATTTTCTTAATAATGATCACCCATACTGCCCTAATCTACACATCTCAGATGTTCATTTGGTTCCCACAGTCATTATAAAGTTTCCTTTAAAAAAGTTATTATTATGACCAAGCAATATAAGGAATATTTGTGGCATTGTAGAAGAAAACTGCTGAAAGTGTTGATGAGTAACTGCCACCAAAGATAATTATATGAAAAAGAGTGATCATTATAGCTGTTCAGGGCTAGCCTAGCATTATAAACATGTGGATCCCATATTTTAAAATACCATGGACTCCTTTGTCCTATGTGAAGCAAAGACAGACATAAACCATTAGAACGAACAACTAATTGATGTGGTGGATTGGTGTGTTTGGCAACTTTCTGATTTTCTGAGAAAACACTAAAACTATTTCTATTTTACCCCATTACTAGGCCATTATTCCCATACAGATTTAAGAGGTGATGCTACCTGCCACAGGCACTGCAATGCACGTTGCCAAGCTTTGTGGTACAGTTATGCAGTGAGTTTCCTTCTGTCTCCTACCTTCCACAAGAAGATAAGTGACTGAGACTAGCAAATGAGACACCATATTTTGCCAGTCCTCTTGTCTTGCATAATGGGGAGTCGAACTGCGATCCATCATAAGAACAAATGAGGCCCAAGTTAATCATAACTGTTGAAAGAAATCGTTTCATTTCAATGTGCAGCTGAGCAGCCTTAGCTAGAACAACTATGGTATGTGTCAGACAGTCTCAGCAGGAGGCAGCAAACCTGTCATTTGGATAAAGATTGTTGACAAACAAGTAGCAGAGGCCATCTGCAGCACACTGCATTTCATAAGTCTCACAACTTCCATATAACATTTCACAGGGATGCTAGTTTTCATCTGTTTCTACATACCCTGACCACTTTAGCACCAAGTCTTGACTTCCATCTGCTCATACTTCAGTGCCTAAGTAGTGATTTACTCCATTTAATTATAATTTGTGCCCCATTTGCAAATATATGTACTGTATGTGTCTGCTAGAAGCCTCTGACTGAGCAGCAGCTGACTGTGTGAGCAGTGAAGACCTGCATTTCCTTGTCCTTGGGTGCATCCAGCACAGCATTGCCAGCCGGGCAGGCAGGCGATTGTCCCGCTCTGCTCTGCACTGGTGCGGCCTCACCTGGAGCACTGGGTGCAGGTCTGGGTGCCACAGGATAAAAAGATATAAAGCTACTGGAGAGTGTGCAGAAGAGGGCTACGAAGTTGGTGAAGGGTTTGGAGCGGAAGCCGTATGAGGAGCAGCTAAAGTCACTTGGTTTGTTCAGCCTGGAGGAGGCTGAGAGGGGAGCTCATGGGGCTGCAGCTTCCTCACAAGGGGAGCAGGAGGGGCAGGCGCTGGTCTCTTCTCTCTGGTGACCAGTGACAGAACCCGAGGGAATGGCAGGAAGATGTGCCAGGGGAGGTTTGGGTTGGACATTAGGAAAAGGTTCTTCCCCCAGAGGGTGGTGGACACTGGAACAGGCTCCCCAGGGAGGTGTCACGGCCCCAAGCCTGACAGTGTTCAAGAAGAGACTGGACAACACCCTCAGACACACGGTGTGAACTGTGGGGTTGTCTTGTGCAGGGACAGGAATCAGACTCGATGATCCTTGTGGGTCCCTTCCAATTTGGGACATTCTGTGATTCTATCATTCTATGATTTCCTGAGATTGCAGGTGATGGACAGCTACTTCTCCTGGCAGTCACCATGCATTTTAACTCTTTCCTCCTTAGTATACTGCCTATGTATTATCCCTTTCCCTGTGTTTTAGGATGGGCAGTAAATGGAACAACCTTATCTCCATCTGGTTTCTTCCAATTTACAATTATTAACATTGGAACTCATACAAATAGTAAAATGCAGGAGGCGAATCTAATGATCATGAATGTGGAAGATAACTCAGGATTATACCCAGGTTGAAATATGCAGCTCCACACACCCCTGAGAAAATTTACTCAGCCGTCTTAGTCACTTATAAGCTTTCCATTCTCCTGTGTATTTCTGTGGAGACCTAGAAATTTAAGATTTGGCAGAAATCCTGAGTGCCTGATCCTGTCCACTAAATGGAAACATATATGGTTTGCCAAGTTTCGTTTAGGATTTGGATTGGGATCCAAGTTTCCTTATAAACACATGAAGTAATTTTTCTGCTCAATTCAGTACCCAGCAGGCCTTAGTTAGAACATTAGTCCAGTCCTGGGCACCTCACTTCAAAAAAATTAGCCAACTGGAAAGAGACCAGAAAGAGAGTAATAGGAGGTCTAGGAAACATGTATTACTAGGAATGACTGCAAAAACTTGGATTGTTTAGTCCTTAGGGTTTTAGGTTGATTTGTTTTCTATTGAGAGTTATTTCCAAGCCAGATCATTCCAAAGATATTGTTTATAGTACTGCTCCACAAAGAGTTATATTTGAAGGGTTGGTGAACTTCAGCACAGAGGCAGGAAAAAGTATCTGGAGAAAGGGAGGGCTGCAACTCCTTAAGCCATCTTTGTCAGGAGCTCTAACAAATTAGATAACTACAAACCTGTATCTAACCATATATACTAGGTGGGGGTGAGGATATTTTGTTTTCCTTTTTTTTTTTTTCCTTGGCATGTGAATTGCTACGATTCCTTGGTCAGTATGAGTCCTCAGTTACAACTCCTCCACCCCAGAAACACATCAGATAATGAATTCTGACACTGTGTGTGTCTAATCTACAAGTTATCAGATCTTGCAATGTTGGGGTCAAGCACACTGAGAAGTTCAGACTCTTATATTTTCCATCAACATTCACGTAGCTGGCTATAGGTCTTCCTGTCTTGGCTCAAAGTGTGGAGCTCAAGAAATCTGAGCTCTAATTAACAGAGCTAGGTACAGTTGGCTCTACCTGTAGCCATCTCATCCCCACAGTATGAATTAAATCCATGTGAAGGAAGCAAACATGTTTATCTTCCCTCCTGCAAGATAGTTTCAGCATTTTGGCTAAATCTGATGACATGCTTCCATGTTAGTTATTAAAGTGGTAGACAAGATGTCCTTCAGGGAAATCTGAACTCAACTGAGAGCATAGATGTGTCTTCAAAGTAATTTCCTGCCTTCCCTTTGCTTAAGTTTAACCCATCTATTATAACTTTGGACGTTTAACAGGAGGACTGGTAGTGTTTAGAAGTGTTCTTTGGAGTTGCCTCTAATTTAGAAGAGGGAAGAATGTAGGTTGAGTGTGCTAATTGTTTCTGTTACCTATCAGGATGTACACTAGCTAAATTGATTCCTGCCGTTCTTGTAGCTAACCTTAAACTCCTCTTTCGCTAATGAACAGCTCTCACTATCGCATCACTAATGAGGTTCTCCCTTTCCATGTACTCTACTGTTGCCATCCTTCCATTTCCTTGGTCTACAGGGGACTGCTGATTGAGTAGTTCTTGCACTGCTCTGAAATTAAAGCCATAAAGGCAGTAGATAAGGAAAGGAGAAGCGGTTTATTTTCCTTTAATCCCCTTGTGGGTCTGAGAAAGGGCTTTAAAAATTAGTTTTTTACTTGGTCTTTATGCACCACAGTGTTTTCACATCTTATACTGACATTGTGCTAATGCAGGAAGGTTCAGAAGTCCTGTTCCCACAGCCTTCCAAAAGTTTGGATACATATCTCAGACTTATCCAATTCATCAGATGTGGGAACTGGACTGAAAAGCTCATGGGACATTAACATTTTTGCTATAGTTGATCTAAATATTACGTGTTAGCAGCTTGTTTTGTGGTCTTTAGTACTTTCACTTCTGATTTACAGCAGGAAGAGTAAGGTCTATGAAAATATTAAATAATAATAAGAAGAACCAAACTGATATCATACTCAAATAAAGTTTTAATTTTAAGCGAAAACTCAGGTTACGGTTTGGATTGGTTATTATTTGAGATTTCTGCCCGTAACTGTGGCATGGGTTGTTAGTTTTGTATCTTAAGCTGCCTTCCAAAGATGACTGCAAAGTCCATAAGATTACATTTTAGTGGAGCAACTTTGCTTCATTGAAAAAGCTTCCAAAATCTTGATTAGCATATCTTCAGTTTCCTAGGTTTGTTTTATCTTCTACTCCGCTGTCTTCCTCTTTCTATTGTCAATAATTCTCATGCAAAACAAATAAAAGATAGCAATAACAGTATAACTTCTCATTTGGGGATGTTTTCAACTTGCTTTGCACAGGTGTAAATGGTGAAATGGTGTGGAAACAAAGTCAGTGGCCTCATATTCCTTTGGACTTCAGTCTTTCATGATCATATCCAATCAGTCTTCTCAAGCTCTTCTCTCTTTTTCAAGCCATGTACTAAAAGCAGCTTTTTGAATTATTAAATGTTTAATGTTGTGCCTTATCACCAACTTTGTTTGACGCAAGCCAATGCCAGTCAAAGGTACCCCTTCACAGAAGCTCCCTGGAGGGCACACAAACACAAGTCCAGAAAAGTCAGTTTTAGAGGAATGTTTTCAAGTTCTGCCTTCTCTAGTTACCCACCAAGAACAACGGCTGCCTTCATAGGCCCACCCGTTTCTTGTCACCACTTGGGAAACCAGAAAGTTTTGGAAGCTCTCAGTCATCATCACATTCCATCCAGCTGAAGTCACTCTTCATCTGTGATATTTCTGCAGACAGAAGAAAAAGCAAGAGAAAGAGGGACTGTCCGTGGATTGCCACATAGACGGGATAAGGTCTGAAAGGGGGAGGAAGATGCAAGGTGATCCTGTTTCTCTACATTAAGGGGACTGCAACTAGGGTTGCAGATGTTTAAAGGGTATTTTAAGAACTTATTACACAAATGATGCAGCTACAGAAAAATGGTCATTGCCTCACACTGCAAAAAAGTTGAATTTGGTCCCAGAATCAAGTGGTTCTCATTGCAGGGTATGTTTGGATCCATTGCAGTACTGCTGTGATAGTACGTCTGATACTCTGTCAAGTTGTCTTTCCTAAGAAATTGCTTGACATAATTTCACTCAAGTTCTAGGATATTTTGTAATTTTTTTGCTTCATATTAACAACATTTTTATAAAAAAATAGGATATTTGGAATTAGTGTACAGAATTATGTAAGTGCAATTTTTCACTTATGTTTTTTACAGCCTCTCTGTGCAGAGCAAGACAGCCAATCAGCTTTCTGTTGCCTTTTCATTTATATAATGATCACTTTTATAAACTATAAAAATACAGTTTGTTTAAGTTAAATATATTTGATTTCTATTGGGAATATATTTCTAGCCTTTGGGACCTGTAAAGAGAGCATATGCATAGCTACAGGGCACATCTCAAGTGGATATTTAAAATATTTCTGACTATAATGAGTTGGAAATGGTTTAGGTATTGAAAACCATGCTTTTACAGTGGATGTGGTCAAAGAAGATTAGTTGTAATTGTTGAAGTTTAGAGAGTTATGGCTGTAAAATTATATTGTGCTATCTGTTTTAAAACTATAATGGAGGCCACAGCATTTTATTTATTTTTAAATTATTTTATTTTCCTTGCCAAGTTCTTAAAAAGTATGGAACCAGAAATGAGTAACTACTAACAAGAATTTTCCCTCCAACAACATTAATTTTTTGTAGTGTTTATTATCAAGCCTAATTACAAGTAACATTATATCACGGAGATTATTTACATTACATATTGTCTTGGAGTGAAACATTTCAAGGCATGGAAATGCCCAAGCCGAAGCAATGGTATAGTATTAGATACAAGACATATACAAGGAAGTATGTTAAAACGCATTTTTGGTTCAGTCTTCACAGAAAATAAACAGGAGCTACACAGAGAAGCTTACATTGGTTGGAATAGAAAAAGAAAAAAATGAAAATGAGTTGGATGATTAATCTGCTTTTCGCTTGACAAAATTTACTTGTTCTACTGTGTAGGTTGGCCAAGCCTCTAGAGATTCATTCTGAAAACTTGAGGAGAAAAACGACTCCCTAAATAACTGAGAAAGTAGTAAATATAAGCTCCTTTTTGGAAGAGGAAAAAACAAAGATGTAGAGACAAGCCAGCATATCCTGAGAAAAAAATATGGGAAAAGTAATTTTTAAATATATGTTTGCAAACACCTAAGAAATTGTCAACCAGACAGAATTGATCAAAGAATTAATCACATAGAAATAATACCAAACCAACCTAGGTTTCAACTGTGATGAGAGAAAAATTTTCATTTATAGGAGAGAAGCAGTAGATACCATGAATTTGGGAAATGTTTTTGAAACAAACTTCTCTAGTCATGTTCTCCTAACCAGTGTCAGCAAGCAAAATCTAAGTAAAAATCTTACAGTATGGAACGCCATACTCAGGAATTGGCAGTTTTTTACTGAACAAAGGCATCAAGTTCCACAAGAGCCTCTTCAAGGTATCTCCTAATCAAAAATTCATGAATAACTTGAATTAAGGAATTGAAAATATGGTTATAAAAGTTGCAGGCAATATGAAACTTGGAATAATTGCAAATATTTTGGAGAACTGAATAAGAACTCAAAATGACATTGAGAAATTAGAGAAATTATAAAATAAAAAAGAGGCCACTTAACTGGGCTGTGTGTGAAGTACAGTGTTTAATTAGGAGTAATCAGATTTACAACTATGGAATGAGGAATGCTTGCTTATATTTCTTCCATGTATCCGAGGGTGGTTTATCAAAAATGAAGCATGAATCAGCATTATATATTATCAGTATTTTGGCCATTCTGTGGGCATAAGCATCAGGAATATTCAAAGGTTTAGAAAACCTGAAAGCTTTAAAGAAAACATTGAAAAAACAGGTTTGTTTAGAGAGCAAAAATTGTTAGTAGATAGGTAAGTGTGATAATAATTCCTGAATACATACGGAGTTTCTTCAAAGAAAAAGAAAAAGTATCTTTTTTGTGTTAGTTTACTGTTTAAACAGGAATTAATGGGCTTAAATTACAACAAGGCCATTTACTTTGGAAACTAGAAAAACTTGGTAATGTAGATAGTGGAACTGGTTACCTAGGAGGTCACAGAATTTCATGTTTTAAAGATGCCTGAGAACAATCATCTGTCAAAAATAGCTCTCCTGACTAAGGCCAGTGGAGTACCCACCGTGGCCTGGCGTCCTTTCAGCCATATTGTCTCTGATTACACATGGGCTCTTGCCTGCAATCCTGCAGCACTTGAAGAATATGAAATTTTACAGAGTTAATCTTGAGAGCCCTTGGAAATTATTTTTTTTATTGTAGTAGTATAGAGTCCAGTCATGTCCTGTGACCGTACTACATGAGCCTTGAGGAAAACACAATTTTTTTTGTGCCCTCAAAGAAGTCAGTTTCATTAGATGGTTAAAACTCTACAGTTTTAAGCTTCATACTGTATGCCTCAGTTTGGTTTTTTTATACCTTTCTGTTGAATTTATTAATGACTCAAGAATAATCAAATACATATTTTCACCCTTACATCAAAGGCATTTGATTTAAATCCAATCTATTTCAAAGTTCTGAAAAGTCCTTATGATTTCTGCTTGTAGATGTCATGTAGATGTCATGTCAGATGAGTTGGTGGTCTCATGCTGACCTTTGAAATTTGTATCTACATCACTGATACCTATGTAAAGACTCCTATTGCCTTCAGCAGATTTCTATCAAACTCATGGGAGAATCTCCTCCTGAGAAAATCTGTAAATAATACTGAATAATTTGCAATCTAGAAAAGAGCTGGTTTTGTGCCTGTAACTAGCATGTAACTCCAGTGAAGTTTCTAGGGTGTACAGAGGTAGATAAGTACCAAATTAGGTCCTGTTACCCAAGGGGTAATAGATCAAGACAATTAAATTCATTTGAAAGAAAACAACCATTAAAATGTCCCCTTCTCTCCCCCAAATACTGCAGAGGTCAGAATATGCAAAACTATACATTTATCAACTTCCAAATAGACAAAATATGCTCAGTGAGAATAAATACAGGATCACTGGTGATGAGATCAAACATTTGGCTACATTTGGCTCCAGTTAAGTAGCATAACGCGTAACTAGGTATAATCAAGCTAGTTACTGTGGATATAATGTAAATGTAGTAAGATTTCTCCTCCTGACCTCCTTTCAGCTGCCTCACTGGGGATACAACAGAGTGTGAAATTGCAAACGAACTTTACCAGAAAAAAACTACTATATTTTCATTAATTGTATGACTACTTCTGTTACTTTAACTTAGGTATTGTACTGAAGAGCATTGTATTTCCATCATTCAAGTGCAAAAGACTTAAAATGGGCTAATTCAGTTCAAGTTTCTTATTTAAGCACTCTTCTCCTTCAGCTGCAAGTGTAATAATCAATTGAAATGGTCTAATATGGTGTTACTGTTACAAGGATAATAAGCCAAAATATAATTCAGTTTAATCAATTTCAACATAAAAATTAATAATGGCCCATGTTACGCCAGTATCATTTTGTTGTTGTTGTTACTCCTGTTGTTAGAAATGGACCCAGCCCGGTTTTACTGGTGTGACAGTTCAGGTTACAGCAATTATTTTTTGTAAAAAGAATTATCTCAATTCTTCTAATCACTTTTTGGCATGGAAAATTAAACAAACAACCAAAACCCACTACATGTCACTCATGTAAAAATAAGTGGATGCTGTAGCAGTGTTCACATCACATTCTTACCCTTTAGTACCTTGTCGTCCACATTACATAAGGGACTCCACTTAAGTCTGCTTGATTTTGAGCACAAATACTGTAGGATGTGTCCCATAGGAGAGAAGTATTAAAGACCACTGCTCTGTATTAATGCACTTGCAGAAAATCAAGAAAGCAACTTTGTCTTTTCTTTGCTGTGAAAATGAGCAACATTTTAAGAATAGAACCAGCATATGTATTACCAGCCTTGGCTGGCATGGACTCACTGATCTGCTTGTATCAAGGGCATGACACTGGTATATATGAGCTGACTATCAAGACCTAATAAAGGAGGCCTCACAACTTTTCTTGACATTAGAGAGTATAATTCTCTTCATCTTATATATGGAAAATTATATCTGGCTTCTTTGCAACACTAGAAAAGTCAGCCTTAAAACTAGGTCATGGGTCTTAACTGACTTTTCCCCCACATTTTCTGGGTCTTCGTAGGTTACAGAGTTCCCATGAGTTACAGCTCCTCTTATTTCCACCTAAGCACCTTGTGCTAATTCTCCAGCTACCATTACATTTAAGTAACTAATGTGAACTGTGTTTAGAGTTTTCATTTAAATAACTGGCCATATCTTTTCTGCTTGGCAGTACTTAGGCAGCTCCAGATATCAGAAGGGCCTTTGCTGCTACTGAGTTCGATATTACTGATGATGGAGTAAGCTGATTTTGGAACTGTTGTTTCTACTGCCTCACAGGTAGCAGAATTGCAGTGCTGTATGTAACTGCATATTCACTCTGTTTGTTCAAGTCTCCGTTTCAAGCCTGAGAAGCCATGAGTGTAGAATTGTTCTCACATGGCTGTAAGAAGCTTGGTAGATATGCAGATCATTCACAGCATAGGTGAAGTTTTCATAGTTTGTATGTGCAAAACCATTCTTAGCACTGCTGATTTTTCATGCTGCAATTAAGAATCTTACCATAAAAATCTTACACTAGAAGATTTTATCAGCTTTTTCTTTTTTAATAATACATGATAATTTGTGTCTGTCAACAATTATATTTGCTTTTTGACATCAATTTTTAAAGAAAATAATCCTCCTCTTTCAGGTCTTTATAAGTTTGGACAATAAACTTTTTTTAATATTATTATTTCTGGTTTAATATGGCCCGTTTAATGAAGGGCTTTACTAGATCCTAGGCGTACTGTTGTTTATCCTGCAGTTGTCACTGAAGTCTTTCTCATATGCAATGACTATAGACTTTGTAGCTGTAGCCAACCTAATGCTTTTTGCTAAGTAAACACAAAACCTCTGCTAATTGCACTGGAGTTTATATAACTTCGTATCAGAATTTATGTAGTTTATATAAGTATAGAATTTTATGTATATTTTAAAATGCATCCAGGAAAGGCTACCTCTTCTTTCTTGACAATAAAATGAGGTCTTTCATGTTAAATTTCCTAGTTTGATGTTCTCTCTCTTCTTTACAAACGTTAACTGTATCACCAGTTTACTCCCAATAAAAATCAGCTATTACTTTTTCATGCTTGACTCACAGCTGCTGTCCAGCTAACATCAAATCCTCTACTTCTAGTCACAGAACAGGCAACGACCTCACTCCTGAGTTGCTTAGACCAGTCTAATGGCTGTACTGAATGGCTTTTTCATCGTATATAGAGCAGCCATTTAAAAAAAAAATTACGAAGAAAGAACTTCCTCCTCATCAACTCTGCACACTAAAGTCTACATGGTTCCACAGTGAACAGACTGCATTCAGTTTCCAGGGACAGAAAATCAGCATTTCCAGAAAAAGCACTGAGTACCATGTTACATTGTTGGCTTCAGTTGACGTGTGGTTACCATAAAGAATTTTTAACTAAATGAAAAAATATATGGATTTTCCAGTACTACCCTGCTCAGACAAAAACATGGAACATATTTAGGAGGAAATTATTGCAGATTCTTTCTTTAAGCAGGTAGCAACTCATCAATGTTTTTCCAGCTGATTTATTCATCACTTTATTTCTTGGATCAGTCTAGGGTGTTCTTTACGATTTCTTGTTGCTTTTATTCCTCTCGTAATTTCCTCATTAACAACCACTGAGTTAGATGTTCTGACTACTTTAATATCATGAGAAATGCTGGAGCCAGGCATACTACCTGGATAAACCATTTAGAAGTTATTTGGTTGCATTCATATTTATGCTGTCTTAAGACATAATGCCCAAAAAACATCGCCTTCCAGTCGCTATAGTAATAGCCGAAAAGGGGTCTCTAAAGTCACTGTTTAAATTGTAATGACTTCTACTACTCCCAAATCAGTATGCTCTTAGGCTGAAAACATAGAGATAAAAAGCTCTCTCTCCCACTATTGGCCTGTTGAACCATCCAGTGTCGCAGAAAGAGTTTGTTTTAAAGAAAAAAAGTTAATTGTATTTATTACAAACAGAGCAAAATGTTTCTGATATCTGAAAGACAAAGATAACGTGGCCTTTAGGGTTAGTCTTACCATATCCCAAAATGTCAACATACTTGCCAAAAGTGAATTTATCAGCTCGGCGCAGCCAAGAGACTTAGTTTATCTAAACGTCCTACAAGGAGTAAATAGGTTACCACTGGTTTTGAAGATTGGGGTAAATTTTAACATTCTATTGACATATGCTATAGATTTAATTTAATGCTGTGGTTCAGATGTCTCTTGTGATAAATTTTAGTAAAATCTATGTGAAGAAGAATGAAGTTGTTTCAGTATTTATGGGGTTTAAAATACAGGGTTAGCAAAGAAAACATGTTAATTGAAACTATGTTCATGTATATTCTTGCAATGGTTTAGAGAAGAATTTTTCTAAACTTTGTTGATCAGTTGGTTCCAAATAATAAAAGTTTGGTATTTTTCAGGTTTATTGCCTTTTCTGTAGTGAGAAAATCCTCTAATGAAGTGATTAAATAGCTCAAATTTTGTTTTTTAGGCATATTGGAGATAACGTCTGTAGAAATTGGAGTCGTGGCAGTTAAGTCCATTAAGAGCAACTATTATTTAGCCATGAACAAGAAAGGAAAAGTCTACGGCTCTGTAAGTATTCTTCTACCTTCCAAACGGGTTGCAATAATCAGGACGGCTCCCTCTCTTACCCACTGAAAACCCCACTTGTCTGTGCATTACTACTAATTAGAGCCAAAATAAGCTCTTCATCAAAATTTCATCCTCTGGTAAACTAGCAGCCTCCTTCACCACATGCCCTCTTTTGTTTGTTAAGCTTATATCATACCAAAGCAACTGCTAAGATTTCTTATGTTTACTGCTTCAGTCGGGTTTCTTATTAAGTAATGGTCAATGGAGAGGGTCCTGCAAAATATAATATTTAAGGCTGGTTTTGCCTGTTTTTCTACGGTAAGGTCACATTTATCAGTAATTGGGGGAAGAGAGGGAGGGGAATAAAGTGTATCTGAAATGTTGGAAACTTCAGCTGATGAAGCAGATACATCATATTATCAAACTACAACTTCCAGAAAGATTTCTAGAGTAGCCAGCTTTAAATTGATTATATTAATTAATACACAAGTTTATGGGCAGTACAGAGAGATATATTTCTATGTATCGGCAGATAGATAATCATAGAATCATAGAATATAAGGTTGGAAGGGACATCAAGGATCATTTGGTCCAACCTTTCTTGGCAAAAGCACAGTCTGGACAAGGTGGCCCAGCATAATCATTGACTGGGCAGAATTTGGGTGTCATTTGAAATTCGTCCATATACACTCTATTTATATTTGTGAATGTTTGGCATTATTGATACACCCGGGGTGGGGGGCAGAGGGGGAAGTAACTATCCAAATATTTGTAATATGAAGCAATTTGATCTATAAATCTGACTACTAATCTCAAGTGGACCCTCACATATCCACATGGTTACATAAACACCAGATTGTTCTGATATTACATCTGGTTTGGTTTATGATTTTGCAACATTTTGCCAGTTCCGGTGAGTTTGAGCCCACATAAACGTAAACTTATTCAAGTCATCTGCAAAGCCAATCTTCAGATTTTGCTCAGTATTCAGAACATCCATGGGGTTTAATGAGAACAAGTCTCAGATAGGTACTGGGGCTGGGTTTATCCTCAGGCAATGTAGCTAAGCCTCCTGCCTCTGCTGAAAATAATGAAGTAATGCCAATCTCAACTGAGATTAGAGGGGCTTGAAGTCATTCGGCCCTCTTTTTTAAGGAAGTGTTCCTATGGAGTGGGTTTACTTCATACAAACATTAAAAACTGTCCTTCCTCGTCTGCACTGTGCAAGTCAGTCCTTGTCCAAAAGGTTACCTCCGACTTTCTAAACTCCTGGACAGTGTTGAAGAATCACGTTAAGGAAAGACCAGAATAGGAAATGTTTCTTAAACTCCTGTAAATGTGCATTTTAATTTCTAGAATTACGTTGGTCAGAAATACAAGAAAAGTAGTGCTCAGTCCTGCACCAAAGAGAGATCCAAGGGTATCCTGACCTGCTGACAATGTCACCATTTGTCAGTTAAGCTGCAGTCATTGATCATGGGTATGCTTTTGTACATATATGAAGGTGTTAGCATAAATCATTATCTTCAGTTCACACATCTCAGTTTACGGCATTTAATTTAGTCATTTTTGATCGTCCATCCCAAAGTCTGAGAAAGTTTTCCTACCGAAGTTGTTTAGCTGCAGCTGGTGTGGTGAGAATCCATCTCAACCCTATACACACAAAATAAGTCAAAGCAGCTTTCATGTACCATAGGTGGAAACTGCTGCCATAAGTTTCAGTAATTCATAGTGTATTAGAAATAGTGTTGACAGGAGGATACGAATGTGGAAAGCTTTTTTTTAATTCCAGCTGAGATAATTTTTCAATATTCACATCATAAAATCAAAACATAATGACTTATCAAAATCCATTCCATAATACTTCAGAGATTTCAAGAATGCTTCTGTTATTATTTTTCCCATCCTCCCAAGACCTGCAGTTAGACTCATATTACTACAGCGTGGCAGCTTGCAGATGGATATGAAAAACAGAACCAATAAAAATTGTAAAAACACTCTTAAGCATGTGCACAATAGACATTGGTGCAGGGTTATGCTGAAATTTGTTTGAAATGAGCAAAGCAGTCTTGGCCTAACACTCAAACACCTGCCAATAAGGCTCCTTAACCACATCACACTGTCATCTGTTCTCTCCGTATTATTTAATAATAGAGATAAAAGGTTGGATTTGAATACAATTCAGCTTCTGAGAAAATTTTATGTCTGTGATGTTTCCATTTGACTGACTTTGGTTAGAATGAGGGAGCAAAAGAAGACTCACTATTTGGTTTCTTCAACAAAATAAGGTGCTGGCAGATAGAAGTTACTGAGGTTTAGAACTGTGATTGATGGCCACCTGCCTTCTTCATATCTTGATGCCTGAGGTGGCATATTACAGCAGATAAATGTTAAATGGTCTATATGTAGCTTTGTGAATACAGGCAGTATCAAGGGTTGTTTTGTAGAAAGTCTTCTTTTGATAGTGCCCTCCTCAACAGTCATTGTTCAACTACTAATTTCAAAGTCAAAGAGCACTTTGGGAGACAAACTGAGTTTGAATATGCAAAATTATGTTACGAAGACATAAGCATACATTTTATGGTCTCAACAATAACTGGGTAAAACTTTAATTATAGACCCAAGAATTCTTACTTTATTGAAGGACTGAACATTAACTAGTTTAAAAATTCTAATTTAAGTTAATAGGAATGGAAAATAAATTTTTTTTATAGTCTTATGTCTTTTTTATTAATGTGGATACTTTCTTTATCTCTACTAGCAGAATATCTAAGGGTTTTGATAATAACAAAAGATAAAACATGCCTGAAATTCTTATCTGTACCATGAAAATTGTTTTATTATGCAGACATATTTCTCATCTTGTTTGTAGACACATTAAAAATGCCACATATAGTTAGTATATCATACTCTGAGATTCTGACATTCTTCTGCCTGAGCTGTGAAATAACATCTTATTTTCTGAAATGCAGAAACAACAAAATGCTAATTTTTGGTTGTAATTTAAGCGTGTTACAAATTCCTCACTTTCAAAACCCTTCTAAATGGATTATAGATAACTTCATAAAACTGAGGGGTTTTATATCTAGGAATTACTTGTTTGTGAAAACAAAGTATTCTTGGCTTCATTATAGAGAAGCAGATCTGCGTAAACATGCATTTAACATTATTGACAAAAATAGTCTCCCCCTATATGCTTGCACGTGCCTGTATTTTTTATTCTTTCTAGCAAATTGACAACTGATTCTCCTTTAAAAATAGAAAACCTTAATCCCTCGTATCATGCACAAAATTTCTTTCAAGTTTATTTGGTAAATAAGATACAGGATCATACATGATTAAGGTGGCACGGGGCCATCTCCTTGGTTGGTGTAAATCCCCTGTGCTGGTTCACACCAGCAAAGCAATGCTCTCTGCTTCTTTGGGGAACCTTCCTGCAACTGGGGAGCTCTGTGGCCCCTTGCACAGCCCCACACCCACCTTGTCTTTCTCCTGCAAAAAGGTAAGCTGGTGAAGGGTCTGAAGCACGAGCCTTATGAGGAGCAGCTGAGTGACCTGGAGGGGTTTAGCCTTGAGAAAAGGAGGCTGAGGGGAGACCTCTGGCTCTCGACAATCACCTGAAAGGAGGTTGTAATGGGGATGGGGGGGCTCGTTCTCCCAAGTAACAAGTGATAGGACCAGAGGAAATGGCCTCAAGTTGTGGCAGGGGAGGTTTAGATTGGATATTGGGAACAATTTCTTCCCGAAAGGGGTTGTCAGGCATTGGAACAGACTGCCCAAGGCAGTGGTGGAGTCACCATCCCTGGAGGGGTTTAACAGACACAGAGATGATGTTCTTAGGTGACAGTGATTTAGTGACAGTGTTGGGTTAACAGTTGGACTCAATGATCATGAGGGTCTCTTCCAACCAAAATGATTCTGTTGTTCTAGGATCATTTTTAGGCTAAGACTCTCTTCAGGTCAGCAAAGTAAACAGGCTTCACATCCATTGTAACAGCAGCATAACAGTGATTTGCACCCATTCAAAAAAGGACATTTCATGGCCAGTGTAGTACAAAGGACCTTACTCGAAGTAAGAAGTAGGTATATGCCATGCATATCTGTTTAACATATGGTATCAATAATCTGGTTCAAGATATTTAAGGGTTGTATTTGTTAGAACTGAAATATGATGGATGATTCCAAGACTGCTACCTCATACTTTGAGTTTATGACTGAGAATTTGGTTTAATATTGTTGCTACATTCTAACACAGAGAAGTATAATTTCAGTTGTGAGTGAACTATATCCTTTCACTGCTATAATAATGCACTGAATAACTGTTTATATCTTTTGTTGGTTTCACTTTTTGTAGTCTAACTGATGTTGCTTTAAATGCTGTGGACACAGCTAAGCTTTTCTTTAAATACACTGTAGAATCCTAAAATAATGTCACATACAGAACACTGAAATCTTCCAAAATATTTTTAGAAACTACCTTCAGTATGCTGCAACTCTGAAAGATTATGTTTATTCTGAATTTGAGTATTTGTTTTCTTGTTTTAACAGAAGGAGTTTAACAGTGATTGCAAATTGAAGGAAAGAATAGAAGAAAATGGATATAACACATATGCATCCTTAAATTGGAAGCACAATGGAAGGCAAATGTTTGTGGCCTTGAATGGAAGGGGAGCGACAAAGAGAGGACAGAAAACAAGACGGAAAAACACTTCAGCTCACTTTCTTCCAATGGTAGTAATGTCATAGATGAAGGAGCTGTTTTATTGATGCTGTTGAACCAAAAGCTCTTATGTCAAGATTATTTGGTAATCCTCTTGAAGAGTAGATGCAAAGAAATAGTGCAGACATCTACTTGTTTGAAAAGGAGCAGGGGAAGCCTTTGAAAGTTTTGTACTCATTGCTGGCACACAAAATACTTTTATTTAGTTCAGTGACATATCTTATTGTCAGGATACAAGATGGATCAAATGGCATGGAAGTTATTGCCAGTGTGAACAATTTTTTCTCTCTCTGCAACAGAATTTAGGGGATGTGAGACAATCTGTTGAGTGATCTTCATGGGGAAAGTTATTTATGGAATACTAGCTCATATCAAAGACCTTGATTGCTCATTCAAGCCTAATGATCCAATGAACATTTAGACACGCAAGCATTTACTGGAAGCACTTGGGTCATATGCACAAATAATGACATTTCTGGAGAAGCCTTGTGGAAGAACGGACAGGATTAAGGAATATAAGCGAAGTAGTATAAAACTGTTCTAACAAAACGAATAGTATGGTTTGCTTGTATGTTCTAACTTCATTTCTTTTTATTTCTAAGTTATTTATTTAATAGGATGTTAAATATCTTTTTGATTTGAAATGTTTTCCTCATTTGCTTCTTTGTTATTTTCCCTTTTTCTCAGTACTTCACACAGAGGGGGATAGGTTAAAATATCAAAACCACAGAAGTACTCTGAGAATAGGTATTAGACAAGGCTTTAAAGGCAGAATTTAATGTGTATAATCCATTTTTTTTCTAACCTGTCTTGCACTTCAGCAAAAAGACCAAACAAGCAGTGCTTGGATTTATGGTATTGGGTGTCTTTATGTTTGAGAAATTTTTTTACTTATCAGCACTCAAGAACAAACTTCAAGAAATACTTTGTTCAAAGGGTCTTTCTGCTATTTTGAAATTGATAGGAGGGGCCACATCTGTACTTGGGTGTCAATGCATCTGTGTGTATATTCATCTGACTTCTATTTCAATTTTTAACTAAGATCTAATGCATTGCAATCAGTGCAGTATCCTGCAGCAAGCATTAGGCTGGAACCTAGATGTGGACAGCCCTGCTAAAGTCACTGAGATTGCAAATGTTAAAATTAAACAGTGCGTAACTCCCAAGTGTAAAATTTGGCCTCTGAAAGGTAAGCATGAAGACAACACAGTCCTGCACTCCTTATTCAGTTAATGCACCCATTCAGCACATTGGTCCTTGTTGCCAGCTTGTAGAATCACGGGCACATAGTGGAAGCGATACCTATGTAAGGACTGAGGGACAAGAAATCCAAAATCATGCTCGTGCATTTATCAGAGATTATTACTCACATGTATATTATATATGAGAGCCAACAAAAAAGCTGTGCTGGTATCCAGCTTTAGCATGCCTTTTATATCCATCGTAGTAACTGAAGGCTCAAAATACATAATATCCAGCACATTTTTATGAGGTGTTACTAGTCCCATGGCTTAACTTGAGCAACTGCAGTATAACAAAGTTAAGCATAATATGAAGTCTGTTCAATTAAAGGTACATAAGGTTTGTTTTATGTTTTGCTTTACTCTGTAATTTTAGAGAGCTCTGGATAGCTCACCAATGTATCCATATTGAGATTTTTTTGTTAGAGCAGATAAATAGAAAACAGTACATCAAACAATTTGTAGCACTGTCTTCACATTGTATTCCACTAAATAAATAAATAAGCCTTTGCAGTGTCTTTAGTAAGAAAAAAAAATTAGTATAATATTATTTTGTTCTAAATACTTTAAGTGATAACTATGAGATTATATTGATGCTGCAGTTTTATCTTCAATATTTCTTGTTGTGAAAAAGTTTGTTTTATTTTTTATTGTTTGGAAACTGTATTTTGGTACAAAGGAGAGCCTTGCTTGATGTGTCTTTTTGAGAATGTTTAACCTCTATAAAGGCTGGTGTTGCTGAAATCTTCTATAAGTTATTTAAGTCAATGTTTAACCAGCACTTCAATCTTAATTTGTTATTTAAATATTCGCTGGGGATCTTTTGGAAAAAAAAAAAAAAAAAGGCAAAAAATAATAGCTTTCCTGTAAAATACAGAATGGTCAGGTTGTATTTCCTGTCCTTAAATAAAGTCAGCTGTTCTGAAACCAGGAATTCATTGAGAGACAACATTTCAGGTGATAGCTGACATTGTATTTCACAGTATTTTATCTCCAGCTTTCTTCTTTACAAATGATTTTTCTAGAAAGGGAAATAATAATTTCAGCTTTTAAATGTAATTGCAGGTCACAGCAAAACTTAACTGCCATGATAAAAGCAAGTTTCTGTTGTTTAAAATTTGTAATTGATAATTAAAACTGACAAGACATAATGGACCACCCACAGTGAACATTCAATGTGAGCTTGGGCAAATGCATTATTGGATGACCACTTAAAGAACATTTAGGGTACAAATGAAATTATCTTTTGACAGAATTGCCTAGATGACTTGTTCAGGGGAGGGATTATGCATAAATATTATCATAGTACTCAAAACACCATGCTGCTCAGAGGCCAAAATTGGCAAACATCACTTTTTCAAAGTGAGTCAGAAGCCATTTGTGACATGAATAGTGGTTACTGAAAATTAACCAAAATTTAAAAAAAATAAAATAAAATAAAATAAAATAACCTTGAAGGAATCAATGATTCCTGTGTGTTTGGTATACTGTAATACCCACTATAGTGGGAGCAAACTGCAGACACTCTATCTAGAGTATCACAGATCCTCAACTATAAGCTCTGTTTTCTGTCATCCTCAGCGTAACAGACTCCTGAGCAAAAGGAAAACAGGGTTAGCGATTTAAAAAAGGAAACAAAAATCACTGAGCAACAATGTATAGTGTGTTATATTTAAATAAAAATAATAAAATATGGGGATAGACAATAAGAGTATTGTCCTTGTTTGTTTTATTAACCTGATATGATACTGCACAATAAAAATAAAAATGGAAAAGATCTGTTGTACTACAGGATGTGGTTTGGTGCTGTATAGCCTCAAAACAAAACAAAAATCACTTGAACATTTGTAAGTTTCTTTAATTTTTTGCATGTGTGAGTCAGCTATCTCCACACTAATAACAACCAAATGCTTTAGATTCTTCCTGAAAGTATTCAAATCCACCTAGTTTATACAGTGGAAAAAATAATGAACTTAAAGCAAGCACATTTGATGGAAGAATGAAGGGGTTTAGAAAGAAGAACATGTACTCACATGTTTAAAGTAAACTTTAGATACGGAAAAATAGTTACATTTTATTTAAGACTTCATTAAAGACATTTCAGGTTATAAAGTTCACTAAAGATTAGTAAGCTTTAATAACAGAAGAATACTAGTGTATTAGCACAACTTTGTAATCCGTGCCCCTGCTGAAATTGTCTCTATTGACACAATCAGTTCTATAATAACTGCTTCAAGGAGTGATCTTGAAACTAATGCTTGAAGACAGCCCCTCTTTTGAAGTATCAAGTATCATTATTTACTCTATTAAGTTAGATTGTGGGGCCGAATTATCCTCCTAATTTCCTATTAAATTGGAAAAAGGAAAGTACAACACATAACACAAACATTATCTGCTGCAGCTAGTCAATGTGTGATTACTAATGATACTTTTCAGAACAAGCTCATTGTCTAAAACAATTTCAGTGCAACTGCAAATAACAAACACATGCAAAAAAAATAGTTTCCCATCACGTTATAATAAAGAAATAGAATATGAAAAATTAACTGGTTTTGAACTTAACAGATTATTATTATAGTTATCCTTACCTGCTCGAATATTTGAACCTCATTTTTAACTATGTGGAAGCTTTCTTAGAATACATTTTGGGATTTTTCTAATGAAGCACGGTATCAGATACCTGATTGATGTCTTTTTACTCACTAATCCCAGAAAAAATATATAATATGTCCTCTACTCACCTCAGCTATTTAAAGGTAATAATGCTCCTGTGAAAGGCAAAATAAAGGAACCATGACTAAGACTCAGGTAACTGATATGGGAGCACTCTTAGTTACTGAAGTATAAAAGGCGAGAATTTGCTCTCCTGAAATTCACCACAGGGATCTTTAGTGATGCCACTGTACGCTATGTAGTTAATGCAGAATACTAACTCATACAATTGAATAAATAGCTATGCTGGTAGTGACATCAGAGATACATGTCATACCAGCCATTGTCCAAATATGAATGTATGAAAATCGCAATATCTGGGAAAAAACAACAACAACAACAAAGTACCCCACTGTATAGTTCCGTGTAAAATATTTAGGGTTCTGATAGCATATAGATAATGTACCACAGTGGAAAGAACAGAGTCTATGCTTACATCAAAGATCATGCTTTATCTTGCAATTATGTAGCTAATGAAGAATCGAGGTATTACAGGATCTTTATTACTACTGAAATGTAAAGTGTGCATACCTTCAGTGTAACCATTCATTCAAGCCCCGAATGTACTATTTCTCCATCAAACTTATTCTGTGGCTTGGTTTAAATTATGGGGTTTTTATTATGAAATGTGTACTAATTCCTCAATGAACTTCTAACCCTTTCATTTGCTAAGAATCTTCACAGGAATCTGGGAGAAGGTCAAACACTGATCTACACCTGAATCTGCACTTTTTTTCTAGCTAAAAATATCTTTAAAAAAACATTACATTCAATATTGTACATGCAGGAACTTGCCTTATTCAGTGAGGTGTGTCGATTGGGATAAAAATTTAATTTCTCCAACCTGTTATTTTAATGATGTCCAGTTAATTTGTGCACTTTATTGAATTAGAAATACTCTTGAAGTCTCACTTCCTCAAGTTTCTAAAATGTATATCGCAAAACTGTATGAGCACTTTAGCTTTTTCTTTTATCTCTTCATTTATTTTAGCAACTTGAGACAGCCCTCAGAAAAGGAACTGCCTTATCAGGACCCTGTACGTAAAATGCAAAATTATTTCCAAATTGTACTGAAATAGTCCACTCAAGACAATCAAAATGTCTTGAGCTTGGTCTTATAGTATCCATATCAGTATGCTTCAGATGCACTTAACTACCTGAAAAAACTATTTTATTATACTCAATTGTAGACAGACTACTCCAGGAACAGCAGAATCTTGGAAAACAAAACAAAACAAAACAAAACAAAACACCAAAACAAAACAAAACAAAACAATAGAATCATAGAATAGTTTGGTTGGAAAGGACCTTCAAAGGTCATCCTGTCCAACCCCCCTGCCATGGCCAGGGACATCTTCAACTAGATCAGGTTGCTCAGAGCCATCTCCAGCCTGGCCTTGAATGTCTCCAGGGATAAGGCATCTACGACTTCAGTGGGCAACCTGTTCCAGTATTTTACAATCCCCATCGTAAAAAATTTATTCCTTTTGCCTAGCCTGAATCTACTGTCTTGTCATTTCAAACCATTATCCCTTGTCCTATCACAACAGGCCCTGCTAAAAAGTCTGTCCCCATCTTTCTTATACTAGTACTTTTACGTACTGAAAGGCCACAATAAGGTCTCCCTGGAGCCTTCTCTTCTCTAGGCTGAACAACCCCAACTCTCTCAGCCTATCCTCACAGCAGAGCTTTTCCATCCCTCTGATCATTTTTGTGGCCTCCTCTGGGCCCTCTCCAACAGGTCCATGTCTTTGCTGTGCTGAGGGCTCCAGAGCTGGACACAGGGCTCCAGAGCTGGACACAGGACTCCAGAGCGGAGCAGAAGGGCAGACTCACCTCCCTTGAACTGCTGGACACACTCCTTTTAATGCAGTCCAAGATAAAATTGGCTTTCTGGGCTGCAAGTGCACCTTTCTGACTCATGTCCAGCCTTTCACTCACCAGAACCCCCAAGTCTTTCTCCGCAGGACTGCTCTTAATCCCTTCATGACCCAGCCCATATTGATACCAGGGGTTACCCTGATCCAGGTGCAGGACCTTGCACCTGGCCTTGTTGAACCTCATGAGGTTCACATGGGTTCACTTCTCGAACTTGTCCAGGTCCCTCTGGATGGCATCCCATCCCTCAGGCGTGTCAACTACACCAATCAGCCTGTTGTCATCTGCAAACATGCTGAGGGTACACTTGATCCCAATGTCTATGTGATTGATTAAGATAATTAAAAAGTACAGGTCCCAGTGCAGACCCCTGAGGGACACCACTTGTCATCAGTGTCCATCCCAGCATTGAGCCATTGACCACTACTCTCTAGGTGGAACCATCCAGCTGTTTCCTCATCCACCAAACAGTCCATTCATCAAATCCATACCTCTCTAGTTTAGAGAGAAGGATGTTGTGGAGGACCATGTCAAAGACTTTACAGAAGTCCAGATAGATGACACCCGTAGCCCTTCCTTTGTACACTGATGTAGTTATTCCATCGTAAAAGGCCACTAGCTTGGTCATGCAGGACTCGCTCTTGGTGAAGCCATGCTTGCTGTCTCAAATCACCTCTCTGCTCTCCATGCACCTTAGAATAGCTTCTAGGAGGATCCGATCCATGATCTTCCCAGGCAGAGAAGTGAGGCTGACAGGTCGGTAGCTCCTGGGGCCCTCCTTCCTACCCTTTGTAGAAATGGATGTGATGTTTGCCTTTTTCCAGTCACCAGAAACTTCACCTGACTGCCATGACTTCTCAAATATCATGGAGAGTGGCTTGGTGGCTATATCAGCCGGTTCCCCCAGGACTCTGGGAAGCATCTCATCAGGTCCCATGGGATTATGTATGTTAAGGTTCCTTAGGTGTTCATGAACCTGATCTGCTCTTACAGTGGGAGGGACCTTGCTCCTCGAGTCTCTGTCTCGCAGTTCATGTTCCACTCAAGCAGTGTGGGAAGAGAGCTTGCCAGTGAAGACTGAGGCAAAGAAGCTGTTGAGTACCTCAGCCTTCTCTTTGGCTGTTGTTACCAGCTTACCAGTCTTGTTCATCAGGAGGGGTACGCTTCCTCTGGCTTTCCCTTTCTGGCTGACATACCTGTAGAATCCCTTCTTATTATTCTTTATGGCCGTTGCCCAGTTCAAGTCCAGCTGTGCCTTGGCCTTCCTGACCCCATCTCTGCACAACCAAGCAGTGTCCCTATGCTCTTCCCAGGACACCTGTCCATGTTTCCACTGGCTGTGCATTTCCTTCTTGCCCTTTAGTTTGACCAGCAAGTCCTGACTCCACCACGCCAGACTCTTGCCTTCCTATTCTGATTTCTTACCCCTGGTGATGGCGAGCTCTTGCGCTCTATGGAAAGTGTCCTTTAAGATCTGCCAGCTCTATTGTGCTCCCTTGTCGCTGAGGGCAGTTTCCCAGGAGATCCTGTTGACTAACTCCTTGAACAGCTGGAAGGTTGCTGTCCTAAAATTCAGGCTCCTGACTTTACTCTTCACCTGTCCCACACCCCTCACACTGCAAACTCCACCACTGCTTGATCAGTGCAGACCTGGCTGCCTCCAGTCTTGACGTCACCAATTAGCTCAGCTGAATTGGTGACCATCAGGTCCAGTATGGCATCTCCCCTGGTAGGGCTGTCTATCACCTGGCTGAGGAAGTTATCCTTAACGCACTCCAGGAGTCTATTGAGTTGCCTACAGCTTGCTGTGCTACTTTTCCAGCAGATGCTGGTGTGGTTGAAGTCCCCCAGAAAGATGAGAGCCTGTCAGTGTGATAACTCACATAGCTGGAGTAAGAAGGCTTCGTCAATAGTCTCCCTTTGGTTGAGTGGACTGTAGCAAACACCAGCCACAAGGTTTCCTTTTGTTTTCTCAATCTCCAATTCTTACCCATATGTTGCAACTTGCTCGTGGCTATTGTTCAGAGACAGCCCTTCACAATCCATCTACTTCTTGAAACACAGAGGACAACGCTTCCACCCCTCCTTCCTTGCCTGCCCCTTCTGAACAGCCTCTCATTATCAATAGCTGCACTCCAATCATGGGATTCATCCCACCAAGTTTTAGTAATGGCAACTAGGTCACAGCTTTCTAGCAGCCCAGTGGCTTCCAGTTCTTCCTGTTTGTTGCCCATGCTGCGAGCACTGGTGTAGAGGCTCTTCAGCTGGGCTGGTGACTTTGTCACCTTCGTAGAGGAGCACCCCTTAATTCCTTGGATGTATTTCACTGGTATTCCTTTGTTGGCTCCTATTACCACTGGCGCCCCTTGCTCATCTCCATGAGATGGCAGCTGTGCTCCCCTGGACCTAGCACATCTCAGAACAACAGGCCGAGGGTTCTCAATTGCAGCCCATCCCTCTAACCTTGGTGTGTCATCCCATGGCTTTCAGGGGTGAGCCTGATATTATCTCCCTCACTCTTCAAGTCTAATTTAAACCTGGAGTACAGAATGCTGCATCATGTCCCCCTGATTGGGCAGCCTGTAGTAGACACCAACCACAAGGTTTCTTTTGTTGCCCCGGTCTCTTATTTTTACCCATAAGCTTTTAACTTACTTGTGGCTATTCTTCAGAGACAGCTCTTCACACTGTATCCATCTCTTGATGTAGAAAGCAACTCCTCCACCCTTTCTTCCTTGCCTATCTCTTCTCAACAGCCTGTAGCCATTAATCGCCACACTCCAGTCATTGGATCTGTCCCACCAAGTTTAATAAACACCTTCTAGATGTTAGGGCCAAAATCCTGGGACCTTTTGAAAAATATTTCTAATAAATCACGATAAAAAATGAGAGCATCGGGTGTAAATAAAAATCACAGTGCAAGTATTGACATGAGGTATTATAAATTTTCACTAAAAATGAGAGTTTAAAAAACACATTCTTCATTTAATCTTTTTGAGAATGTAGTTTTCAGTTTACTTTTATACTGCTAACTATAGTATGTGCAATATATTTCCTGTCCAGTTACAGTAATTTCCTATAATTTCTTCCTTCTTTTAAGATTCATAAATAGTTCACTGAGGGAGCTTGTACAACTGATGTCTGCAGTACATTGTCATTAATGCCACAAATGTAAGACTCATATTTCTAGTTCCATGTAGAACGTGACACAGAGATCCAGTGATACTGTAGTGTTTTGATAAGATTGGCTCACCTTAAACTACCCATATAGTTACTAGTAAACATACAAATTAGGTTCAAAAGTTAAATATGCATTGTGAGGATAGCTTGGCTATTATAACAACCATGATGCACAAGATACATTGCAAATTAAAATGTATTTTTCTCTTTCTTTCCCTTTTTGTGGTTGACCCAAGGAAAGGGAAACAAACGGAAAAGATGTGATTGCTATTATTGCTATTTACAGTCTTCATTGCTTTTCTTAATTAGTAGCCAATACATAACCTACGCTGGTCTTTGACTGGATCTTATTTCAGTGATGAAATAGAATAGAGACATCACCAATCTCTTAACACAAAGTGTCAGCCTCTGTCTCTTCCTTACGGTCAGCCCGTTTGACTTACTGAGTGCTACTGATATAGCATACAGTTTATGCTCACTTAAATACAAATTAAGCTAAAAGATTCCAGCTTTGGAAGAAGAGATATGGCTTTGCTTATCCTATTAAATGAGTACTGTATCCTTTGCCTGACAGAGATGGGTAAGATTTAATTAATTTATTTATATAAGTGATTGCTTCTTAAATGTTTTGAGTTGAATGATACAGTGTGAGAGAAAACACTTGCTGATAGCCATAATTATTACATTTCTATGGTAATTGGGAGGTGTGATGTCAGGACAGTTAAAAGACCTCAATACAAAACCCTGCAGCAAGGTTCAGCCTCTATTCATACTGAAAGCCACCATTGAGTTGTAAACAAATGCCTGGGCCTCCAGGTCCGTGTTGAGGAAGTCAGCTTTCCAGAAGCTATGACAGGTCCTTTGCTTCACCGAATACTCTGGCATCTTAACTATTCTCCACATTAAAGTCACAAAAAAATTGACTCTGAATACACGTACAGATATAGAGTATGAGGCAAATTCTGTTTAGAGTCAGAAAGTGACAGCAACTGAGTTTGTGTCACCTGCAGCAGTCGTGTGTTTCTTCCCCTCCACTCTTGTACCATTTTCCCTGAACTTCGTGTCTGACTCCTGATGCAAATACATTTTTCCCGTATTGCACTTGAAATGCAATACAGCATGAGGTTTCTAACGCCATGTCCTATGTATAACAAGTGCTAAGGATGAAATCAAGTTAAAATTGTCAGGTGGCATCTTGCAAACGCAACCATTACTGAAAACTTCCTGTGACTCACGGGACCAGATTTAAGGGCAAACAATTCCTCAGCACTTACATGATAGGTATTCAGCTTGGGTTTAAGGCTCACAAATATTAGATTTTCCCCAAACTTGTCATTTATTGTGCCACAAAGGACTTCAGTGAATTTTGGAAAGGCTGGAGAGTGTCCAGAGAAAGCCACAAAAATGAACAAAGGACTGGGAAGCTGCCATATGAGGAAAGGCTGCAAGAAGAGGGCTTGTTCAGCCTTAAGAAAAGAAGGCTTAGGAGAGAACTCATCACGATGTTCTGGTATTTAAAAGGTGGTTAAAAAGAAGATGGAAACTCCCATTTTACAAGGAGTCATGTGGAAAGGTCGAGAGGCAATGGGTACAAATTACTCATGGGGATATTCCAATTTGACACAAGAGGGAAATCTTTCATGATAAGATCAGCCACAGGAATAATCTCCCCAGAGGAGTGGTGGATTCCCCAGCATTGAACAGTTTTAAGACTCAGCTGGACAGGATGCTTGGCCCTCTTTTCTAGACTGTGCTTTTCCCAAGAAAGTTTGGACTCATTGATCCCTGTAGGCCCTCCCAACCTGTCATCCTATGATTCTATGGTGAGCAGTACTGCAGTAGCTGGGTATGCCCAGCAGCATTGAGACTGACTGCAGGTACCTGTCATTTGTGAAACATAGACGAAGCACATACAACATATTTCAGGAAGCCAGACCCTCGGCTTCTACTCTACATGTGATATCTGTGGCCAAGGATATCAAGATACTATGGCACTACAAAACAATAATTTAAACATTTCTGCCCCAAAAGTTTATGTTAGATTACTAAATCAAATTGCAATGAAAGATGTACTCAGTAACAAATTCTGCAAAATAATCCTGGATTAATAATCCTAGAGATTTACCTCTTCTCAAAAGCCATGTTTGTGACTGTCATATGACAGCATTTCCATATCACCCTGTACATGTAGCCTCATCTGACTTTGAGATTGAACTGCTACTACTGAGGAAGCTGTTCTACTTCCAGAACTGTTAGTTCTTCAAATATGTTGAGACCAACCAACACTGTTTGTCTTGATTTTTGATACATGTCCAGTTGGGCTATACTGTTGGGTTGATAAATTAAAAAAAAATCCCTATTTTCACCACAGATATTTTAAAAACAAAATTATCAAACTGAAGTAAGGGAAATTGAAGTTTAAATATTTGGGAAAACCTTCTTTACACTGAGAGTTCTGAAGCAAATTGATTAGGATAATTGCACAACTTTCTTTCTGGGTTCTAAGTATGTAAGAGTGATCAGGAGTGGTTTGCTTTGTTTATTCTGTCAGAGACAGGAGGATGGACTAGCTCTCTTCAAAGGTCCCTTATAGCAATATTTTCCATGATTCCATGAAACGTCAACTGAATCTGTATAGAGCACTAGGCAGTCAGCTGCAAATATAACTTTCAATTATTACCAACAGGTTCAAACTCCAGGCAGTAACATGTAGAGATCCTACAAAAAAATTCCCAGAGCCATTCAGTTCCCCCCACCGCACCTATTACTTTACACAAGTGTGTTGCAGTGATGAACAGGAAGGAGATTTAAGTAGCTAAAATCTTTCTAATTAAAAGAAATCAGAGTGACTAAAAGCAGTCCAAGTGTAATTTTTTCAGCAGAGCATGAACTCTTCCAGGAAACATCAGCAAGATGGTATTTGGTCCGTTTTTACTATTATAGAGATATGCAATCTGGGTCTGACTCAAGCTTCCATTGCACACTGATTGCAGGAAATGAGACTGACCCAAGCAGTTACAATGTGGAAAGGTCAGCACTCACCTCCTCTTGACATTTAGTAACTTGTAGAAAAAGCAGCCGTTAATTTTCATAGGCAATTGAAATATTTTTCAGTGGTCCTTTCAAGAACAATGCTACAGTGAATAAACCTCTCCATTAACCCACTCCTCCTCAAAATGTGCTATGTCCTAGCATTGGTTGACTGTGGATACTGTGCAAGAACCTTTACATATTTCAGCTATCACTAACAGCACTGTAAATTAACAGGTAAATCAATTTGTCCTATTTGATGCATTTTTTTTAATGTGATGGCAGCTAAATAATTTATAGTGCTCATTTTATGTTTATTTTCTTTTCTTCATTTTCAAAGTGAGTGTGGTAGTTGATAGATGACAGACTGACCCTGCATTATATAGAGCCCTCTATACTGGTGACGGCTCAGCCACTCGCAGTTTCTTCTTTGCACACTGTATGGCCATTTTGTATAAGCCCTGAAAAGAAGGACTTATTCTAGGGAAGAGGGGAAAATACACAATGTTCATGACTATTCTGTTACTGCTTAGACTCTGCAAGCGTGGCAAGGATTCAGCATAAATAAAACACAGGAAGAAGAGGGTAAAATTATTCTTCCAGTTAATTATAGCACTAACAAGATATGGATATATCATAAAATTTATATAGTATGCTGCACATCTTAGACTCAATTTTCTTAAAATAACTATGTTAATGTATATAACATGTAACAATATTTATATCCAGTAGTCATAAATACCATGCACATGTACACAGACTTACACCATTAGCAGTTTCCTGCCAAACTCATCATGTTGTTTTCATTTTTTTCACGCCATAGAGGCACCAATGTTATCCCCTGCTGTTGCTTCTCTAACCTAGGTAGCAAGTTAGCTTAATCAGCATTCTTCAAAGATAATGCCCATCTCTAAAGTTCACAGCTCTTACAAATCCAGGCAGAGACAACAATCACAGCTAGTATAATGAGACCAATAAATCATATAAGGCATATCAAGGAAAGTCTCAATGAAGCCATTCTCTTTATGTGTGGCCAAAGATAGAAAGACCATGAAAGGGTGCCCAGCCCTGTGTCACAAGAATGATTTTAGCAGCTGTGTCCTTAATACTCACAATAAGAGGACTCAGCACAGTTGGCATCCAAGCCAAACAGCAATATGAGATAATTGTTAAAGTATGTGACCATGATAGTCTTCTCAGAACAAGGCACATCTTTCTCACTTAATAGGTTCAGGAAGGAATTAGAGGTAAATTGATATTTACCAGTTTGAAATACAGTCTCTAAACAGGACTTGTTTTAATTTGGAAAAAAAAGTTACTGATAAAAACATAGTAATCATGCAAATGCAGTTGTGCTTTGGAAGAAAATATTACATGTATTTCAGAGGAGCATGAGATGAACCTTACCAGCGCACTGTAATGACCAACATAAAAGCTCAGTCCTGTTCAGAAGTGGCATGATCAACTGTATCAACCAAGAGCTGCAGCAAGGGGAGGGAGGATAGATCTGGACCTACACATGAAACTTTTATTGAAAATTAGTTGTCTCTAGTTGCTTCTTTAAATAAATAGCTCAGAGTTACATTACCTGAAAATAAAAGGAATTTGTATCAGCATTGTAGAGCAAGATTAGACCCTGAATCTTTACTTAGAAGGTATGCCCTAAGTGTAGCAAGGTGATATAAGTTTTATGCACAAGGGATCACTGCAATAAATTGCCAGGCAAGGATATGTTTCATATCACAAAAACAACAGAAGAATTTAAGTGTGGCTAGACTAGTAAGCACTGCAGTGGAAATAAGGAGTATTGGGAAGAATGAGTTAAATTAACTTTGCAGAACCTCACAGAAAAGGTTCCATTTAAGTTTTGGGTAGTGCCTGGGCCTGAGGGAGAAGTTCAAATTTTCTTCAAATCTAGTCTTAGAACCAAGTTGCTATTTGGTTCTAATTATTAAATTAAATGTGATTTTTGTTTGTTTCAGTTCCTCCCAGATTGTCTGTGTTGTAAACATTTACTGGTAACATTATTGTGTTTTATGTAAATATGCAGAATTTTCTTAACTTGAGCCAGATCACATTTAAAACAAGCACTATGTAACAAGGACAGCCCTAATTAAACAGAGGACAGCTGGCAGTACTATTGCAATACATAGAAATCTTGTGCTGTTTCCTGTCTTTTTTTATTGAGCATGAAATCCACAACAGATTTCTTGCCACCTAGGTAGAACTGAACAAGACACACTCTCGCTCTTATTCTCTCCTGCAAATGCATAGAGCTGGCACTGTACGGAGCCATAGCATTGACCATGGGACTATGCAGCAGTCTGTGTTTACCCAGGCACATTATACAGGGCCCATTCCAGCCCAGGCGCTTCTACAGGGGACATTGAGACAGTTTAGCATGTATGGTAAACCACATCTCCACCACTGAAGATGCTTTAGAAAATCCATTAGGGAAGAAGTTCTTCACTTTGGCAGCTGTTCTCCGTTGCCACACAATATCACGCTTTACTCTTTGGAAGAACAGCAACATAAAGCAAGAATGGAAGTAGTTTACACAGTGGAAAAAGGGCAAATAAAGCTGATGTAGTCGGTGTTTTATATGACACATTCAGGTAAGGACTCCACTCTGCTCTAAGTATTGCTTCCTACAAAGACCAATATAAGCAAGAAGAGAAAAAGAATCAGAAAAATTAAAGAAGTCAAGACATAAGAAGAAAAAGGCTGAAGTAGAAAATGCAGGAAGCTGGCTGCACAGTGGGCTGGCAGACCTGGGTTGGTGCAATTATCTGTGTTTTAATATACTATCTGCAGTGACCAGGAGAACTCCACCAGTAAAAGAAATGATCTAAACATTCACTGCACACACTTGATACTGTTTAGTGAACTGTTGTGCCTTCAATCATGAGTATTTATTTGACCAATACTTTTATGCTTATATTCAGATATAAAAGTTTTCTGTAATTGCTCTTGTAAACAAGACAATTACCTTGTTCATCTTGCTCTCAGGTACCCAAAGAACATGAAACCAGAAGAGAATATCACTTCATCTTCAGAAATTTCCCTGTTGTAGTTATCTTTAGCTCAAATAGCTCATAGCTGACTACAGACTAATTTGTGTTTGACTAAGGCGTATGCTCTTGAAAACGATCTTATCTTGACAGGATTATCTGAAGACAGAATGAGTTCAGTTTTGTCCCAGTTATGTAGTCTGTTTTAAAATTGTGTTTACCTGGCTTTAATATGAATCTTAGTTTCAGTTCTACCTTTTTCCACTGGAACTAAAAGGCAGCAGTAGCCAGTGTTTTGCTCCCCGTGATGGTCCAGAATCAGGTCACTCTCAACCTTTCTGAATAGGTGGAATTCCTTCAGTTGCTCAACATAAGGCACATCATTCCTTCTCTGATAATGCTCAAGACCCTTTTTTGTGTGGCAGTTTCTATAGTGACTACTGTATCCTACCACGAAGAAGCCAATTAAAACGCTGTAGTTTTATCACCCCTACTTATAAGTCTGAGGATGAGACTAGTTCAGCTTTTGCAATAGAATGCTTTTTTATGGAATTTGGTTGTACTGATGTGTAAGAAGCTTATGTTTATGTCCAGGTCATTGATTAAAATACTGAACAGCATCAGGCCTAATATGCTCACTTCTGGAACTCCTGTCTAAACTCTCTTTTCAGCTGGTCTTCTCTGATTGCTACTTTTTACCAATTGATATATCGTTTAACATGTATTTTAGTACTATTTCATAATGTTAATTTCTGTAACCACCATATAATATGATACTAAATAGAAAGTTTATAAAACATAGTAAATCTACACAGTTACTTTCATCTATCAAGCTCGTTTTCTTATTAAACAAAATGTAATTTACTTCATAAGTCTAAATTTCTTTTGATGCCTATTAGCTATTACTGTGCTTTCATTCTCTGGTTCACAAAATCCATAGCAGGAATTATATAATGCTGTCTAATATACCCCTGAGTTATCCAGTATCCCTTTCTGATGATAATTACAGTTTTATACGCTACATCTGAGGAATTTGATTTAATGCAATTATTTTGAATGTACTCTGTGTAGAGAGTTCCCAAGGAATCCAAAGGATTAAGAAAAAACAAACCTATCATTAATATGCCTAATTTGCTGAACATTAGTTCACATCTCCATTTCCATTGAATCTGCAAATGGACTGAAAATTAATCATCTAATCATTAAGACAATGGTTTGCTGTAGGAACAAAACAAATAAGAAAATCCATCCTGGTTTTATTTCTCATGAATCATTAATAATGGGTTGCATACAAAATTAGGTAGCTTATGCAGTGAAACAATGAAACAATGAATTACTGAATCTCTCTGAAAATTTACAGTTAATTTTCTCTTTGGCTAGTACTTATTACTTTTATCAGTGAGCTGGAGATATAAAACTGATAATTTTCTATTACAGACCTTGTGTCTAAGGTGTAATCCATTGTCTAGACCATCCCTGACAGAAGTTCATTCAAGAGTTTCAACATAACTATTTATGGAAATTCTGTTGCTTCTTCAAGTAGCCTGCTTGGCTGTTGAACTGGCCTTTTGATGTGAAAGTTTTTCTTAATATCTAATATAAACAGTCCTTGCTACAAATTAATCTAATTCATGTTCTGTCTTTTTCAGAGACAAAAACACTTGATCACCATCTTCTTTGCAATAACCTTTTTATGCATTTGAAGCTTGTTATCACATCCCTTCTTCATTCTTCTCTTTTCCAGACTAAACAAATGAAATTCTTTCATACTTGCTTTGCAGGTCATGTTTTCTAAACTGCTTATCATCCCTGTTAATTATGATAAGTTATCTCCAATTTCTGTGTCTTTCAGAAAAAGCATCACCTCTCCCAAAAGTGCTTACCAATACAAGGTACCATGAAATAAACACACCCTAAATCTAACAAGTAGCATGCTTTTAATAACTTTCTGGAATTACATTTGCCTCATTTATAAATGAACATCACTTGCATCAGTGTCTCCAAATTGTTTCCTGCATTTAGCAGGCCAGTCCTTGCCCACTGCCTATATGCAATCATTCAGTCAGTAAGATGGTTTTCGACCATATGTGACCTCACTTTATATTAGTTTCACTGAGACCATATGTCCTTAGCTTACTTGATCACGGAAGAGAGAACTGCATGGAAAGTGTCCAATCGGTGCAGGTAAATATTAACCCGTACTCTGATAATTCCCTTGCAGAGCCAAAATTCATATAAACTGACAATCTCCTCTCTGCCCTCCAACCTTACCCTCTATAGACTCCAATCTACCTCCTATCTACTCTTGCTCTAACAATTTAGATAACCAGTTGGCTCCTTGCAATCCAGAAAGTAAAAGTCAAGCTACATTGGCTGAGTTTTCATATAAACCTCATATAGGCAAGTGTTTACTTTAGTTTACTCTAATATGTAACACATGTAACATGTTTATTTTACTCTAACACCCGCCAAGCCTGAGTGTCTAACAGACAGCTAACTGCATATATAATAATTTAAAGCAATCCTACACATCCCAGGCATCATGTTTTAAATATCTGAAAATAACTAATTAGTCTCTCTGTTTTAAGATGCCATTTTCTGAACATTACCACCAACATCATACAATACAGAAAAAAACCATTCGTCATGGTTATGAGTAGCTAATTAATTGAGGTCAGCACTAGAAAGCCTTTTAGGTTTTTGCTTCTCTGCCTCAGGACAGGACTGATCAGGATGCAATACACTCATGAAATACATTCTATTCATCTCCTGAGCATGCCCATAGTTCTTCTTATGCTTAGTAAGAAAACACGAATTGCAGGACTCAAACCCCACTAATAATTCCATATTGATCTCATGAAAGAAACAGAAATTTCAAGATGAAATAAAATAACATAAGAGTAAAGAAACCTCTTCCTTGAGTCAGCTTGGGCTCCACCACGCTGATGTGTAGGCCACCAAGAATCCCAGTGCAACTCAAATACTTCCCCTTAATTTTTAGGGAACTCAAATCTTTCATTCAGGTTTTGAATGCTACTTGCAAAGCCAAGTACCAAGAAACTTTAAACTAGATTCGAAGGGGGATGCGGTTGTAGCTGGGCCTGCATCAGTGGGGCACCATGCTGGAATCAATAAAGACCAGGAGGCCCCCCATACCCCTAGGGTGAAATCAGTGTATTCTGCTCGCTCCCTGAAATGCCTGTACGCCAATGCGCGCAGCATGGGGAATAAGCAGGAGGAGTTAGAAACCTGCGTTCGGTCAGGAGATTATGATCTGGTGGCATTAACAGAGACATGGTGGGACAGCCCACATGACTGGAATGTGGTCATGGATGGCCATGTCCTTTTCAGGAAAGACAGGCCAGCCAAGCATGGTGGTGGAGTTGCTCTTTACGTGAGAGAGCAACTACAATGTATAGAGTACTGTCCAGGTGCAGTTGAGGAGCAAGTTGAGAGTCTGTGGGTGAGAATTAAGGGGCAGGCTGGCAGGGGTGACACTGTTGTGGGAGTCTATTACAGGCCACCAGATCAGAGTGAGGGTGTTGATGAGGCCTTCTACGGGCAGCTGAGCGTGGCCTCACAGTCACAGGCTCTGGTTGTTATGGGGGATTTTAACTACCCTGATGTTTGCTGGAAGGACTACTCAGCCAGCCACCCTCAGTCTAGGAGGTTCCTCCAGTTCATTGATGACAACTTTCTGATGCAAATGGTGGAGGAGCCAACTAGGAGAGGTGCGCTGCTGGATCTCGTCCTCACTAACAAGGAAGGTCTGGTTAAAGCAGTAAAGGTTGAGGGCTGCCTTGGTTGCAGTGACCATGGTGGAGTTCAGGATCTCGTGTGGTGGGAACAGAATACCGAGCAGAATTGCAACCCTGGACTTCAGCAGGGCCAACTTTGGCCTTTTCAAACAATTGCTGGAGGAAATCCCATGGGCAAGGCTGCTTGAAGGTAAAGGGGCCCAAGATAGCTGGTTAACATTCAGGGACTGCTTCCACCAAGCTCAAGATCAGAGCATCCCGACACGTAGGAAGTCAAGGAGGGGAGCCAGGAGACCCGCGTGGTTAGAAAGGGAACTGCTGGGCAAACTCAAGTGGAAGAGGAGAGTTTACAAATCATGGAAGGAGGGGCTGGCCACTTGGGAAGAATATAAGGCTGTTGTTAAAGAATGTAGGGAGGCAACTAGGAAAGCTAAGGCCTCCTTAGAGTTAAACCTGGTGAGATGGGTCAAGGACAACAGAAAGAGCTTCTTCGAAATACATGGCAGATAAAACTAACATCAGAGGCAATGTAGGCCCACTGATGAATGGGGTGGGTGCCCTGGTGACAGAAGATACAGAGAAGGCAGTTACTGAATGCCTTCTTTGTCTCTGTCTACACTGCCGGAGGCTGTCCTGCGGAGCCCCGTACCCCTGAGGCCCCAGAGGAAGGCAGGGCAATGGAGGAGTTTGCCTCAGTTGATGAGGACTGGGTTAGGGACCAGTTAAGCAATCTGGACATCCATAAATCCATAGGTCCAGATGGGATGCACCCGCGGGTGCTGAGGTAGCTGGCTGAAGTCATTGCTGGACCACTCGCCATCATCTTTGCCAAGTCTTGGGAAACGGGAGAGGTGCCTGAGGACTGGAGGAAAGCAAATGTCACTCTGGTCTTCAAAAAGGGCAAGAAGGAAGACCCGGGCAACTATAGAGCGGTCAGCCTCACCTCCATCCCTGGGAAAGTGATGGAATACCTTATCCTTGGTGCCATCTTAAGACATATCAAGGATAAGAGGATCATCAGGGGCAGTCAGCATGGCTTCACCAAGGGGAAGTCGTGCTTGACCAACCTCATAGCCTTTTATGAAGACATAACAAGGTGGATTGATGAAGGCAGAGCGGTGGATGTGGTCTACCTTGACTTCAGCAAAGCATTTGACACCGTCTCCCACAGCATCCTCACAGCTAAACTGAGGAAGTGTGGACTGAACGATCGGGTAGTGAGGTGGACTGCAAACCGGCTGAAGGAAAGAAGCCAGAGAGTCGTGGTCAATGGGACGGAGTCTAGTTGGAAGCCTGTATCTAGTGGAGTCCCTCAAGGGTCGGTACTGGGACCAGTACTATTCAATATATTTATCAACGACTTGGATGAGGGAATTGAGTGTACTATCAGCAAGTTTGCTGATGACACCAAACTGGGAGGAGTGGCTGACACGCCAGAAGGCTGTGCTGTCATCCAGCGAGATCTGGACAGGCTGGAGAGTTGGGCGGGGAAAAATTTAATGAAATATAATAAGGGAAAATGTAGAGTCTTGCATCTGGGCAGGAACAACCCCAGGTTCCAGTATAGGTTGGGGAATGACCTATTAGAGAGCAGTGTAGGGGAAAGGGACCTGAGAGTCCTGATGGATAGCAGGATGACCATGAGCCAGGATTGTGCCCTTGTGGCCAGGAAGGCCAATGGCATCCTGGGGTGTATTAGAAGGGAGGTGGTTAGTACGTCGAGAGAGGTTCTGCTTCCCCTCTACTCTGCCCTGGTGAGACCTCATCTGGAATATTGTGTCCAGTTCTGGGCCCCTCAGTTCAAGAAGGACAGGGAACTGCTGTAGAGAGTCCAGCGCAGGGCCACAAAGGTGATTAAGGGAGTGGAGCGTCTCCCTTATGAGGAAAGGCTGAGGGAGCTGGGTCTCTTTAGCTTGGAGGAGTCTGAGGAGTGACCTCATTAATGTTTATAAATATATAAAGGGTGGGTGTCACGAGGATGGAGCCAGGCTCTTCTCGGTGACAACCAATGATAGGACAAGGGGTAATGGGTTCAAGCTGGAACACAAGAGGTTCCACTTAAATTTGAGAAGAAACTTCTTCTCAGTCAGGGTGACAGAACACTGGAACAGGCTGACCAGGGAGGTTGTGGAATCTTCTTCTCTGGAGACATTCAAAACCCGCCTGGACGCCTTCCTGTGTAACTTCATCTAGGTGTTCCTGCTCTGGCAGGGGGATTGGACTAGATGATCTTTTGAGATCCCTTCCAATCCCTAACATTCTGTGATTCTGTGATTCTGTGAAACAGCCTTGTTTACCCATGCTTCAGAATGGGCCACTATGTAGCTATTAGCTAAGTTTTGTATGTAATGCATAACTCGGCTTTCTTTTTTTTAAGGTCAGATCCCATACACTTCTACACCTGCAGCCTGCAGTGTCAGTCCCCCATATGCAGAGTCAGAACATCATTATCTGTTTACATTATTCGTGGAAACAAAAAAAAGAAATAATATTTCGGGGGAAAAAAACAAAACAAAACAAAACAAACCCCTGACATTTAGTGCTACACTACTCTTTTTTACTCTAAAAAGATACTTGGGAGATTCAGTTCACCTACTGAATAAAATCAACAAGGCATCAGCTGCAAGCTCTTTAACTCTTCATAAAATTTATAGAGAAAAAGAAGGCAGCCTCCAATTTTGCAAGACTTGCTCTAGGAAACTTTGTAAATAAATCTGCTAACATTTCCACTATGCACTGTCTGGGATGTTTTCTATGCCCTTGTTCCAGTGAAACAAAGGTTAAGATACTCATGATACAGGGGGTCAGGAGGGACTGCAAGTGAGACAGATCTTTAAAACACTTTGGATTGTGTTTGGGTGATAAACGAGCAGTATGAAGATTAGTTTATCTTGGAGACTAGAAATCTACAGAGGCTCTGATATTATGGTGCATGCTAAGAGCAAGTTACTGAATATAAACAGTGCCTTACTGAAACCTACTCGATGCTGAAACTAAGATGCTGAGCCTGGTGCCCTGATGTGATTTAAATGTATGTCTTTAATTACAAAATGACTGGTTAGTTTTGCAATTATTTAATGCTGAACTTAGGGCTTCAAACAAGCATGTTTTTCAACTGATTTTCAGTGTGTTCTTAGAGTTTTATGAGCACTGAAGCGTTAAGGAATCTCAGATGAAGAAAGCAGGTTAAATAATATGAAAGGTCTATTTTATTTAACCTTGACAGAATGAAATTATTTTTCTAGTCTAAGATGGGGAGAACAAGAGAAAACCCATATTAAATGTATTATTACAGCCTCCCACTTCTGGAGGTTAACTGTTGAGTGCTAGATCCTCATGTCACCTCAAACCAAAAGCTATCCCTCTTTGAAATGTTTACTGTAGAAGACAGGAAATCTGTTTGCAATCTTCACCACAGACCAAACCTTTCAAAAGATGTCCCTAGTGTCTAAGTATAAAGATAATCTTGTGGGCAAGGCACTGGACTGGAATTCTGACCTCAAATCTCATTTGCCAGAGTGGTTATATATGACCTTAGCAAGGCATGCAGAAACAGATATAAACAAAACAAAACTCAAAAGTACGCCTGTGACAGGTGAGAGGTGCCTGAGTCAAAATTTGTAACCTGACAGTCTTAATTTGATTGCTGCTTAAATTCCATAGGCACTTTTCTCTTTTTGGTCAAAATTCCCTACACTCAGTTTCAAGCTGCCTCCCAAGCATGTTTTTCTTCTGTGTGAGGTACTCATGGGAGCTGAGGGCTCAGGCAGCTGATCTTACATCAGAAAAAAAAAAAACAACAGAAAAAGTATGGCTGCTGTCTTCCAAAACACAGTGACTGGCAGAGCTGTTTTCCTTAGATATCTCTCAGAACAGTGTTCTCAGAACTTAGGTAAGTGTGACCTTTTCAGAGGTTCATCCACCCTTCTGGGACAAACTCCATCTCTTTGTCCATCACATCGCATCACATCACAGATGTGATGGAAACAACTAAGGAAACTAAGGAAACAACTATATACCTCTAATTTAACTGGTTAAATTAGAAGAGTAACAACTAATTGTAATTTTTTTTCTTCTGATACTTTATAGTAGTTAGCTGTCTCTGGCTAGTTTGGAAATTCTACAATGCCCTTAACCCACCTGCTTTGACTAAACTGCAGGTTAGATCATCTGCCAATGGTGTAGAAAATCTATGTTCAAGTCTGTTCTGTTTTGTTGTCCTGCACATCAAAATATTTGACATTTCTTGTAGAATCAAATGCTGAATTGTGAAGATTTGTCTTGAAACTGCAGACTTGGGCACAGCCCTGTCTAACAAGTTGAAGTATTTCTTATTAACTTGTTCTTCCCACATTGCATCCTTTTCCACACAGAAAGAATCATGTATGCCAGGGATGTTTTCAGGGCTCCCAAGAACAAACTCGCAGGAGATTACCTCTATACAGGTTAACACTAAGTTCTGCAGAAAATTCTCTCAGTCTGAAATGTGTGTCCTGAGAAGTCAGCTGTCTCCTCATTAGCTACAAGAGAAGCCTAGGTATCCAACTTGGACTAAATACTAACTTTCATATGGCTAAAGTCAGACTGGGCCATCACAAGACTTTTGTCTCCTCAGGAAAAGTACTGCCTTTATTATGTACCATTTCCTTTCATGAAATGTCCATAATCTTGACAGGAGTTTCTGTGGCAACAAATACCAATTCATTGCTGTTATTAAAAAGTTCTCAAAGTTTATCCATTATTTTAAGCAATGCATTTTAATAGCAAAAAGTACTAATTGACATTTTCTACTCTTCACCCACTACAGAAAGAAAGTAGCTGCTCATTTTTTATTTCTTTGGTCCAGCTGTCCCCACTGGTATGAATTAAGTTCTCAGATCAAGACAAGATCAGTTTAACTAAACATGGTTAGATGTAATTCATGAATCTCATACCAAAGCTCTAAAGTACAGCTCCTCCATCCTGACCCCAAAGAGGTCTGTATGGGTTTTATAAGCTCTTGTTTTTTACAAGCCCTTCTTCAAATGCTGTGTTCAATACAGTCATTCAATGCCTAGGAACAGTACATTGTTACTAGTTGTTCATCCCAATCCAAAATACCACGACATTAAACATTTTCAGCCAAACATAACATATAGGGAATGTTCCACATGTTTGGCCCACAGAGAAGAGGTTATAACACTTTGCAATTACATCCTTTACAGATGGCACATGCTGTATGGATTACAGTGTTGCTTGTTCTGTCGCTGTGGACTTGGTTTGAATTGTCTGTGAAACACTAGAACCATAAATCAATTCTTCTCTCAAATAAAGAATAAATATTTCAAAGGGAATTTTGGACAAAATCGTGAGGGTCGGAGGGGAGAGGGTAACTTTCCATTTCGTATCAAGGAGAGGACACCTTATGAATAAAACAAAGTGGAAGCCACCTGAATAAAACACTTTTTTTCTTCTGACCTCATACATCAGAAAGAAAATCTCCATTGGAACAAACTACAATGGAAGGCAGACGAGGTTCAGCCATGTCTTGTATAGATCTCTAAGGCTGGCAATTGTTCTCAAGAACAGCTTTACCAGCATCAGTGGAAGACTGAGCCAAACTCCATGTCTAACACATACTCTTTAAAGCCAAAATGTTCGTGGCTAGAAGGATTGTAAAATATTATAACAAAATAGTTTTCAAGCTGAGTGTTGAACCAGATGACAAAGTAATGTCATGGCTTGATCAAGCCTTACATTAACTGTTTTGGTATGTGGCAACATTAAATGTCAGCTACTCTCACTAATGTTTATCTTTATACAGGAACTGATTGTTAGAGTTCCTGTATTTAGATAAAACCTTCTGAAAAAAAATGGAAATTATTTCTGAAAAATTCTACCTTTTAATCTTGATCTTGTGTTGCAATTATTCCCAGACCTATTGTGGTTTCCTGCAGAAAATTATTTCCTTAAGCATACCAGTCCAACATTTAGTATAGACACAGGACAATAAAAAGTCGGCAGCAGGAGACAATATGTTTTATATGTGTAGTTAACTTTACACAGTGCTGGAAAATATTGGCAAGTGGTGCTTAATTATGGCACCCCTGGATTCTTACAATGTATCACAAAGAACACAAAGGAACATAGCACTTATTTACTATAGTTAGTTTTAAGAAAGAGTTTTCAGAGTTACAGGCTTTGCATCTTAGAATACAATTTCAAGATGTTCTCATTTTGCTAACACAATTATTACTTCTTGTTTGCATTCTTTGTTTACTTTTAAATATTTTACAATTAATAACTGTGTCAAAAGTGGTTTCATTTGAGACATTTGAGAAATAACTCCAGACATATCTAATTCCTTTTTTTCTTTTTTTTTAACATGTTGGTCCTGTGTCTGTAAATTTCAAATACCACCAAAGGTATAGGATTTTCTCCTCCATTGTACAATACCTAGATCTGGAAATAGGATCAGTGATGGAAAGAACACTGTTAAATGAAAGACGCGGTACAGAGAAACCAACATTAGGACATTTAAGTTTGTGGCCCATTGAGACTACATACTAGCATGAAACTGCTGGAAATGCTGGGCTGAAAGTTCTTCAGAAAAGATGCTGAAGAAGTGATCTGATGGTCAAACCTTCCTATTTTCTACTTATCAGAGCACTCAGATTCCAATTATTTATCCCTATCTAGCTAATATTGACCACACTTGTATGCATAAACCATATCCCATTTATTTCAAATCCTAGTAAAATGTTCTAAGAAGAAATTAAACTAGCTTAATACAGTCATATTTCTAACTAAATGCAACGAGAGCAAAACCTCACCAGCAGACTGTAATCTGCTGCTTCAGTAGCTTATGCAAGAATAATTTTATATATCAACATAAAGAAAAATGTTCAGGACAGTAAACACCTTTTAAAAATTGTAGCTACTACCTACATTGTAGCATGCCAGTGTCTGAAAAAGTGTAGTTCAGGGACTGATTCAAATTCCTGGAGGTACTCAGAGAAATTCTGGAGAATATTTGATGAGAAATTTTCAGCTAAAGGTGAAAATGGTAAAAAGGGGGTAGCTACAAAATACCTTATTCTAATATATTAAAAATATTTGCCACCTACAAAAAACCATCTAAAGGAATTGACTTTTTTTTTAGGTTATAGGCTGACTATTTTCTTAGTTTCATGACTGAATTTTATTAGAAAAGTAAATCCGTAATATAATCCCACATGGCTTCTGCAAAACTTGATAACACTGTATTTTCAACAGTATGAATGTATCTTAAGAAATGCTGCCTTCACTTTCACTGAGTGCCTCAGACAGCATTACAGCTCAAACATTGTGTTTAATAAACAACCATTTTTGTTGCTACTTTAGGAGGAGTGTGCTATCGAGTTATTATTAGACTCAATACAGCTAACTTCTGAGTCACATGTGGAGGAAGAGGCCAACATTTTTTCTTACCAGCCCCATAGTTTGACTTCATTGACAACACTTTAGTTTTGCCAGCTTGACTTTAAAATATTGACATTTGTCTCATTGCAAAGACTTCAGAAAAACAGCCATTCCTGCCATTCTTTTCTTAATTTTCTTATTACTACCAGGACTGCATGTAGCCACAAAATTGCTGTTGGCAATTCAGAAGCACATCTTCTCCCACCATCTCTAGATGTGAAGTTCACATGACACAAGGACATGTTCATTGGTCTAACGATCCATTAGCCCCTCCTGCTGAATCCATCATGACTAGCAGAATAAAAAGTGTTAGGATTTGTCTTGTGTTTGTATGGTTTTTAGTAAATTTACAATTGGTTTCGGTTCTGAAAGAAACAAGAGAGAAATCTTCGACCAGACCCTTCTCTGACATGAGATACAGTTCCATTCCCTTTAGTGGCATCTGTGCCGATTTATGCCTGCTTAGGATCTGTTTTAGCCTGTCTGTATTAACTTGAAGGCAGAATCTGAATCTGTGTTGAGTTCTCCTGCATAATGAAAGCTGCAAAATGAGCTAAGTAAAAAGACATTGCCATGTGAGACACTGGTATGTGTTTTGTCTTCTAGCCTCACTGAAAGAAAAATGGCTGTTGTCTTTGCACACAAGAAGGTGCTTTCAAAGGTCAAAATGTAATTCACAGAAAGTGAAGACAAAAGAGATTTGAAGTTACATAAACCAAACCAGTTTTAAAATATTTAGATTCTTCATCCAGAAAAAGTAATGAAAAATTCTTTGTGACAACTTCACACTAAAAACTTGGAGGAAAAGAAAAGGATTCTGTCCTTCAGCAGCCTAAGAGGAACATCCTGGTGAGTACCTGCACTCACAGAAGTATATGGCTCAAGGAAAAAACACCCTCTTACATTCTCAGTCTCCTTCATATTAAAACAAAACAAAAAACAACAAGAAGACACTGGGCATTCCCTGCCCTAATAAAGTAAATAGTACATGCAGAGCCAGGTATTTCACAAAGCATTTCTGATTAGGCTGGCAGCCCAGAAGATGAATCTTTTTTTTCCCAGACATTATGGCACATTAAAATTGATTATTTATTTTGTCTATACTCTGCTAAAAATGTATTACAATTTGAGAACACATACACGCTTTTCTTCAGGCTTTTAGGAGAACCTTTATAATATAGACAGCACAACTTCACACTACTGGAAAAGCAGGATGTAAATATTGATCCTTACCACATTAACTGATATTAGCCAGCCTAGCATTTGGTTGTGACATCTGGAAGAATGGTGTCCTCCTTTGTAGGAATGATCCTATAATGCTGTGGTTTTATCTTGCTTTAATTACAATGGACAGTTTGTCAAACCACAAAGATGTAAATAGTTAAAGTTCACTTTGATCCTTTAACATGGTTCTATCTCATTAAGCAGATACATTTGCAGTTTCCACTTCCTTTTCAGAGACGATATATGTTTGTTCTTATTACATTTTAATTAAATGAAAAGTACGCTAGATACAAAGCTCTTTCCTGAAGTACATTTTTAAACCTGCTGGTTAGATTTATAGATATAGGTTCATCTGGTTTATCTTCAGCCATCTAAATGGCAGCTGGGACCCCTCTTTATTCAGTGTACAAAGTTACATTTTAAGACGGTATGAGTCACTCTCCAGAGGCGTTAACCCCCTTCCATAGAGCATCAGCAGGAGTCACTCAGACTAAGAGAGAGGTGAGAAACATCTCTCCCTTAGTTTTCCAACAAAATGAAACGTGTACTTTCAGTTATACTGACGGGCATTCTTTGGACACAGGCCACTTCTGTGGCCATGAAAAAAAAAATTCTAGCGATGTATAATTTTACCACTCTACAGTTTCTGTGGGAAGCATTTTGCAGAAACCATGTCACAGCGTCTCCACAGAATTTTCAGTTCTTTAACTGAGCATAAAGAGAATAAGGGAGATTACAAAACATTTCTGATACATCTACACTTTGGATACCCCTGTGGAAGTCACCTCCAAGCATATATCTATTCCGAAATCTAAAATCTTGCACCTACCACTTTTTATATACTATATCAAGAACCAGAGAGGCAACAGGTCTTTTGCTCTGCCCATGAAAAGGCACACAGCATTTGAATAGATTGTACATTTTCAGCAAGTTAAATCTACCTGAAGCATATCCACAGCCTTAAGTGCAAGGTGATATTAAATCTCTATCATGTGGAAATAACACTGAAATATAACAGTGAGCCCATAATAAGAGTAAGCATTAATAGACAGTTAAATTTACACAAGAAAAAGATGAATTGAATCTCTTCAGTATTGCAAAGTGGCAGTTTGTAATAGCCATTGCATCTTAAACTACTCTTTAGAGAACAGGCCAGCTTCATGGGGCAAAAACAATTCATCAAAAAGGGACTGAATAAGTCAATAAGGCTGAGAAGAAAAATTGTTAAAAATGAGAGAGTATACTGAAAATCACAGCTATTTTTTCTCTTATTCTTCTACTGGTCTTTATTTTTCACAGTGGAAAGATATGAAACTCTAAAGAGCTGAATGAAATATGTTACCAGCAAGCTGCTTTTAGGACCAATTAATCATGCCAGAATGTACAGCACTGTGCTATTAACCCACTTCTAAAGATACTGAAGTCTCTCAGCCTTTGGTCTCCAGGCTTACATCACATCCAAGAAGTTTACCAGCAATCTGCTAATGCACACCCTTGTTGTGGCTTATTATTTTATGTCTCAGTGCTGCTTCCACATGTTCCAGTTTTAAAACTCTCTGACGTTTTTGGTTGAGTGCATTGTGCCTAAACGCATGCAGGAGCAGATTTTCCAAAATTATGCATTTAGTTATTTTTAAATGTTTATTCCTCTGAGTAGCCAAAAGTACTAGTCCACAACCACTACAGGGTGGACTTGGAGGGCTTGCAAAATTACATTTCAAAGAACAATGAAATGTTTGAGTTAGAGAAGTGTGAAATCACATCTGAAAGCACTAACTTCCTTTTTGTTTGTTTGTTTTATTTGTGTTTTTTCATTTTCACTACTGTAAGTTGAAAATGAACCAAATGGGTTTCTCAAATATTAGAAAAGCAAATGTGCTGCTGGATTGAATACCTAGGTGTCAGACTGGGAAAACGTTTTTACAACCACATTGTAATTCCCTGAAAGACATCGAATATCTTATTATTGAGTGGGGAATAACTCAGCTTTTAAAGTGGTTGTATTCTGCTTTGTTTTCTTACATCCATGTCTAAAGCTCTAACACTGTTTGAGTGCACAATGGGGCAAATATACTAGGATTCCATCATAGCTCATGGAATTCTTGTGATCCAATGGAAAAGAGTCTTTGACTTTTGGGCATTCTTCTTTTCTACTCTTGTCATGTTTTAAGGTAGTTTTGTTCAACACTGGGAACAGAATATTTGATTTGTTTGTTTGTCTTCATATTTTTCTTCTTGTTTTCTTACATTTTCCAGGATTTTTTCACCCATTCAGGCCATTCTTATCCAAAGGCTCTCTTGCTATTAGAAATCAGGCAGAACCAACTTCACTTCATGCTGTTTAATTGCATCCAATTCTGATTCTCATTTTTCAACGTTTCTTGACTTACATGCAAAGACCCCCGTTTCCTCCCATTTGTTCTTTGGTCTTGCAGTCTTTACTGCAACCAAATTAAATTTGGACTGCTTACTTCCTCACCCACTCTACTTTATGCAGTTGCTTGCAAAATGGTAGTTATGCTGCCAGATGCAAACGCCTCACAGCCATCCCTGTGAAGCTGCAGTATTATCAATTGAAAAGAACATTACTGAAATGTTGTGGATCAAGACCATGCCAGGTCATAGCAATTTTTTACTGCTAAAAAAATGCAAGCACCAAAAGACAACCCATAACCAGGCTATTCTTTGCTTTTAAAATGGAATATCCTTTTTCCTTCCACTTGCCTAGGTATGGTCTTCATATCGTCTCCCTGTAGAAGTGACAACTGACCCACAAGAGACATGGATGAAAAAAGATCAGTATCTATATATTTATAATGATTCCACAGTCCATAAAAACTAAAAAGAGAACCACTCAGTTCAGTGTGTGTTGGATAATTCACACTTCTGCAGGATTTGGCCAGTCTACGCAGGAATGCAAAAAGAAATTCTACACAACATAGGTGATTTTTGTGCAGCAAAGAAACAGTGCCATGTTAATCTTCTAAAGAAAATATTTAAAGTTGCATTTAATTTGCCTGAAAATATTAAGAAAGAAGTACAGGAATAGAAAAGGCTTTTACTTGTAGAATTAATAACTCTTGGTCATGGCTAAATGTTTTAAAGAAAGTACTATAGCTCTTTCATTTTATTCTGATCTATCAGAACTACAAAATCTGCCTGTTGCCTTAAAAAATGGGTCAGTACTAAAAGGCAGGTATTATTCTGTAAACTTTTTCCAAGCAAGCAACAATGCAACCCAAAATCAGATTTCCACATAGACTGCAGAACATGCCAATTAATTTCCTGAAACTGAGCAGCTTCAAAAAGAAAAATATTCAGAGAATGGAAAGGCATGAATAGTGTTTGCATCTGTACATACAAATATATTTACATATAGTATTTATGATTTGAGATACACATATTGAGGCAAAATTGTCACGAATGTTATAGAAACCTACAGGTACAGTCCAAAAGACCTGGCAAGGAATTCTAGTCTATGCCCCTGCCTAAATCAGAACCAGGTCTTCCCTTTATCATTCCCAAATGATACCATTTGGACCCCATTTTTAAAGCATTCAGTAATAGAGATCCCAGAGTTATCTCCAGAAAATCTGCTTTAGGATTTATCTGTCTTTAGAAACTGCAGGATTTCTTTTTTCTGTTCACCTTAAATTTCCCATACGGTTGCACAAACTTGTCAACGTAAGAAAAGAGTTTATTTCCTTACTTTTAATAATCTTTCACATTTCTAAAGAACATAACCATGCATTTCTGCCTTCTCTTCTAGGTAAGTGTAATTAATCACAAGTAGCCCAAGCTTGGGTGAGCAGAAACACTTTGATCCATTACCTAGTGCTAACCAGCCACACCACGGGAACAACTAATTGATGTTAAATGGAATTCCATTTCACACTGAGCTCTGCAGTTCTTAGCACAGATTCCATGGAGTTCCACAGAAGTTTGCAACACTCCTGTGGTACTTTGTATAGGATAATTGAAAACGGGAGTGTATTAGTTTGAATAAAAGTATAAAATCAGTATGTGTTTTATTTTTCAAAATACAGGAGACTGTGAAAACATGTTTAACAGAATGATATATAGATACGGACTGTAAAAAATCATTAAAATCTTTTACTTATTTCCATATTGAACTATTGCCTTGTTTCTTAAAATTACTTTGGCAAATTCAGTTGCCTGTGTAATTGTTAAACTGTAAAATATGTTGGGCAAACTTATACTTTCCAATAGAGTACAACAGAGATACTCCATAGAGGTCTCTGGAAATGATTTTATGAAAATCACAAACATAGTGGTAAAAATTATTTCCTTTATTGCAAAACAATATATATTATTATATATATTTAGTATATATTATACAATATATACTAAATTGAAAGGGCAAAAACATTGCAGGCTGCTGTGATGTATGTCCACCAAAACGTCACAGAAGATGGGTGAAATGCCTACCTGAGACTGAAGTTATTGAGGATGATATTGCTCCTCTCAGAATGACAAGGCAGATTTTTGCCTAAGTTAAGTTGCTGGATGACTCGCTGCTCAGCTTACATTACAGGTAACAATTTAATCACTCAGGTTTGGCTAAATTAAAAGCTACGTAACATGAAGTGGCTTTAATGGGTCTTTGACTTGCATAGAAATTTAACATTAAAGCAAGAAATTTATTTCAGTTTCCTAAGAATCAACACACCTTATTAGCTAAGGCTTTCGCTTATAAAAATGACTAGCTTAATAATATATGACAGGAAAAGCCCACTATTTCTATGAGCCTTTTTCTCACACTGAGTACATCATTAGCTTTAATCTCTAACTAAATACTTACTTCTATCACTCAGAAGGAGAAAAACACAGACCAAGAACAGAAGAAAAAAATCATGCGAGATTTAAACCACAAAATGGTTGAGGCTAGATGGGAATGGAAAAGGTTAAGACACAAACAAATTAAGTTGGTAACCAGGCAGTGTTCAGTACTCACTGCCAAGTCTTGATGTTGCAGAAAGCATAACCAAGATCACCGAGTCCAGTACTTCGTGTTTTGTGAAAGAATTGAAGACTAATTAATTGTGAGCCCCCTCAAACATTGTGATCATCATGCTTGTTTTCTTTCTAGGAGAATGAGAGAAAGAGACAATCTTGATACACAAGTGAATTAAAAACAACACACAGAAAATAGGCAGAACAAGAAAATAAATCTAAAAAGACACAGAGTAACGAAAGAACAAAAAAAATTCAAACAGAGAATATACAGGTAGAAGAAAAACAACAGGAGGAAGCATCTGCTTTTGCTATCCCTGGGATGTCCTTCACACATTATACCGATCCCAGGATTTTTTTTAGCTAAAAATCCCTCCCATATTTGTAGCAATCATGAATTATTATTATAGACTGCTTGTGCTAGTGCAGATTATGTCATAATACACAAAATTCCCAAAGTAAAGTGCTCAATCTTAATGAGCTGTCTTACTACCACGGTCTTAAAGGAGTAAGAGTTACCGAAAACCTATACTGCATATCTCAAAAGTAGGAAACAGGCATAACCTAAATTATAATATACCTGATAAATACCAGAAGCTGGTCTGTTCAAACCTAACAGTGCTGCATGTGAGCCTCTTTTACCCCCACATTAAGAAACATGATGGATGGTCTCATGTCTGTTTTCCTGTCTTCTCCTTGCTGAGCTGTAGACTCAGTAGATTGTTTGGGTTGGGAATTGTTTGTGTGGTATTCTGTTAATACAGATACATACATACATATACAGATAATACATACATATACATCTTGGTCAGCATTAGAAAAGTCAAGGTCAAAGAAGGATGTCTCATATTTAAAATAGAAGTCAGTGAGTTTTGTGGTGGTTGTTACATCAGACCACAGATTAGTCTGTTACAGGCATATTCCTGCACAAAAGAGAACTGGCACAAAGGAATTTCTTATAATTACATTCAAGTATAACAATCAGGTTTTTCATCCTGGAGCTTTTGTTGGTCAGCAACTACACTAGTCCAGACAAACATAATGTGACAGCTAGAGAAGCACAGAGACCACTCCCCATACGCACCTTGCAGGTCACTGCCCTGTTTTTTGGTTTAAAATAGTTTACTAGTATAGACAGGGGTCACATCATTCTGGTTGGGAAAAGCCTCAGTGCCTGGAAACACTTCACTAAACGGCAGGGGATGGAGAAGATGGGAGAGGTACAGGGACCTGACAATAAATAGTTGTATCACAGACATTTGGCTGTCATGCCGATCTGCAAAATACTTTTGCTATAAATTCACAAGTCACTGGAAAAAAATACATTTGAGAGAATGTAGTATTTCAAGCTCAAGAAATATGGCACTTCTCAGTGCACTCATCACCTAAGAAGAAAATACTGTTTGTTGGGTTTTTTTTCTCTTAAAAGCATTTTTTCAACTGTAAATGAAGCAAAGGAAGTTCCACTATTGAAAAACAGAGATGTGATTAACTTGCCATGTACAGCAGCTGACCTCAGCAGAAGGGTCAAATGCCATCTTTTGAGCTCCACCTTTTTGCCATACCTCTGCCAAAACCAAGTCAGTTTCTATAGTCATTTTTAACTATACTTGATTCCACACATCAGAAAATCCTTACTGATTTTTACAGACTTTCTCACATCTTATACATAGAGTTGGATAAAAGCACATCATCAGGATTAGACATGAATTGGTGATGACTGTTCACTTTCATGTGATGACTAGAAGGCAAACTAAAGCAGAAGTCACAAATACAAAAAATAGAGAACAGAGATAAAACATAAAGAAAAGGAATACAAACTCATTGCTGTGGGTGATACGTGACTTTGGACTTGCATCAAAAAAAAAAAAGTATCTTTTTGCTTTGTTTACATGTCTAAAAAAACTTTGTTCCTTTCCAATTCCTGTTGCATAGCTTTGAAAAATATCACAGAAACAGGAAAAGTATAAATACATCTATATAGATTCACTAGCTCCTCTGGAAATAGCAGCTCAGATCAGATAAAGCAGCAATAAATCCAAACCGCCACCTAAAATATGAACTTTTTCAAACCTTAAGAGGTTCAGATGACAGGCTTGCTAATCTGTTTTTTTAGTGTTGTATACTTCTAAAATTCATTTCCTTCTTAGGTCTCATTCTAAAAATCACATGAAAACAGTCTTTCTCCAAAGGTTTGCATGTCTTTGATTCTGAACAGACAGACAAAAATAACTTCATTCCTTGTGATCTATCAGCACATCTGATTTTAATATTTTTCCAGTTTGGTTTTAGCTTAAGTCAGAAAATACAAAGATTTCAGAATGCACAAACCCTTTTGTTATTTTAGGTATTCATTCTCTGCTAATCACTATGGTATCCCAGGTTCTTTTAACACTAAGTACATCCCTTGGGTATTCTAAACATGAGGCTTTCTGTCTTTTGCCCTTTACCAGGAAAAAAGTAGACAGAATTTGATGCACTTCATAAGAGGCAAGGTAAAATGCAAGTAAACATCGTGCTTTTGTTCTCTGTTGAGAGAGTCCTGCAATAACTACCTGCAATATTATAGCTTTTGCTTTAATTCTGTCCTGTGACCAGTCCTCTGAGATGTCCTGACTCCCAGCCCAATGCTATGATCATGCTTGTAAAAACTTATTCTCAGAGAGTATGTGCATACAAGTATATATGTTATCATGTATGTGTATATGTGGTGTCTCTCTGTGTATAACGTGCACATCCCTCTCAAAAACCATTGATATGCCACTTGTAGCTCACTTATCACATAATTAAAAAGTAACGGTTCAGAAAAAGTGTTATGGGATTTACATTTTAACGAGCATAGAACTCAACTAGGATAAAGCAGCATATCTCTAAGTCAGAATTTCACAGATTTGCACTGACCAAATTCTACTCTAAATGCTTGTAAAAGCACTCTATGCAAACCAGCCTGGTTTATATCAGTGTTATATTCCATCAATGATCTTCACAGTAATTTCTATTCTCCTATGCACAATTACAGTCATTAATAAAACCACCATGACTTATGTGGATTCTTAATAAATACAGCAGAGTCCAACAGTTAGATGCTTTGCTCTGCTTGCAAACCACTTCCTATATTGCCTAAGAGATTCATGCCTTGTGTAACTTATGTAGGAGGTCAGATTCTAGCTTTAATTTCTTCTTTCCTGTGTTCTCTGTATTGATGGATGGTTTTCTTACTTAGCTGGGAAGTTGAAAAGGGAGTTTTCCTGTGAGGCCCAAGTAGGAACCAGTATTAATCCACTTAAGAAAAGCCAGCATAACAGAAAGAAAAGATGAAAGGGGTAGAAACAGAGAGTGACAATTTATGGGACAGGCCCAAAGCTTTGTCTTTTTCCTCTTCAGAAGTGAAGAAATTAATAGCCACCTCAGAGTACTATTTAGAATTTTCTCCCTGTGTTTGTACATAAAGACAGTGGAGGAGGAAGCTAATTTCTTTTGGGCTGCCTCAGAATAGATCAGGTATACATCTATTATCTGGACTTTCAATAGTGGAAAACAACTGAGGTGATTATGGACTGTAACTATGACAAATTTTGATATTTTGTTAAGGAAATTGTACTATATTCAAGTTTGTATGCAAAGGTCTATTTTTGTTGAAGCAGTTAAAAACACTTCAGCCTGGGTATCTAGCACTGCGCATGTACCAAGCCAAGAGAAACACACATAACTTCATATGTAAAAGTTTTTTTAAAATGACAATCGAAACTGCACAATGAAGTAGCAAGAAGAAATAATTGTTGAACATGTTTCCAGAGTTCGTTCTTCTACTTTAGTTCAGAAGAAAGATATGACACGAAAGAGAAGTGGGATTTAAATTAAGTGTCCATGGTCTTGATTCTAGTTCTTAAGACTATGGACTGTCATTAGCTCACCAATCTATTAACAACAATGAACTTTGCAGACAGAGGAAGCTCTGATACGCAAACGGTTTTTAGGGAAAAGATACACAAATTTTATGAGCAATGTGTAAATTTTCATGAAATCTACAAAAAGAAAAACCCATCACTTTCATCAATGGATAACAGGATGAGCAAATGCTGCTGTGATTATTTGTGCTGGAAAACACTAAGATTATATTCATAGAATCATAGAATCACAGAATGTCCTGAGTTGGAAGGCACCCACAAGGATCATCGAGTCTGATTCCTGTCCCTGCACAGGACAACCCCACAGTTCACACTGTGTGTCTGAGGGTGTTGTCCAGTCTCTTCTTGAACACTGTCAGGCTTGGGGCTGTGACACCTCCCTGGGGAGCCTGTTCCAGTGTCCACCACCCTCTGGGGGAAGAACCTTTTCCTAATGTCCAACCCAAACCTCCCCTGGCACATCTTCCTGCCATTCCCTCGGGTTCTGTCACTGGTCACCAGAGAGAAGAGACCAGCGCCTGCCCCTCCTGCTCCCCTTGTGAGGAAGCTGCAGCCCCATGAGCTCTCCCCTCAGCCTCCTCCAGGCTGAACAAACCAAGTGACTTTAGCCGCTCCTCATACGGCTTCCCCTCCAAACCCTTCCCCCACTTTGTAGCCCTCTTCTGGACACTCTCCAGTAGCTTTGTATCCTTTTTATCCTGTGGTGCTCAGACCTGCACCCAGTGCTCCAGGTGAGGCCGCACCAGTGCAGAGCAGAGCGGGACAATCACCTCCCTGCCCGGCTGGCGATGCTGTGCTGGATGCACCCAGGACACCAGTGGTCCTCTTGGCTGCCAGGGCAGTGTGTTGGCTCATGTTCAACTTGCTGTCGACCAGAACCCCCAGATCCTTCTCCACATGGCGGGTCTCCAGCATCTTGTTCCCCGGTCCGTATGTACGGCCAGGGTTGTCATGTCCCAGGTGCAAAATCTGGCACTTGCCCTTGTTAAACTGGTGATTGCCATAATTTCAGTGACACTTTTTGGTCCATATTATTAACTATGGAATAAGGAACAAACAAGAATGTGAACATAGCTACTTGTGCTGTGTAGTTTTTGTTTACATACGCAAATAGAGCTTCAAAGTTGTATTAAAAATTAAGCTTTTATTAGGGAATTTCCAGACTACGTCCAAATCACAAGTTTATTGTTAGTTTTACAGTATCATTTGTCGCTTCCTCAGGCATGGAGTCAGGTACAGGAGTCAAAGGCATAAGTGAAAACCTTGTTTTTTCTTTAAGAATCAAGTTTCTTTTAGCATTTGTGCCTTCACAGAAAATCCCTGAACACCTGAAATCAGAAGACTCAAGCAGAAGAAGACAGAAAAACCCAGAAGGCTTTTTATTTCATCTTATGATTCTCAAGGCATTAATATATTTTAGTGAAGCAGAATTATGGAGATTTGAGTGTCAAAAATCATATTGTATATGATTGCTGCATGAATTTTGTCTGGGTAATGGAACAGAAATTAAAGTGGAACAGCAGCTATATACTTTCTCCTCTGAAGTGACTCAAACTCTTGCTAATAGAGCTGAAGGTGCCATATTGAAATGAATCTTCAGAGTCACAGATCTGCTAGAATTCTGGGCATCCATATAACTGTTCCATATTCCAAATGCTGATTTTAAAGGAAAAGTAATAACCAGAATAAACAAGAAAACTGAGATCTTTGTCCCAGCCATAGGCAATTTCCTTATAATTTTTAAAGCAAAATGCTAGCTTTCAAAGTTATGTGATTGAAGATGGGAAGAAATTAGCCTGCTTCGGGATGAATTTAAAAGCACTTGTCCTTAATTTTTGTGATCACATACTATCTGTACATTTGGTAAATGACAAAACTGACCAAGGATAACACAATAGGAAGAATTGTTTCCTTGCATTCTGGCACTTGGGTGACCCAAACACAATTTCTAATTTAGACTTTCTACATAACCAAAGGCAATTATCTCACAACACTCTTTGTCTCAATTTTCACAAAAAGAAAAAAAAAAGAAAAAAGAAAAAAAGAGACAAGACCTCCAAATTTCATCGAAGCTTTCTGGGGATAAAATTCATTCACATGAAATGTTCTGACACTACAGAGGCTATATACTATATATCAATAGCACATGGGCATGTTATGATGACAGGCCATTTTTTTAATTAGTCTTCTGAAACAAGAGAAAAGTGACTAAATTAGGAGTCTCTAAAGCGATTCCTGTGCCTTCTGCCATAAAAAAATCTGTAACCACCATGACCTGTTAGAGCACAGCTCAAGTCTATTAGAGCCAGAATCCTCTCTGATTCTGCAAATTAAGTTCCTTTACAGTAGTCCAGAAAAAAGATCTGGTCTTGTTGGAAAGCTCAGAGAAGGATCATAATGCTTCCTTTTAATGCTTTGCATCTTGTCTGGAATATCTTGACCTAATGACTTAGTATGAATAAAGCCTTTTCTCTCTAACCTGCTAGACAAGTGCCAAAATGTACAATCCATTCTAAACCAAAACGGAATAGGTAAAAGCAGCATGGTTTTAGAACTATTTACTATTAATCTGTTTAGGTTACTTTCTCTCCCTTACTCTTACTTTGTATCTTCTTACGATCCAAAAATAAATTGGGCTATGCAAAATTCAAGGCTGCTCCATGTGTCAGAGAGTCTTCAGAAACAGCAGAAATCTGCCCTGTGTCTGTGTCGGCAGGCATGGGATTGGAAAGACAAATGTTGTCATAACCTCCACCCACTGGAGTCTTGTTGTTGGTTTAGTTAACACATCCTCTGGCTATTTGAACTGGTCACTCGAGAAGTCAACAGTAAGTCAAGTTGTCACGCATTCCTTAGTAGTCATTTCCTCCCACAGCTGGATTCTCTGCATTCATGTTTACAAATCAGCTGAAATCTTGTTTGTACTTTGAGGATGAACTGAAGACATTAGAGGAGTATCTACGGTTCAACTCTGCCAACTAAGTAGATTTAAGATCCCTCATGCAAGGAAATTCCACCAATTTGCTGTTTGCCAGCTGTCTTGATACTGCTGAGTTGCTGATCTTTCAGTTTACTTTTTTCTTTTTACTTTTTTCTTTTTTTTTTTTTCAGGTGGAAGCAGGTAGGGGAACTCAGCTGATGCCTTCTATGTAAAGTATCTAGGCAGGAATCTCAGCTATTTTCAGTGAAGGAAATACTTCAGTTATTTCATGTCATTTTTGCTTGAAAACTGAGAGGTTATGTTTGTTCATAGAAAGAAAGATGTGCATATAATTACTTTTTTTGTCCTAATGAAACACCTATTTCTGGGCAGTATTTCCACCTCTCTGGGCAACTGTTGAGATTGTGAGTCAGCATAGCTGCTTACTTTAGCTTAATTTCAGGGAAGAGAATAAAAATTCTACCTTTAGGAATTTCTTCAGTTTGCTGGATGCAGGACAGGCAGCATATGAAAGTAGGCAACATAGACATGATACAAAGCACAATTCTGAAGAAGTGTTAGTCAAACCCAGCTCATTGTCAATGTTATTTCTCTTGATGTACTGCATTTCTCAGCAAAATTACTCTTCTCTTCCCTCTAAAGAGTTATCTAAAATATTCCCCCACCCTGCCATATCTGACTAGTATGTCAGCGTTTTCCACAAAGAACTTTGCACAGTAACCACAGAAGACTTGCACCTGTCTGTTTTTTTGACATGAAAAAATTTTAATTCTGTTAAGAGTTGCCTGGAGGGAATGTAGAATTGCCTGGAGAAAAGCAGAATACACTTGCATTAAAACAAAAGCAGAATCAAAGAATGATGTCCCTCAGGTATATTTTGTTGCTTTTGCATTTGTCAGAACATTATTATAAATATATCCTTTAAATATTTAAAGTCTTTCTTTAGAAAGTACTACTACCTAATCATCATCTTTTTGGAGAAGTGTTTGTATTCTACTTCTATTTTTTATGACATTCCATTCCCTAGAGATTAATAAACAGTGTACACCATCTGTGAATGTCAAACATGTCTGTTGAGTTGGAACAACTGAATCTAAGACTCACACCTGGTTTTTAGAATAGTTAGCCATATATTGCTCATTGACTTCAGCTGCAGATAAAAATGCCACGACTGATTGGTGCTCACTCAAGTATCTAGAGACTGAGGAATCCCAGCAAATCATTAATGAGAGGAAAGTCTGGCTAACGCACTTGCTTATGCAAAAACAAACTCCAATGTAGAAGAAGGGACAGTTCTCCAGGGCAACATCCCAGTGATTAAGTTGTAGAACAATCTCTTTTCCCTACAGTCCCCCCCAGTCCCATCGTTCACTGATAATAGACTTCCTGCTAACAGGTTCTGTAGGCAAGCTATGAGATACACCCTCACATCACTACCCAACCATTGTGTTTCTCCAAGGTCAGGACCTACCCATCAACGAGTTGAAGATAAGGCTTCTCAAACTATCATGGGGAAATTTCAATGATTGCATCTGCTTTAACATGAAAAAATGGTATTTCATGTTATTACTTTATGCTAAAGCTCCTCAAAATCTTCTTCCACAGCAGTCTAAAGTACTGTTAATTTTACAGGTGAGACAACTGATAGTTAAAGACTGCAGATATGAAAAATCTTTTATGGAAGTTTTCTAAAATGGATATTAATGTTAATGTTAATGTATTTACCACCAAGCCTCTTCAGTATTTTATAAAGAATAAGAGATTTCATGCAAAATAATTCCCTTGCTTGTAATGACAGAGTTGCAGCAAAATAGATGCCAGTTTCAATTGTATATATTATGAGGAGGTAAGTACATTTTGCAAAAGCATTTGTTTCCACTTTCAGGACTACAATTTTTTTCCCAGAATTTGTCTCACAGCAACCATTTTCTTAGTTCCTGTTGAGACTTGTCTTGAACCAGTCAAATATACATTACACAGCTATTCCTCCACCTATATGAAGACAGATTAACTGCTTGACACTGAAAGTTTTCTTGGGTGCTTGTTGCCCATAACTAAATGTCACAGCAGAAAAATACGATGATTGGCACCAAGAAGCTTTTTACCTTGATAATAGAGGGTTACATTCACACACAGGATACCCATTTTGTTCAGATTCACATTTATGCAAATGACTTCACAACCTCTGCTGCTGCTGTGCTTGAGCAGTTACCTTTCTCATGGTCCACTCTACTCTTAAATTTATTTCCAATAACTAATATAAACTGAGTCATGGGATATACTTGGCCAGCAGATGGAAACAAGCAGAAGGAGGAGGGAGAGATGGCTTCCAATGCTTTGTTTATGAGAACATCCTTCCTGTCATCAATATCCGCATTCCATTAACGTATGGTTTCAATTCTGCCTTTGCAATGCAGTTCAAGTGTTATAGTCAAAGCATATGTGCACTAGTCAAGCACATTTCACTTTACATTTAATCAAGTAAGAAGGGATACTAAAACAGTTTCTGTGAAACCTCTAGCTGCTTACTAACCTGCCACTCCTAATTATTCTCAATGGTACTGCAAAACTTTTCCATTACGTAAGAGCAAATTCAAACTCTGATAAAATGTTATAGATAATATACATGAAGCATAAGATTGTGGGTTTAGTTATTTATCTAGTTGCTTAAAATTTACAATATTCAAATTAGCTTTCTGTCAAAAAATAGTTTGAAAGAGCAAGAAGTTAGAAAACAAGCCTGAAAAAGAACTACTAATCAGTAATAAATCAAAACCTCTCTATATATTCCTTCATTTTCATTGCATGTATGCTGTATCCAGGGTCATGGTCTGAGAATAGCCTTAGGAAAAAGTTCAGAATGTGAACTAAAATTGCAAAAGGACTGAGGAATCTATTAAGAAGGTATTTGAAGAGCAAGATCTATACTTTGTCTTGAACTGCTGAGGGTCAGCTATGCTCTATGTTAGCTAGAGTCCCATTGGCCTTGATACAAGCATAAACACACCATTTACATGCAGACACCTATATGTAATTACCTAAATGTAGGTTTCTCAATCTCCAAGCTGAATTCCACATTGAAGGTTTGAAGAACTGACTTTAATTCAGCCAGGGATGCACCAAGTAGATGTCTTCTGTTACAGTCAGAAAATTATGCTTGTAAAATCCTAGTTACATTTACATAGCCTGTGAGGAATACTGGCAAAGTTTACTGTTTATATTAATTCCCAAGGTGGAGCAGGCACTCTCTGATCAAGAAGTCTTAGATATTTCTGCAGAGCACTGCATTGTCACATGCATATATAACTGTGACTACAAATAAGAGCTGAACAAGAAGCAGGGACTGTATCTGCTAAATTTGTTTTCAGTGGCTTGAGCTTATGACATTGGCACAGCCTGTGGCCAAGCAAATAAAATCACCTTAATCTACAGCTTTATCCTCTTTTCGAACAATTAGACATTCTTGACTAAGGTGCAAAAATTCCAGTAAACAATTAATTATAAAAGGTATTATAACTCAGTGATTTCTGAAAATCGCACTAGATTAGTAACTATGTATGAATCCATTAGGCTGCCAAAAAGCAGCCTCTGGCAACAGATAACATAGATTCCGCTGTGGAAAAAGGCTTGGTACAGTCCAAATAACAGACAGTTTTTCTTATGATGATGAGAATTACTGAAGACAAAGGACAATTTTTATGTTGGGAAGGGATAATAGCATGCAACCGGTACCAGTGGTCCATCTCTAATTCCTCTTATCTTTCTTGAGGCTTTGTGTGACTTCTTCTGGATAATTTGTTTCTTGCTAGAGGGGTATAAAACAGGATCAGCTACTGGCATTGCAGGACCAGCAGTTATGATACTGCAACTGCACCTGTATTCTGCATTGCCATTTTAATTGTTTCTAGCAGATGCTGTTTCTAACTTAAATCTGATTGTGAAAATATCTGCCGTATTTGTTTAAAAGCCTTCTCTAGTCAGTAGTTAAGACTGAGCTGTTTCTACTGCTCTAGAAATGATGAGAACAAAGGTAAAATCATTGGCGCCAGTGAAGTTACTCCCGACTCACACCACTGTAATAATAGGCGCGCCCAACCCAAGGAGCTCTGTTGTGTACAAAGTGCGTGTATTTACATACGTTTCACTCCCCGGGAGCTGCTGTGGCTCTTTGGTAAGGGGAGGAATGCTTAATCAACTCGTGCAAGCGAAATTCAGGATGAGCCCCTGTGATGGATGCACTCGAGCCCACCCCCCCAGCCAAACCAGCAGCAGTTTGGTTCAGGCTCCAAAGGAGCTAAAGGCCCGAGCTGCAGCCTTTCCTTCTAGGAAACCCGCAAGGAAGCAGAACGACACACTGAACACCAATGAGCTATGGGTGCAAGGAGTCTTGTGCAGACCTTGCCCACTGTATGTGATTTGACTTCAAGCCAACAACTTTATTCCATAAATATCATGCCTGGGGGGTGAGCCTGCTTTGAGCTCCCTCTGCTAAACAAGTGTGGCTGTTTGGCAATGGTCTTCTCCTACTCACAGGTCGCTGGATGAGCCCAACTTAAGTTTCATGTCAATCATTTTGTTTGAGTAAATGCATATTAGATGGAATGAATCACTTAGGAGTGTAAGATCGTGTGACTTTTCATATACTGTCTGCTTCCTGTGACTTAGTGAGCTGAGCTTCCCGAAATCTTAAACTGTATGCTTTAAAGTTCTGCTCATATTTACCAAAATTACATCTACGAAATGGAGCCAAAAGTGGCTACAGACTACTACGGACACCTGTGAGGTAGGGTGCGTGTTGCGCTTTGTTCGGAAGAACAGAATTTAGTCGGGCAATATCACACCATCAAGGAAAACACGAAGCAATAGATCACTGTGGACACCCGCGAGATAAGGCCTATTTTGCACTTTGCTGAACAAATAGGACAACCCGTTCAAGGATGGCACAAAGTGGCTATGGACTGTAAACCATGTGTTTGGTGCTGTGTCCCCCATCACCTTGCAGACCCTGACCTGGGGAGGCTGCGCCCCATCCAGACCCAGCCCGGCCCAAGGGGCATCAGGAACTGAACACAAAGACCCTTCTGGAGAAGGCAGCGTGTCCTGCCATGTCTCCACAGGGTGTGTGTAGTGCAGCCACCTTCAGCAAATGGACACCCCGGGCTCGGGGCTGGAGGCAGCCATGGGCTTTGATCCTCGCTGGGTAGAACGGGATCCCCGAGAGTCAGCCAGCTGCTGCCTGTGACCCTGTGTGGGAGGAAGAAGGGGAGCCCAGAGGGATGGCCAGCAGTGCTGGGCTGTGGGGAGAGCCCGTGGCACTTTGTGCTGCAGCCTCCCAGGGAGGCAGGAGGCGTTATTGAGTGAACCCTCTTATCGCGTGTGCTTGGAGACGTCAGCCAAGGCCACAGGGACTGGACGGGGCCCTGGGGAGATATGGCCGAGGGGTTGGTGACTGGTGTGAAACACGGATGCCGAGCAGAAGTCAACAGATCGGGGGACGGAGTGGACACCGGCCTTGCAGTAACACCAGACACATCTGCGAGTGCTATGGGCAAGGATGGCTTGCGGTGACGTAACCAAGCCTTGGATGGAGATGTCCCTGAGCGATGGACGGTGACATCACCGAGCGATGGATTGTGACGATGCTTCTCTGGCTGCTTGTATCCGGGCACCGAGTCCGACGCCGTCGGTTTTTGCCCGCACGCCAGCTGAGCGAGGACGCGAGGTTGGAGTGTTCTGCGAGGCGGTTCCTGGTGCTGAGGCCGTGTTCCGGGAGTTCTTCAGTGCAACTCTCAGTGCGCGACCCCAGAGCCATTGGAGGTTTTTGCCCGGCCCTGACTCGTCCAGGCAGCCGGGACACCCAGGTGGAGCGTTTGCAGCAGCAGAGGTGAGCTGAGAGGGGAAACCTCACCCTGGGGAGCTGGGAGGTTCTCTTTCTTGAGGGGCCTGGGTGTTGCTTCCAGCCCTGCCTGGACCAGCCATGGACTGTGGCCTCTCTTCCTGTTCTAGCGTGACACCCGCCGCTGCAGCGCCAGCGAGAGGGAGCAGCGTGACATCCCCAGCTCCCCACAGCCCAGCGCCGCACCTGGAGAGCATGGCCGCGGAGCTGGACACCCGCTGTCCAATCTGCCTGGACGGCTGGCAGGAGGCCAGCTATGTCCTGCCATGCCTCCACCGGTTCTGCTACCCGTGCATCGTGCGGTGGACTGGGACCAAGCCCGAGTGCCCCCTCTGCAAGAGGAGGGTGACCTCCATCTTGCACTCGGTGCGGGCGGACGACGACTACGAGGAGCGGGTCATCCCACCACCTGTACCATCGGTCGTCGTCCGCCTGACAGCAGGGGCTCCCGGACACCCAGCCGCCCACGGCCTCCATCAGCCTGCAGCAGCCCGGCCACCGGCCGCGGGGCCGCTGCCCAGGGCTCCAGTGGGCGGCTTCTATGCCTGTGTCTGGGCGTCCGTATTCCGCATCCACCCCGCTGTCCTCCAGCCCCTGCTGCCCTGGCTGCATCAGGAGCTGGGGCAGCTCTTGGAGGATGCCCAGGAGGCAGCAGCGGCGCAGAGACTCGTCATCTCCAGCCTGCGCTACTTTGGCCTGGATGACGAGTGTCTGATCCAGATGCTGCAGGCCTCCCTGGGCAGGCGCACGAGGAGCTTTGTCCAGCAGCTCATCGACAGCATCGTGCGCCTGTGCAGCGGGGAGGTCCGACGCCAGCTGGGCCTTGAGGACGCCCGTGCTGCCGGGGAGCAGGAGGGCAGCCCTGAGCCAGCTGCGGGCCCTGCTGCTTCCCAAGGGGAGTCTCCTGCCCCCAGCCCAGCTCTTCAGGGGGGTCCCGGCAGCTCCCCCAGTGCTCCCGTTGCCACTCACAGGGAGCAAGAAGAGCTGCAGGAGGACCCGGAGGAGGCTGTGCCCGGGCCCTCCACTTCCAGCCGGGGCAGCCAGTGCTCCCGTGGGAGGCCCCGGCGAGCCCCGAAGAGGAGGGCCGGCTGCGCTGAGGAGCCCTCCCAGCCCCGCAAGAAGCCACCCCACCGTCAGTGATGCTGGCAGCGTGGCTCAGGGGCCACCAAACCGTGGCTGTGACAGCAGCTGGAGCTCAGGCCAGTCCTCAGGAGATCCTGGGCAGACATGGCTGTGGAGTGTGGGACTGATGTGAAACACCAGTGCCAAGAAGAAGAACAGGAATGGGGGAATGGAGTGGACAGTGGCCTTGCAGTAACACCAGACACATCTGCAAGTGCTGTGGGTGAGGATGGCCCACGGTGACGTCCGTGAGAGAAGGATGGTGTTGTCCTTGAATGATGGCTGGCAACGTTACCAAAGTGAGGAGTTCCAGTGTCACCGAGGGGCAGACTGCAACATCTCCAAGCGTCTCTAACGTCAGATGGGCCTCCAGGACAGCCGTGCTACCGGGGAGCAGGAGGGCAGCCCCGAGCCTGCTCCTGGCCCATCCCTTCACGGGGTCCCGCCAGCCCCCCCAATACTCCCATTCCCACTGACAGGGAGCGAGAAGAGCTGCAGGAGGACCGCGAGGAGGCTGTGCCTGGGCCTTCCACTTCCAGCCGGGGCAGCCAACGCTTCCATGGGAAAGCCCCACGAGCCCCAAAGAGGAGGACCAGCAGCCCTGAGGACCTCTCCCAGATCTGCAAGAAGCCACCCCACCATCAGTGATGATGGGAGGGTGCCTCCCTCAGGGGCCGCAAAACTGTGGCCGTGATGGCAGCTGAGGCTCAGGCCAATCCCCAATTGGTCCTGGCCCACTAGATCTCCTTATTAGGCAATAAAAGAAAATAATGCCATGAAAACTGCAGAAAAAGTCTCAGGATTACTAACAGTGCAGGTGGTGTTGCTGTCCCCACCCGTGCTTCTTTCTCTCCCTCTTCCTGGTGCTGCACCCAACGTTTCCTCACATGTCTGCTGGGTCCTACTACCTCCTCCACCCAGAAGCTTTGAAACTGGGTACCGAGCCTTCAGACTGGTAGTGCCACAGCAGTGCCACGTTCCTGGGTGACGTGACTCAAGGGACGGGCTGCACACGCCATGGGGTGCAGAGGAATGGGGGCAGGAGATGGGACGAGGCTCAGGTCCATGGAGGAGCGGAGGCACAAGCCTCTCTGCTTCGGTTCTCCTGGTCAAAGGTGGCAATGCCTTGCAGCAGCCATTTCCTCAGCGGGGCTCTGGTTTAAGTGAATATTTTCTTTTGAAGCTCCACTACCCTGGTGTGATCCGGGGCTGTTAGCAGTGCGTCAGGGAGGTCTGTGTGGTACCCTACCATGGATGCCCGTTGCAGCCTAGAGAACAACCACTGTGGGACAGGGACAGAGCAAGGGTTTCCTAATCATGTCAACCCACTAAAATCGCAATGCCATCAGGCCGCTTTGGCTTCTCATCTGCACTGAGTCTTTCCAAACGTGCTGGTGGGCTTGTGAGAATGTCTTACGTGTTTGTTAAAATGCCTTCTCTAGTCAATAGGTAAGACTGAGCCGTTTCTTCTTCCCTAGAAATTATAAGAACAAAGGCAAAGTCGTTGGCTCTGGGGGAATTACTCCCGACTCACAAAGCTGGACTGCTCTGCAGCACAACTTGGTCATGAAAACCAGTGTAATGACTGCTGGAAAATGGTCTGAAGTACCGCAACTTCCGTATTCTTACAAGTAAAATATCCAAGTAGTTTAGACTAGGCTAGACTAGACTAGACTACGATAGCATAGAACAAAACAGAACAGAACGGATCAGAACAGACCGTTTCGCTTCTCAGGGACCTACAACAGCCATTTAGTCCGACCACCTGACCAGCTCAGGGCCGACCAAAGGTAAAAGCATGTTCTTAAGGGCATTGTCCAAATGCCTCTTAAACGCTCACAGGCTTGGGGCATCGGCCACCTCCCCAGGAAGCCTCTTCCAGTGTTTGACCACCCTCTTGGTAAAGAAAAGCTGCCTGACATCCAGCCTAAACCTCCCCTGGTGCCGTTGTGAACTACCCCCATGGGTCCTGTCACTGGATAGCAGGAAAGTGAGATCAGCATCTCCCTCTCCTCCTTGCCTCCTCAGGAAGCTGTAGGGAGCAATGAGGTGTTCATGCTCCGGCGAGGGGATTGGACTAGGTGATCTTTCAAGGTCCCTTCCAATCCCTAACATTCTGTGATTCTGCGAAATAGAATGTCACTGATCCCACACTTATGGTCCTCCAACTGAGGAGACTAGGCAGGCCAAGGTCCATGAGTATTATTAAAAATTGAAGTAAAAAATATATTGAATGACTCCACTTTTTCTTCAGCCAGATTGGTCAGATGACCATCTTCAGCAGGTATTGCTCCAATGTCTTCTTTAGACCTCTTCTTGCTATTAACATACATTCTTGCTATTACCATATTAGAAGGGATGTGGTTAGTAGGTCAAGAGAGGTTCTACTCTCCTTCTACTCTGCCTTGGTGAGACCATATCTGGAATATTGTGCCTAGTTCTGGGCCCCTCAGTACAAGAACGTCTGGGGAATGCTTGAGAGAGTCCAGCGCAGAGCCATGAAGATGACTAAGGGAGCGGAGCATCTCCCTTATGAGGAAAGGCTGAGTGAGCTGGGTCTCTTTAGCTTGGAGGAGACTGAGGGGTGACCTCATTAATGTTTATAAATCTTTCAAGATCCCTTCCAATCCCTAACATTCTGTGATTCTGTGATATTTTGAAAAGCCTTTCTTGTCATCTGACAAAACAGTGGCCAGTTACTTGAGCTTTGGCTGTTTGTGTCTTCTCCCTGCATATACAAACCACAGCTCTGTAATCTTCCTGCGAAGCCTGACCTTGCTTCCAGAGATCATACAATTCCCTTTTCCTCTTGAGCTCCACAAGGAATTCCATGTTCGGCCAAGCTGACTTGCTTGACTTGCAGCACAGTGGAATTGCCTACTCCTGTGAGGTGGTTCTTAAAGACTGACCAGCACTCATGGGCTCTTAAGCCCTTAAAGGCAGATTCCCAGAGTTTTCTGCTAAATAGCTCCCCAAATAGCTTCGAGTTTACTCTCCTGAAGTCCAGGGTAGCAACTCTGGTGTCCTTTTTTCTCATTTCACTGAAAAATTTCCTGATCACTGTGGCCAAGAAAATCACCTACCATCACATTCTTCATGAGTCCTTCTCTATTCACAAATAGCAAGTCTAGGAGGGCATCTTTCCTAGTTGGCTCACTGAGTACCTGTGACAAGAAGTTATATCCTATAAACTTCAAGAATTTGAATAACAAGACATAAAAACGGGGGAAAAATATATTCTCATTTGCTAAGTTCAGTTGTTGAAGAGAATCAAGCATTCTGGAATGTAGACAAAAGTGTTTCAAATAAGCATGTCATCTGAAATTTTCTTGCAGACAAAATAGCTATCATGTCCTGGAGTGGAGACTAACTTTACTCTAATAACAGTGACCCCAATACTATGAGAAAGAATTGGAGGGTGTAAATTAAAAAACAACAATCAAAATAACACGTTTAGCCGCATTTCAGTCTTGTGGTGGAGGAAGTGATTGGGAGACACAAAATTACCTGAAATCTTTCCAAATCTTGAAGATGATCTGTCTGTTCCTAAAGAACAAGGTGTGCCTTTAAACCATTGCATGGTGCTTGTAGACACCAAACAATGGACTCTATTAATATGAACAAGATATTCAGGGGTGGGGAGTGCTATTTCCACAGTTCAGCTTCTTGGGATTATACCCCGTTTACCCTAAAATAAGAGCAGGTCTTACATTAATTTTTGCTCCAAAAGATGCTTACTTTTTTACATGTATAGCTGCCTCAACACTGTTTGTATTGACTTTTTTAATGAACTGTCACTAGGGCTTATTTTTGGAGTAAGGCTCCAAAAAAGGAGAAAAAGGAAGGAAGGCTTAAAAAACTGGCACAACAGCTCCAGATTTTTCAAACATCCTCAAAAATCCTGAAAAATCATGCTAGGGCTTATTTTCGAGGTAGGGCTTATTTTCAGGGAAATAGGGTAGCAAGTGACTCCTAAAAAAATGTTCCAGCAACATGTGTCAAAACTAAGAATTTGTAATTGGTACGATTTATGAGGATGTATCATTTTCTATTAATTCTTAGGCTTCTCTCTACATGCAGCTGAAAACATGTACCTATTGCCCTGCAGGAATTCAAAAGTTGTGACTCAAATCACAGAATCACAGAAAGTTAGGGATTGGAAGGGACCTCAAAAGATCATCTAGTCCAATCCCCCTGCCAGAGCAGGAACACCTAGGTGAGGTTACACAGGAAGGCGTCCAGGCGGGTTTTGAATGTCTCCAGAGAAGAAGACTCCACAACCTCCCTGGGCAGCCTGTTCCAGTGTTCTGTCACCCTGACTGAGAAGAAGTTTCCTCTCAAATTTAAGTGGAACCTCTTGTGTTCCAGCTTGAACCCATTACCCCTTGTCCTATCATTGGTCGTCACCGAGAAAAGCCTGGCTCCATCCTTGTGACCCTCACCCTTTATATATTTATAAACATTAATGAGGTCACCCCTCAGTCTCCTCTTCTCCAAGCTAAAGAGACCCAGCTCCCTCAGCCTTTCCTCATAAGGGAGATGCTCCACTCCCTTAATCATCCTCTTGGCCCTGCGCTGGACTCTCTCCAGCAGTTCCCTGTCCTTCTTCAACTGAGGGGCCCAGAACTGGACACAATATTCCAGATGAGGTCTCACCAGGGCAGAGTAGAGGGGAAGGAGAACCTCTCTCGACCTACTAACCACCCCCCTTCTAATACACCCCAGGATGCCATTGGCCTTCTTGGCCACAAGGGCACAGTGCTGGCTCATGGTCATCCTGCTGTCCACCAGGACCCCCAGGTCCCTTTCCCCTACACTGCTCTCTAATAGGTCATTCTCCAACCCGTACTGGAACCTGGGGTTGTTCCTGCCCAGATGTAAGACTCTAAATTTTCCCTTGTTATATTTCATTAAATTTTTCCCCGCCCAACTCTCTAGCCTGTCCAGATCTCGCTGGATGGCAGCACAGCCTTCTGGCATGTCAGCCACTCCTCCCAGCTTGGTGTCATCAGCAAACTTGCTGATAGTACACTCGATTCCCTCATCCAAGTCGTTGATGAATATATTGAATAGTACTGGTCCCAGAACTGACCCTTGAGGCACTCCACTAGATACAGGCCTCCAACCAGACTCCGTCCCATTGACCACGACTCTCTGGCTTCTTTCCTTCAGCCAGTTTGCGGTCCACCTCACTACCCGATCGTCCAGTCCACACTTCCTCAGTTTAGCCGTGAGGATGTTGTGGGAGACAGTGTCCAAAGGCAACACAAAGCAGCTGCATTCCCAAGTTGTTTCTATTACTTTGAATATTGATTATGCTCCTAGTGGTGGCAGCAGTTGCAATGCCACAAAATAGGTCTTAGTTTATATTCATAGGTAAAAGAAAAAATGAGTTTCAACAAACTCATAATACTTTTACTGGAACAAATCTTGCTTCTGACACTGTGAAATCTCCCTGACAGGACTGGAAGTGATGTAAGTTCATTTCATGGGAGCAGGGGATTATGGGCACCAGGACACAGATGTCAGGACACAGAAATTAAGACTGCATGGACAGTTTGTGGAGGGCCAGACAGTGAGTCACAGGGTTATGTATAATACTTATCATTAAAACCAGGGTAGGAAAATAGCTGCTGGAACTACCGCAGCTTTGGGCTTTCTTTTCACACAGCTTATTAGTTGGAAAGAGCTAATCTGAGATAATAGAGTACAACTGGCCTCTGAGGGATTTTGTAGGTTTGTGAATGATTGCTATTTCATACCCATAACTAAAGTCCTTATTGCTTGTAGTCCAGCACGATAGCTGAGAAAATCATACAGTAAGAAAGGCAAATTAAAGTGAACATGACCTTTACTCCAGTTTTTGCACTACAAGAGAACTGCAGAATGAAAGACTGAACCTGAACAAATGCCAGTTCCCATAGAGGGTTTTTTTCCTATTGATTCAGAATTGTAAGTCACAAAAAAATAAAATGTATGAACACTGGGAGACACTGGTAGAAGGAAGAAGGCAAAAATACTGCTAGGAGAAAAGTGCGACCATTCACGAGAAGCTCCTAGACAACAGCATGATACCCAAGCAGTCAGAAAGGGAATGTCAGTCTAGTAACCATAAGAGCTGGCCCAAAGAGTCCGCAGTCAGGTGTTGTGTGAATAGAGCTTTGTCTAAAGAAGGCCATATTAATGGATCTACAACTAATAATGAAAACACCGTTTGTGATTACTAATCACCAAAAGTGGACACTAATCAATTATCCCTCGAATAAGTCTTTCAGTCCTTCTACTGAAAAAAGAAGCCTAATACAGTTCAAACAATACAGTCATTACCAGTCACCAGATGACATAACAGCTCTATCCAGAAATTAAAAAAAAAAAAAAGAGTGAAAGAACACTGTGTGTTCAAGGGGAGATTAAAAAAAAAAAAAAGCTAGGAGAACTATGAAATTATCACTTTGCTAATATTAAGTGATGAACACATCACTACTAATACTGAGTAATGAACTGAACAAGACCACTGACAGTTTCCAGTCAAAATTTCATCAGCTTGCAGAGAACATGGATATTACCCATAGACAGTCAGGTCACTGGTCAACAATCACTAACTTTCATAGATGGCTTTGTTAGCGGTAACATATTTTTCTCTGCTATGTGCTAGCTTGGTGGTGATCCTTACTCTTCTCATCCTTTTCTGCCCTTCCTCTGGCAATATACTAATGGACAGAGTACCTTTCAGAGCAGAGCCAGACGAGTGCTCTGGAAGGTGTCAAACAATAAGCCATCCTTCATCACTTATGAGAAGAATGTCAACATTAGCAACCAGGACAAATAGCTTGGTCAGAAAGGTACTAAACTAAAAATTCAAAATTCTGAACAGAATTCACAAATCAATATGGGAATTCTGAGGAGATTAATTAATTATATACCCTGGTAGCTACCCTAAATACATGTTTATTTTTCCAGGAGGCAAGTGTGAAGTTCTGATTTGGAGCTTTTGTTATGCCAGTGTAAGAGAGATACATTGTGGAGTGTTCATCAGGTACCCTCTTTCAATTTTGCTTAATTTTTCCAAAAAGATTACTTAACTGACCTATATTTATAATAAGACCAACCTTAAATCATGTAGTTGTGTTTGGGCAGTCAGTAGTGTCTATATTCTCAAAGGTTTTGAGGAACTCCGATTTAAGCTATTTCCATGAAAAATTTACCTACCTGCAGATAAATCTCTTTACAAAGCAGAAACCACTATTCAAAGGTGCAGTTGAACTACTCAGACAAAGTAGCATGCTCATAATTTTTGCCTTCTCAAATGCAGCCAAGAGGGTAATGTGCAGTGATGTTATGATTATGGTTTCTCATTATACATATCACAAATGCAAATATTGACTGTAAAGTGTGTATTGTTTCTAACTTCTGGGGAAAGGAACCAAAGGGAGTCACTTTATCTGAAACCAGCAGCTGCAACTGAAAGTCAAGCAAAATCAATAAAGGTTTAGAAAAGGAAAATTGAGCTCTGTAAAAAAATGTTATAGTCTTACAAATAACAATATTCACTGAAAATTACTCGTCTTTTTTTCAGGGTCTTTAGATGAATAGTATATAGAAAAGTACATCTCCAGGCTTTTAACATGGGTCAGATTCATCTCACCTTTATATAGGTGTCTAATTATTAACTTCTACAGTCAGAGACAGTCAACATTTAGTCTCTTTCTCCAGTCAATTAAGAGTAATAAAGCAACCATAAGGATGTGCATTAACAGAGATATGAGCTTGAGTTGCACTAGATTAGTTGAATGCAATTCATATCCTCCAGAGAGAAGATGTCCAAAAATCACTTTGCATGGGAAAACCCATGGTACTCCACTGACTCTGAAGGAAGACTAGGGATGCCTATCTGTTAGATACCCAGACTGGGCAAACTTTTCCATCCTTCAATTGCCTAAACCCCACTAATACTTAAAAGCCTATTAGATATTTATATGTTTTATGCTTAGTTTTATTTAAACTAGGGCTCTTAAAACCTGGGTTTCATGCTAGTTGCTTACTTCATACAAGTGCAAGATTGTCCCTATGGTGCAGTCTTCTGCAGTCTTAAGTCTAATCACCAATGCTCTGAGGGAAAACTGCGTTCCTCTGAGTAAAGATGATTAACCTCATTTATTTAATTATGGACATTTTTTTCAACCTTTAACAGATGGTGACCTTCTCTAACTGCCAGGAATCCTCAAGCATATGTTGGCCCGTAAATAGTCATTTATTCCAGAAAAAGTGTGCAATAGTTTTACTCTCCGCTTTCTTCTGGCTGACCTACAAGGTTTTTCCTAATGTTCCTACCCACAGAAAACTGGGCTTTTCATCATGTGACTGTGACCTCAGAAGCCAACAACATAATCTGCTACATAAATAATATGTTCTCAAGATAAATATAATGGTGGATCAAAGCATAGTAAGTGTTTCCAAAAAGAGGTATGTTAGCTTTGTATTTGTTATGCAATCATCCTGAGCTCGTTGCACTGCTGATTTTCTTTCCCTAGCATATTAGTTTTCATTTGTGTTTTATATATCCATTAAAAAACACCACATCTTTACTCCAGGAGGGGTTAAATGTCTCAAAGATGGATTGAAGTGCACGATCTCTCCTGATTCTGTGTAATCACATTGCCTTCCATGTTGCAGCATTGGTCTCAAAATAACTCCTCCATTCCCTGCAATCAAAACTCCTGAGCTAGTTCAAGCTCCAGGAATTTGGCCTACAGAGAGCTCTAAGCTAAACTGACTCCAGCCTGATGGAAATCAGGAACTTTCCCAAAAGGTGACAATGGATAGGCACCAAGTGGTTGACAGAGGACAAAACAAACACTACCAGTGTCTGAAAAAAAGAAAAAAAAAGATTGGCATGAAACGAAAACAGTAAAGCCAGCAGTAGCTAGTGTGTCTGCAATCTGAATTATCAAAACACAGTACACAGCAGTTTCACGCACTGAATTCAGTTAAAACTTTTGTGCTGTGCTTATTAATACACATCAGTGAAGATAATACACATCAGTGAAGATAATGCTTTAGCTCAACCACAAACTGTTAGACATGATACAGGCGTAAGTAGGTGAATTTGAAAGTCTCTTTTCCCTCCAGGGGCATGCAGCATCGTCCTTCCTTCACCAGCCACTCTGGGGATGGGAGTCCTACACCAGGTTATGGTAGGGTGGGCAGTCCTCACAGCAGCAGGACACAGCTTTTGCTTGTCTTCCATGCTGAGCCAGGAACCTGGCTTCCCTTCCACAATGGGCTGCAGACCCTAAGGGAATCAGAGCATATTGGAGGTCAGAGGAGCAGTGCAGGTGAAGGGGGAGATCAAAATCCTACTGATAACCCTTTCTCAGAGCTTCCTGAAACCAGCTTTCTTGTGGAGCTGTGGGGCTGCCACTGCACACTTGGGTCCAGCATCCTCGGGGCAGCAGAAGACAGCACTGCCTTTACAGGCAGCTTCAGCCGCTGGCTCTGTGAGTCTCTCACTAGTCTGGAGTCTCCAAATGGTACAGGGATGGATAGAGGCTTAGCTAAAAGAAGAGTGGCCAGACAGCCACGGTTTCCGTAGGAATGCAGTGAAATGCAAGGCGAGGGTGCTGCCTGGCAGATGGAACAAATCAGAAATGGAGGCTGACGACAACAGGGTGCAGGAGCTCTGGAGCCAGGCTGTGGAGACAGGGTCAAGTTTCAGCTGAGGAGAGAAGCAGAAAATCCCCTAGAGGCTATGTCCTGGTGGCCCTGCTCTGGCAGCAGCAGCTCCAGGCCCCCTGGAACCTTCCAGAAGGAGCAACCCTGTCAGAGCTGCTGGGTGGTCTGCCCAGGTCCCACCTGCAGGCGCCTGGGGAGAACAGGGAGGGCCTCGCTGTGGAGAGGCCGAGGAAAAGCCGGGAGCTGGTGCAAAGCCAACCCGTAACAGAGAAGGGCCTTTCCCAGGGGCACGGGGGTGGCAGTTGCTGTCACCGACGAAGGCAGTGCAAATGTCTGAACAGGGAACAACGTGGCAGCAAACCATCTTCCCCTCTTCTCTCTGCCATGCAGCCACAACACCTGTGAGGAAGCACTATCCTGTCTCCCCCAGCACAGCTGTGCTTTTTAAAAGTTTGCTGGTTTACATTATTTAAATTGCTTGGTTTTAGTTTAAAACACAGATTTGGAGTTTAAAGGGCTTCACTAGTGTACGCTGGTTTTCAGGGAAACATGATATGAGCAACTTCAGAGCTCGACTGGGATTTCATCAGGGAAGACAGAAGGAATTTTGTGGGGACAAGACAATACCACTATTGCAACAAACCAGATTGTTGGGAATATTACTCTTGGATTTACTCTGAAATACTCTGCCTATATCATTCAGAAAAGGCAGAGAAAACATGGGCTAAGCTTGCTCCCAGTGCAACTACGGGTAAATTTACTGGATTCCGTGTCAGCTCTGTAAAGGCAAACTATCTCCATTCCCACTTTAAATGTTCAAGAAATTAAGCAGAGCATGTGTGGAGTTGGGGAAATTTATTATCCCACGAAATAAGTGACTTGACCATACTTAAATACTCTGAATTAGATATACATCTGCAGATCCTTGTGCTGATTTGAAAATCGAACTATTAAGTGAGTAGAAGACCAAGACAAGGCCGCAGATGGGAGAAGCCACTGCATATTTCACAGAGGATCTTCCTACTTCCATTCAGATTAAGTAAGTTTAGTAGAGCTGGTGGATTTTTAAAAGGAAGGTCAAATTAGTACAGCATTCTTTCTGCTATTTTAGGGGTTTTTTTTAAATTTTCAGCTTAGAAGCTGTGTGTTCCATATGCATTGGCTACCACCTTAAACAGACACTGTAAGTTTTCAAGACAAAGCTAACCTAACCATTCATATGTGTAACAGGCCTGTTAATTTAAATCAGTGAGTTTAAAATCTAAATATCATTAGACTTGAGAATTGAAAGGTGCCAAAATACAGAATTTCCACAGCTGTAAACAGTAAATACCTGAAATGGAGAGAGTGAGAATGCATGAAACTTCCAGTAAAGTGTGTTTTGCATTAATGTACACAAATCAAATCTTTTGTGAATGATTTAAGTAAGTGAATGAAACATTAGGAATGAAGCAATATAATCCAGTAAAGTAAAGCATGTATACCCTGAGGCAGAAGTGGTTTTAGTTTTCTTGTCATAGCACAGCATTTTGTTGTGTATTTGAGGAATGAGGCAGGGGACACTTGAAACAAGGAGCTGAGGAAAATTCTAGAAGGTCTTTACAGATATTTCTGGTGCTAAAGAGCAAGTCTCTGTTTAGGGTCACAAACCACACACCGAAGTGCCTTGAAAAATGTCTTTCCCCCACATAGGTTTTCACTTTCCTCTCTGTTCTAAGCACCAAAATACTCCTCTGCCTTTTCCTGTACGCAAATACAATGCAGATTGCAGGCAACATATACTTCTAGCACTGTTCGTTTATTTTTTACTGCCACACTCAAAAATCTTTTCCCTAGCTCTGAGATAAAGAATTTAGCAACTGGAGGCTGTACTGTCCCAGGGCTGGGAGTTATCTAGTCCAGTCTTATCCTTCCCAAACAGGTAGCCCAGTGAGAATTCAAACACCCTGAAGATCTTTTTAATCCATTGCAATATCAGACTTCCTTAAACAGAGAAAAAAATGCCTCTGTAAACACCCTGCCACCCACTGACTGAGCTTTGCAGAGTTCAGGCGTTTGCTACAAGTGCTATCTTCAGAAGAACTGCTCTTAATTAGAACTTTAATTGCTATCTTTGCCTTTTGGATTACATATCTGTGCATTCATTCTTTTCACAAA